>NW_016811705.1:557676-574037 GCF_001698545.2 Rhinopithecus bieti
ACAGTACTCTATTTCAAAAATAAGCCTCTATATTGAATTTCTAAATCAATCTCTGTGCTATTTCCTACTTAAAAAAACCTCAGTATTCCTAAAGATAAGTGTTAGAGTTTATTATTTTTATTAGAAAAAATTCACTTTCATGTCCCCCTTTTACCCTGCAGGTTTGGATGGAACTGTTGAGTAAGGCTTCAGTTCAGTATGTGGTAGCAGCTGCTTGCCCATGGATGGGTGCTTGGCTTTGCTTGATGATGCAGCCTTCTCATTTACCTATCGATTTAAATATGTTGCTAGAAGTAAAAGCTAGAGCCAAGGTAAGTGTAGAAGCACATAATGTATTTGTGTGTTCATCATCTAATTATTAATGCAGTAACCATATTAAAAAGTCTGTATTGCCTTGTTCTAAGTGTGATTTAATTAACATAAGTAAGGAGAAACCATTATTTTATTAGGACCCTGACAAAATGAATAGTAATGTTTATCCATTAAAACTTTGTGAAAAGAACTGTATTTTACTGGGATTATTTTAAAAGATCATATTTTGTTGTTGCCTATTTAGTTTCAACGATTAATCTTTATTGTTTTTCTTTTTTCCCCTCCTTCTGTAGGAAAAAACAGGTGGTAAGGTGCGCCAAGGCCAAAGCCAGAGTAAAGAAGTACTTCAGGAGTATATTGCAGGTGCCGAAACCATCATGGAAGACCCGGCCACCAGGGATTTTGTGGTTATGCGGGCCAGAATGATGGCAGCTAAGTGAGTGTACATTAAGTGCCAGGTAGTCATACATTTACAAGTCTGGCCTTCAGGGGTTATTTAACCAACAAAAGATTCCTCTGCTGTCTCCATCAATCCTTCCTTTCTTCATCACACTAATTATAGCCTAAGGAAAAATTAGAGTAAGTAAATACTTCTAATTATTTTGAAACTTTAAAATAGGATTTTATCTTCTTATGAAGACAGGATAGTCATTGTATCTTCTGTGGGAAAAGTTATGGCTTCAAAAAGCCAAATTTTACTTCAAGTAATTATAGGAAATTGAAGTAATTTCCCGACGTATGGGGAAACTTTACTTCAAGTAATTTCTTATAGTAACTTCCTTTTTCTCCCTCTTAGGTTGTTAGGAGCACTGTGTTGCTGTATTTGTGATCCAGGTGTAAATGTGGTAACTCAAGAAATTAAACCTGCTGAATCCCTGGGCCAGTTACTACTCTTCCATTTGAACTCCAAGTCTGCTTTACAAAGGATTAGTGTAGCTTTGGTAATCTGTGAATGGGCTGCTTTACAAAAGGTAAGATTTTGCCCCAAAAGTAAGAAACACAAATTAAGTAAAGCAGTTTCCATGAGCTGTTAGGATTATTTACATTATAATTTACAACAGAAAGGTGAAAATTTTCGATGTATCAAAATCCAAGAGTTATAGAAAAGTGTCCAAATTATATTGAACATTATTTCTCTCCCATTTACTTTTAACTCTGGACTTCTGTCTTAGAACCCCTACTCATACCTCCAACTACTAGTTATGCTCATACTTAATATTTGCTCTTGACTGAACAGTCTGTTAAGAAATGTCCCTATTAAAAACTGTGTATATGTGAAAGTAGTCCAGAAACTATTGGTCATCCATTCCTTTGTATATCTCTCAGGTATCACTGAAAACTACAAAGGATGAGGCTTTGAGTATTAGAGATCTGTTTGTGTGGGTAGTAGCAAAGGCAGAATTTTTGGTCACAGGAAGAATAACATCTCTGTATTTAAACCAAAATCTTCATGTTTCCAAATAAACCATTCCCTTCCAGCCTCTTTAGCCTTTAACTTGTAGGGAGATGTGTGATTTTGTGTAAGACATACTTCTGTAAATCAAAGAAACTTTCTACTGGCTTTGTTTATTCCATTGACTGGAATTCTGGAAATTTAACTGTCTGCACTTGCTGTGAGAGTTACTTGTTACTGCCTCTTAGCAGTTTGTCAAAGCTATATCTAAAAGTAATTGAGCCATGCTCCATTGCAACTGACACCCCTGCTTGGCCTCTGGAAAGAAGCAAAGCTCATCTGTTTTTAGGCAGGAGTTGGTGTGCTGGAGAGGCAGTGATGCTATGTTTTTGTGCCTCTCAGACTCAGCAGCAAGTGTTGACAGTTCGGTTTCTGGACACTCACAGAGCTTCATGGACTTACTCTGTGAAGCCCAGGCTGATCACCCAGATCCCACAGAACCCCTCATGGCTCACCACTGAGGCCATTTCCCCTCGGTTTGGGGCAGAAAACAACCAGAGAGAGTGGGAAGGGTTGGTTAAATTTGGGGGCAGGTAAGTAGCTTTTAAATTTTGTATCCACTTTTACAGTATGGCATGTGAAGCTTAGGGTTCAACTGTTATCTAATAATGAGTTTTTAAATAACATTTTAAATTAATGCATGATAGATGATCTTTTCTGACTGATTTTTTTTTTTACAGCAATATAGTTTAAAATCTGTGATATATATACACGTAAACTTTGGATAGATAGAGAATGAAATTGTAATAGTTCCATATGCATGTTCTGTAGTCATTCATGTTAACATTTTACAATAATTTGGGTGTAATACCCTTTTTTCTGTGCAACTAACTGTTGTTTGGAGAAGTAACAGAATATAGATTCAATATAAGTAAGAATTTAGAACTTGGTAGTCTGCAAATGATGATTTCTTTATCTGTAAAGTTAATGTTCATATAGTTGCCCTATTTGTTGTCTGTTGTATTTTAGGAGTGTAAAGCTGTTACCTTAGCTGTGCAGCCACGTTTACTTGATATCCTTTCAGAACATTTATATTATGACGAAATTGCCGTTCCATTCACGCGAATGCAGAATGAATGTAAACAACTTATATCATCATTAGCTGATGTACATATTGAAGTTGGTAACAGAGTAAACAACAATGTTTTAACAATAGATCAAGCTAGTGACTTGGTGAGTAAAGAAATAACTTTCTTAATTATAGATAGAACATGAAATATAGGTTAGAAATTTGTCATGATATGTTTATCACAAAAACACATTTATTTGTTGAGTCTATATGTGGCTTGATAGCCTGTCATCTCTACCCTTTAGAAAAGGTATTTCATTGTAGAGGCTTTTCTTGAGATAAGAGAATAATGAAGGATTTTTTTTTTAAACTAAAATTCTGATGAATCAATGAACCTTTATTAGAAAAAGCTGTTATGTTTTGTCATTTCAGTTTTGCTTATCACTGCAGAGTATAGAAAAAACTGCTTCTACAAGTTCCTGAGTACTTCTTCCTGCTCTCAGCCTATAATGAAAATATTCAAACATATAGAAAAAGTGATGAAATTACATAACACTCATACTTAACAGCTAGATTTTGTAGTTAACATTTTACCAGATTTACTTTATCACATGTATTTACCTACCTACCCCTCTATCCAACCATGAATCCATCCAGGGGAGTTTTTTTTTAATGCATTTCTAAGTAAGTTTCAGATATCATTATACTTCAGCATTTTATATAATTAAGTAAAACTCAGTATTTGTTTATGATTTTTTGCTATTTTGAGGCAGAATTTATGTGCTAAAGCACACAAATCTTAGGTGGACCGTTTGATGAATTTTGACAGATGCATATACCTATGAAACCTGAACCCCTGTCAAGATACAGAACATTACCATCACCACTTCCCAGTAATCTCTGCCTCGCCCTGCCACCAAGTAACCATTATTTTCATTCCCCCCACAAAGATATATTACTTTTGCCTGTTCTAGAATTTCATGTAAATTGAATCATACACTGTGCTGTTTGGTGTAAGGGTTTTTCTTAGAATGGTGTTTTTGAAACTAATCTGTGTTATATATATATCAATAACTTATTCTTTTTTTATTGCTTGAGTTTTATTCATTGTATTATTATACCACAACTAGTTTGAGCCATTCTCCTGTTTATGGACACTTGGGCTGTTACCACTTTTTGTCTGTTGTGAACAAAGTCGCTATAAACATTCTTCTACAAGTCTTTGTGGACATTCGCTTTCATTTTTCTTGGGTAAATATATAGGAGTGGAATTGCTAAATCATAAGGTAGTTGTAGGTTTAGTTTTAGAAAAAACTACAGACTTTTCCCCAAAGAGATTGTATCATTTTACCCTCTGACCATCAATATGTGAGAGTTCTGGTTACTCCACATCATCAGTATTTGATGTGGTCAGTCCTTTCACTTTTAGTGATTGTGTGATAGTTTTATTGTGGTTTTAATTTCCATTTCTTTGATGACTAATATGTTGAATACTTTTTAATTTTTTATTGGTCATTTGTATATTTTTCCTTTCTGAAATATCTTTTCAAAATCTTGTCTACTTTGAATTAGGTTGTTTGTTTGTTATTGAGTTGTGGGAGTTCTTTATGTATCCTGGATTCCAATCCTTTGTCAAATATATGCTTTCTGAATATTTTTCTGGCAGTGAGTGGCTTGCCTTTTGATTCTCAGTGCTGTCTTTGGGTGACCAGATATTTTAAATTTTGGTGAATTCTATCAGTTGTTTTCTTTCATGGCCATTATGTTCTGTGACTTAAGTAATCTTTTTTTTTTTTTACTCTCCAAGTGACAAAGGTATTCAGATATGTTTTCTTTTAAAGTTTTGTCATTTAGTTTTTATGATTTATCATTCATTTGGAATTAATGTTTGTGTATAGTATGGAATAGAGGTTGAGGTTTGTTTTCTTATAGATATCTAATTTTCCAACATTATTTATTGAAAATACTTTCCTTTCACTATTGGATTGTTTTGGCGCCTTTGTCAAAAACCAACTGAAGTTATAAAGTATGGCTGTGTATCTGGGCTCCATTTGTTCAGTCTATTTGTCTTTCCTTATGCCAGCATCCATGCTTCATTACAGCAGCTTTGTGCTTAGTAAGTGCATGAGGTTAGGTGTAGTATGTATGAGTTCTTCCTTTTTTAGTTATAGGATCAGAAGTTGAGCCACTTCATTTGTGTTGGTCCCCATGAAAATAGTAATCATCATTTCTTATCCCCATTTCCAGTTGAATAATATAGTTGAGTTTTTTTGTTCTCACCTTTGAGAGAAAGCTAAAATTGCTGTTTTTTCCCCCCGGGGTCTCTTCTTTTATAAAGTTATTTTCCTGATTGTTGTTACTCTGTAAGTTTTCCTTTTTGCCTCCTCTCCCTACTTTTTTGCCTGTCTGGAATTAAATCTCAAATCTTCTTGAGTCTGGGTTCCCTGCCTACTATTTCTGGGAACTTTTATTTTTTAAGCTCATCAAATGGCCCCTTTAAGATTTGCTTATTCAAATCTTTTACTCTTCAGTTGTTTTGACTTGGGCTAGAAGACAAGCATAAATATCAGAATCTCTGGGAGAGACTTTTTTTTCTTTTTTCTTTTTTTTTTTTTCTCGAAGAGACTTTTTAGGGAAGGGCAGTTTTCAAAGGAGCCACTTTTTGTGTCTTTCATTGAATCCCTATTTTCCTGTTACCTGCCAAATATAGACATTTCCCTGCTGTCTATCTTTGTCTCTTTCACCATTCTCATGATTTAGTTCCTACCCATGTACTGTGTGGTATCGACTGTCAATCTTTCTTACATTCTCTTTTAGGCATTTTTACTTAAATATCTCGCTATCACTTCACACTGAACACAACAAAAACTGGATTTTTTTTTTTTTTTTTTTTTGACAAAGATACTCTTTTTATTCCAGTCACAAATCTTGTCAGCATTTTCTTTCAGAAAGTCTCATGTGTTGAGGCCAGGCGCAGTGGCTCACACCTGTAACTCCAGCACTTTGGGAGGCCGAGGTGGGCGGATCATGAGGTCAGGAGATTGAGACCATCCTGGCTAACACAATGAAACCCCATCTCTACTAAAAATATAAAAAATTAGCCGGGCATGGTGGCAGGCGCCTGTAGTCCCAGCTACTCGGGAGGCTGAGGCGGGAGAATGGCGTGAACCCAGGAGGCGGAACTTGCAGTGAGCCGAGATCATGCCACTGCACTCCAGCCTGGGCCACAGAGCAAGACTCCATCTCAAAAAAAAATAAATAAAGTCTCATGTTTAATCTCTTCTCTATTTCCATTATCAGAGCCCAGTCAGATCTTAGTACTTTATATCTAGGTCCAGATTCATCTCTAGGGCTCCAGGCAGCCTCTGGTCCATTTCATCCTGCATGCTGTGCTAGACTAGCAATGCTCTTTCTGTGCCACCCTGAACATCCCTCTCCTGCTTAAAAACATTATTTTCCTTTTCCTTGCTTTTTCATTTTTATCTTTCTTCTTTTCATCACCTTCTTCTAAATTCTCCATCTCTTATCTCCTCATTATTTCTCGGACTTTTTCTACTCGTGCCCAGTTAGCTTTCTTCTTGCAGAAGTACACTATACTCATTCACTTCTGCTCATTCTCACTTCTGGGCCTGAGCTTCTATTTCCTTTGCCAGGAATTCCCCACCCCAACCCTCTGTGCTCATCCAGAGTTCATCTCTTTTTCTGCATGTTGTGCTCAAGCCATGATAAACTTTTGAATTCCATGGACAATGTCCTGTTTTACACTTCCTACCTCACTTTGTTTGCCAAGATGTCCCTATAATCCCTGATTGGCCTGTTCTTTAAAAACAAAGCGTAAGTGTTACCCTCTTCTGGCAAGTCTCCCACTAATCTGTTCTTCTAAGAAGGATTAAGCAATGCTCTGTATTCCCACAGCAACTTGCACTTACTGCAGTTATATGTTACATTTTCTTAATTCTTTATTTATATCTCTCCCACATTAGTCTCTGCATTTTTTGAGCGTATTAAGACATTATGTCTTATTTATCTTTTAATAAATATTGGTTGAATGAATTAATTTGGGAGTAACTGTGAGGCTTTTCCTCAGTTGTCTACAGTTATTGAAAAGTGACACGAGCATAGTGGATTTAGGACAGTGTTTTGAAACTTTTAGCATTGTAACCCTATTTCATATAAATCTTACACATTGTACATTTCAAATGGGTAATTTTTGTGGAATGCAAATTATATCTGAATAAAGTTGTTAAAAAAAGATGGGTTGAACAGTCTTTTAATGGGGCTTGTAAAGTAGTCTGGTACAACAGTCCTGTAGTCTTAGACAACTCTTGGTAATTAAGTGAATGATAACTGCACCATTTTGTTCTGTTTTGTTTTGTTTCTTTTTCTTCCATTGCCTGGGCATCTCCACCAGGAGGGAGGTTAAAGAAAGAATGAGAATGATTCAGTTAGCGACACTTAGCCATTTAGTAAACAGCCACTCTTAAGTTTTGTAAGTTTTAGAGTTGAAAAGAATATTTTCCCAAAAGAAGTTTGTGAGTTTTGGAATTCGTTAATGAACAGTTAGTTTATATTTGCCTATAGCTTTCTTATTTCACCAGAGTTCTCTGTGGGTGTTAAATGTGATTTTCCTCAAAGCCGTTAGACATATTTAAAGGTTAGATAATTTTATTCTTCTCAAGAGAATGTCTTTCTTAAAGAATATAATGCTAATGTTAAATTTCAGTCAGATTAAAATGAAGTTTAGTTGGGAAGTTTTAGACATTAGTTTGCTGAGTACTAAAACAATATTACATATTGTGGAAACCAAAATTGAAACAGAAAGCTTGCTGTCTACCCTTTAGGAGCTTACATTCTGTTTGGGGTTGATATGATTAATGATTTTTAATTTCTTTTTTTTTTAATAGGTCACTACTGTTTTTAATGAAGCCACATCATCTTTCGATTTAAATCCTCAAGTGTTACAACAGTTAGATAGTAAACGACAGCAGGTCCAAATGACAGTTACAGAGACCAACCAGGAGTGGCAAGTGTTGCAGTTGAGAGTGCATACTTTTGCTGCCTGTGCAGTTGTGAGCTTGCAGCAGCTTCCGGAGAAATTAAATCCTATCATAAAACCATTAATGGAGACAATTAAAAAAGAAGAGAATACACTAGTGCAAAACTATGCAGCTCAGTGCATAGCTAAACTCCTTCAGCAGTGCACAACAAGGACACCCTGTCCCAATTCAAAAATTATTAAAAACCTTTGTAGCTCACTTTGTGTGGACCCATATCTAACTCCTTGTGTCACATGTCCAGTACCAACACAAAGTGGCCAGGAAAATTCTAAAGGTATATACCTAAACTTTTATTTGGGGTAGAGAAATAACCTTTTAAATTTGTTTTTGTTAACTTATGGGTATAATTTAAGCACAAAGCCAGTTCATGTTAATGCTTTTTCCCATTCTGAGAGAAAAGACTTGATTGTAACAAAACTCTTCGTTACATGAATTTGCACATACTGCTTATCAGTCACAACCCTTTAAGTTCAAATAAGCCATTCATAGATCTGATAGCTGATAATAAGATGACTGAAATCTGGAAGACGGTATACACCCTTACCTTTGCCTTCAAAACCATCATTATGTGGTTTACTATCTCAAACTAGAAAAGTTGATTGTATCAAATGTTATTTAATGAATTTTTTTTTTTTTTTGCTTAATCAAAGGAGCAACCCTATTGACTGAAAAAGTTATTATAAAATCTTTGGTTTCCCTAATTTAGTGCATGTTTTATGAGATTAGTGAACTTTTAGTACTTTTGGTAAATAATACTTAACCAACTTTTTTGTTTTCACTTGGAGAATTTATATGGAAAATGAGAACTGCCCTCTGCAGGCGGGTCTTAAAGACCAATGTTTCCTTCATACGACTCAGTCCTGTGTGATTTTTGTATGTGTGATTGTTAACAAGATATTGGGAGAACAAATTATTTGAAATGTAATAGACTTAAAGCGTTGATGCAGCATAGATCTTGAAAAATATGTGAATGAACTAGAAGAAGAAGATGGACATTTTGAATATTAACATCTTAAAAATGCAGTGGGGTCTTCCTCCCCCGCCGCCCGTTACCCGCCCTGCTCCATTGCTATGTAAGACAGCATTATTTTGCAATGGCCAATGTTTTTCTGAATTCATGGTGACTCTGGACTTTTCTTTTAGAGAAAATTTGTTTGAGATATTTTTAAATGTTTCTCGTGATCCTTAGGCACAATAATTTTTTAAAAAGTAGTAGACCAGGCCGGGCACGGCAGCTCACGCCTGTAATCCCAGCACTTTGGGAGGCCGAGACGGGCGGATCACCTGAGGTCGGGAGTTCAAGACCAGCCTGACCAAAATGGAGAAATCCCATCTCAACTAAAAATACGAAATTAGCCAGGTGTGGTGACGCATGCCTGTATCCCAGCTACTCGAGAGGGTGAGGCAGGAGAATGGCTTCAACCTGGGAGGTGCAGGTTGCGGTGAGCTGAGATCGCGCCATTGCATTCCAGCCTGGGCAACAAGAGTGAAGCTCCGTCTGAAAAAAAAAATTTAATTAATTAACTAATTAATAGGCCAGGGGCCAGGCGGTGGCTCATGCCTGTAATCCCAGCACTTTAGGAGGTTGAGGTGGGCCGATAACTTGAGGCCAGGAGTTCGAGACCAGCCTGGCCAACATGGTGATACCCCATCTCTACTAAAAAAAAATATAAAAATTATCTGGACGTGGTAGCACGCGTCTGTAATCCCAGCTACTTGGGAGACTGAGGCACGAGAATCACTTGAACCTGGGAAGCAGAGGTTGCAGTGAGCCAAGATTGCACCACTGCACTCCAGCCTAGGTGACAGAGTGAGACTCCATTTCAAAAACAACAACAACAACAAAAAATTAATAGGCTGGGCATGGTGGCTCATGCCTATAATCCCAACATTTTGGGAGGCCAAGGTGGGCAGATGGAGTGGGCTCAGGAGTTTGAGACCAGCCTGGGCAACATGGTGAAACCCTGTCTCTTCAAAAAATAAAAAAATTAGCTGGGTGTGGTGGTGTGTGCCTGTAGTCCTAGCTCCTCAGGAGGCTGAGGTGGGAGGGTTGGATCGTTTGAGCCGAGGAGGTGGAGGTTGCAGTGAGCTGAGACCATGGCACTACTGTCCAGCCTGGGCAACAGAGCAAGACCCTGTCTCAAAAGAAAAAAAAAAATATATATATATATATATATACACACACACACACACACACATTAACTGAAGGCACAATAATTTTTTCATGTGCTGTTTCTCATTGTTCAGATGATGACTCTGCGACCTAAATTGTATTAGGTATAAATCCTATTTAAATAGACTATTTTATTGCCATTCCATTTTCTAAAGAAAATGTCATTGGCCTATAAAAGTTGAGGCCTAAAAGACATAGTTTAAAAATGTTACATCTCTTATGGAGCCGAAAACATTTGGTATCACCAATATTATGATTAAAAGGTTATTTGACTTTTTTCTTATTAGGATCCACCTCAGAAAAAGATGGAATGCACCATACTGTCACCAAGCACAGAGGTATAATTACACTCTACAGGCACCAGAAAGCTGCCTTTGCTATCACAAGTAGGCGAGGTCCTACCCCCAAAGCAGTAAAAGCTCAAATAGCAGATCTTCCTGCAGGAAGTAGTGGAAATATTCTTGTTGAACTTGATGAGGTAAATAGTTTTTTTCTTTGAATGCTTTGATTTTAAACAAATATCTGGCTTACAAATTGAGAACTAAGTTGTATTAGCTTCCAAAACTGTTTCTAAGTGAAAGGACTGGGATTAAGTTTTGGAGTACTCCAACAATATGATCCAGAAAAATGGCAAACTTCAAATTTCTCATGTCTCTTGTAATTTTTACCAGCTTAACTTTATCTTCCTAGGCAAGACAGCCTTGTAAACTTATTCAGTCCTATATAGCAGTGACTGTAGAGAAGGTGTTGAATAATAGTGAAAGCTAACTTTTCTCTGTCCTTTCAATGCACAAATGTCATGTAATTGCCACCCACCTGACTTTTTTAGTCAATTTGATGTTTATTAAATGCATAGTGTGAGGTAGGGTTCTATATTTTCCATATGAACAGCCATTTATCCCACTATTGAATCCTTTCCTCTCTGATTTATAATGGCACCTCTGTTATATATCATGCTTTATATGTGTGAGGGTTTCCATTATTCAGGCTTTCCATTATTTCCCATTGGTCCACCTGTTACACAGTACAGTCTTAACCAGTGGTTTTTTGAAAAGTGTTTTGTTTTGAAAATCTCAGTCACATTATTAGCAATGGAATGAATGCTCTAGTTAGTTCTTTGCATTGCAAGGCATAGGAATTTACCTCAGTTCAGCAGTAAACCATCAATACTAAAAGACATGTTTCTGTAAAATATAGGTCTTTTAAGTTTCTTTTTAAAGTCAACAGCTTATTATCTATATTTCCCTTAAAACATTCTGTGAAGTCTTTTCACTGACAATATTTCCCTATAATAATTTTAATAAAATTTTACTGTGATTTTGATATTTATATCTCTATAGTTTGCATAGTTATTCCTCCAATTAAACATAATTTTTAAAATATATATTATTATCTTTGGGGGGACAGATTTATGGACTAATTACTACTGAATAAGAATTATTAATCTTGGGGTTAGCTTAAACAGATGATCTTGTTGTGTCCCTTAAGTGAGTATAAATAAGGGCACAGCATTTTGTCTATCTTGTCTCTAGCTAACAAGTTTCTTTGGGGTAGAGAGAAGGAGGAAAAAAAAATGTCACTTAGGACTATCTCTAGAAACAGCACATATCCTTCTATTCCTTATCCTCAACCCCAAAAAAGTGTTTTACTTTTGACACAAAAATCTAGTTAGGTGTTGTAGGCCCCTGTAAATTTAATTATTGGGAAATGTTTATAATTGTGATAAACATGTCTAATAATTGCTTACTTGGTTAGTGATAACCTTATGAATTCTGAGATGGTGACTTTTAAATTCTCTTGATAAAATTTTAAATGTATTATGATTTTTTCTGAAATTCTGTTTTTATCTAACATTTAATTTTAAGGCCCAGAAGCCTTACCTGGTACAACGGAGAGGAGCTGAATTTGCTTTGACAACTATAGTAAAGCATTTTGGTGGTGAAATGGCAGTGAAGTTGCCACATCTCTGGGATGCTATGGTTGGCCCATTGAGGAATACAATCGACATAAATAATTTTGGTATACACATATTTTTATGATTCCAATTTTTAACAGATTTTAATGTCTATTAATTAAATATTTCCTTATAAAATAAAAATGCCTCTGTGCCTCTACCTGTTTATTCCAGACCAGCTGGTAAGTTTTAAAATGGAAACTTGGTTTAAAAAACACATACACATTTATTTTAAAAAAGAGATACTTGGGTTGGGCACGGTGGCTCACTCCTATAATCCCAGCACTTTGGGAGGTCCAGGTGGGCGGATCACTTGAGGTCAGGAGTCTGAGACCAATGTGGCCAACATGGCAAAACCCCATCTCTAGTAAAAATGCAAAAATTAGCTGGGTGTGGTGGCACACACCTGTGGTCCCAGCTACTCTGGAGGCTGAGAGAGAAGGATTGCTTGAACTCTGGGAGTGGAGGTTGCAGTGAGCTGAGATTATGCCACTGCACTGCAGTCTGGATGACAGAGCGAGACTCTGTCTCAAAAAAAAAAATTTTTTTTTTTTTGGAAGAGATACTTGAAATGGATCATTATGTTCAAGTTCTTTGGTTGCTCTACATGTCGTACCCCAGCACTTAAATTAAGGTCTTGGCATTTAATTTTAACACTGAAAAGCAAAATTGACTCTTCTATGCCAGCTGAAAAGTGCTAAAAGTTTTGTGTGCTCTAGATTTTGAAAATTATTTGCCAGATAATACAGACAATATATTTTAACAGATGGAAAATCCCTCCTGGAAAAGGGAGATAGCCCTGCTCAAGAATTGGTGAATTCTCTGCAAGTTTTTGAAACAGCAACAGCTTCAATGGATTCTGAGCTTCATCCCTTGGTAACTAACTAATGCAAGTGTGATATTTCTTCAAATAAAACAAATGGTCTTATTAAAAAAGTCTTAAGGTTTAAAAGGTACAACTTTGATGTCATCCTTAGTAATTGCTTTTTTCTTTGCTGTAGTATAACTAGATTCCTCCTTTACTAACAGTGCAACTCTTGTGGGCTTTGATGTAGACCTGGCTGCTTGAATTTGAGAGAAAACCCAACCTGGAAGCTTAGAATGTGGGGGAATTGAGGGAAGGACTCTGATGGCACAGGAGCCAGACATAAATAGGGAAGAAAACTGCAGCCCTGTTCATCCAGATGATCCTAATAATATAGCTCCAAGAAAGGAAAAGCATACATAATGAAATCTGTTTCCTAGATAAGTATAAAGGTGAAAGGAGTCATCTGCCTAAGGTGAAGCTGGTCAGTGCAAAGATAGAACACTGGTTTGTGATTTTTTTAAAAAAACTATTAAAATGTTTCTTATAAAAGAATTAGGACAGAGGGAGGAGGAAAACAGAGAATTATCTGGTTTTTTCTCATAAGAGAGTATTATTTTCATATATCTTCAATAAGAGGCGCTCTGCAGTTTACCCCATTTTGAAGGGTATTAGCCCAGTTCTCTTGTTATTTAACACAAAAGGGAAAATCTATCAGAGGGTGGAGAAGAATGGATTTTTTTTGTACATAGTAATAAAGTATGTCCTTTTACTTGTTAAAAGTTCTGCTGATTTACTATTAGTAAAGAAAAGTAGGCCGGGCGTGGTGGCTCACGCCTGTAATCCCAGCACTTTGGGAGGCCGAGGTGGACGAATCACGAGGTCAGGAGTTCAAGACCAGCCTGGCCAATATGGTGAAACCCCATCTCTACTAAAAATACAAAAATTAGCTGGGCGTGGTGGGACACGCCTGTAGTCCCAGCTACTCGGGAGACTGAGGCAGGAGAATCACTGGAACCTGGGAGGCCGAGGTTGTAGTGAGCCGAGATTGCACCGCTGCACTCCAGCCTAGGCAACAGAGCAAGACTTGGGCTCAAAAGAAAAAAAAAGAAAAGAAAAGTCCATCTGTATGCTCTTAACCTCCATAATTAGCAACATGTATTCAGCTGAACTGTAAGGCACATCAAACTGTTGAACAGATAACTGGCTCATCAGCATTAATTCTGGTGTTCCATGTAGCAGACATTTAATAATAAGGTGCTGTCATAATGCTGTTGTGATTATAACACCTAAGGTAAGCCAGAAAGCTACAGCGGAAGATACCTACTGAAGTATGGTGCTAGAATAAAATCGGGAACACTCAAGCCACTGAATGAAAAGTATGTACCTAAACCTAAATTAGTGCTACCAAATTTGGAGGGGGCTGGTGATGTGTGGTGCTGTTTTTCCAGCCTCAGTAGGAGAATCTTGCCAAGTACTTTTCGGTTTGTTTCCTGTTAATTTTGGAAAGAATTGAGTGTTCCTGTATGCCTAAGAGAGGATATGAGCAGAGGAGAGGTTCTATACCCTTTTTTCCCTTCTTTTTGAAAGAGTTGTAATACATTAGTTTGGATTTGGATTAGATTTCTATTGAGAATGTTTTGACAGTAATGTTTTGAAGTATTTGGAGATATTTTTAGAGTCACTTAGAACATTGAAAACTTTCCTGAGTATGGGCTATTATAGTTACATATTAAACAGTATTTTCCTAATAAGAATTCTAATTGCCATTAACTTTTTGTTTTTAGTTGGTCCAGCATTTGCCACATCTTTATATGTGCCTTCAGTACCCCAGTACTGCAGTGAGGCACATGGCTGCTCGTTGTGTAGGAGTCATGAGCAAAATAGCTACCATGGAAACAATGAATATTTTTTTGGAGAAGGTTCTTCCATGGCTGGGAGCAATTGATGACAGTGTCAAACAAGAGGGTGCAATTGAAGCACTTGCCTGTATCCTTTTTTATTTGACAAAATGTTGAGGAATTATGTTCATTTCACTTAAGGATAATTAAAATGAAATTGATGTATTCAAATATGCACATAAATAACCTGCCTTGTTCCAAAAAATACCTGTTCTTTTACATCTTATTTTGAAATATTTTCGTATTTTATTACAAATATGTTACAAATTGATTTGCATTTTATGATAAAATTTTCACGTGGAAAGTTTGGAAAATTGCTATTAATTTTAAAACATCTTTTTAATAGGCAAAATAGTTTTATATACTTTATGAACTATATGTCTAGTAAGTGATTTGTTTATAATCAGTTTATAATCTTATTAATCAGGTATTCTGTAGGTAGTCCTTATGTTATAAACATGTTATGTTTTTAAAGTTTGTTCATTAATTGGGTTTAAAATGACCAAAATATACTAGATAATTAGTAATATACAGGCAAGCCCTTTGCTAAGGGTATGGCAGCAGCTAACATTCTTTAACTCAAAGTATCTGAAAGATATTTCACAGAGCACAAAAGATGGATGAAGATCAAATCAGTAGAACTCTGGTTCAAAAATACTGAAGATTACAGGAGAACTGCGCTTGCTAGGCTCACTATATCCTGCTGGTGATTGTCAAGATCCTGGTGGGAAATTTGGAATTAATCTTTGAGTGACACTCAGTTGTATTCCTTTACTTACAATGTGACTTATTTTATTTTGACATTGGAATTCCAGACGCTTGTAGCAATTTCTTTATGAAAAAAATCTTATTAGTAAAGCTTCTTCTGGCCTTCCTCAGAAGAAAACTGTAATTTTATATTCCTAATCATGAGAAAGTTACATAATATTTTCCAAGAAGCAACAAAATGGGCAGATACTGTTATAATTGAATCATAGGCCTGGAGGGTCAGTCTCTTCCCTCATAATACAGATGAGAAAATCATGAGCCTTTTAAAAAGTTACAATCTTGGTATCAATTTGTTTGTGAAAACATGTGTCTCGGAACCATTTCAAAATTTCCTTAATCACTTACTCAGGTGTAATGGAACTACTGGATGTTGGTATTGTTCCATATATTGTCCTTTTAGTTGTTCCTGTATTGGGAAGAATGAGTGATCAGACAGACAGTGTGAGATTCATGGCCACACAGTGCTTTGCAACGCTAATTAGACTCATGCCACTTGAGGTAAGTCAAAGATACTTGCTGTGTGGACATAATGTTTTCTGTAACTTGATCCATAATAATTGTAACCCTTTTTAGGGCCAGGTACAAAGGCTCATGCCTATAATCCCAGCACTTTGGGAGGCTGAGGCAGGTGGATCATCTGAGGTCAGGAGTTTGAGACCAGCCTGGCCAACATGGGTGAAACCCTGTCTCTACTAAAAAAAATACAAAAACAAAACCAAACCAATTAGTTGGGCATGGTGGTGTGTGCCTGTAGTCTCAGCTACTCAGGACACTGAGGCATGAGAATTATTGGAACCTGGAGGCAAAGGTTGCAGTGAGCCAAGATCGTGCCACTGCACTCTGTCCTGGGCGACAGCAAGACTCCATCTCAAAAAAAAAAAAAAAAAAAAAAAAAAAAAAAAAAAAAAAAAACTTTTAAAAAAAAAGAA
>NW_016811705.1:574433-582125 GCF_001698545.2 Rhinopithecus bieti
GGCATTATTTCAAAATGTTTATATTACAGTAATTAAGATTTTTAGGCTTTTAATTGGTACTTTTTTTCTTTAACACAGAGAGTTTTAATTTAAGTAAAACAGGAAATCAGACACTATGATTCCTAAAAAAATTTACTAATGCTTTTCTAGAAATAGAATTGTTCCTAAGTTTTTCTGGTAACATCTAGTTGTAGACTGTGGGCTAAAGTTTAGGCAAAAGATAAATGTGAGAGATGGTAATTAAGACTGTAAAAAGCAAATGAGGTCTCTGTGGGAGTATGAAAAAGAAGACTAAAAGGATCATGTTGGAGCCCCATTCATGGGGCACAAATAATGTGTGGCCAGTGCAGGAAACTGAAGTGGCTTGAAAAACAGAAAGAGCCAGGAATAATTCAGGAAATGGTATGGCATGTCATCCATGTTGTAACATGTACAAGTACTTCCTTTTTATTGCTGAGTAGTATTCCATTGTATGGACATACCACATTTTGTTTATCCTGTCACCAGTTGACGGATATTTGGATTGTTACCAGCTTTTATTAATAGTTATTATGGGCTGGGTGAGGTGACTCATGCCTGTAATCCCAGCACTTTGGGAGGCCACAGCGGGTGGATCACTTGACGTTAGGAGTTCGAGATTATCCTGACCAACTGAAAATACAAAATGGTGAAACTTCGTCTCTACAAAAAATACAAAAATTTGCAGGGTGTGGTGGTGCACACCTGTAATCCCAGCTACTCAGGAGGCTGAGGCAGGAGACTCACTTGAATCTGGGAGACAGAGGTTGCAGCGAGCCAAGATGGTGCCACTGCACTCCAGCCTGGATGACAAAGTGAGACTCTCTCTCAAAACAAAACAAAAAAAAAGAAACAATACTCTGCATTTGCATTTGTAAGTCTTTGTGTGGATGTGTGTGTTTATTTCTTTTGAGTAAATACTTAAGAATGAAACGCCGGGTCATATGGTAAGCTCGTTTAATTTTTTTTATAAAACTGCCTAATCGTTTTCCAAAGTAACTGTATCATTTGACATTCCTACCAGCAAAATAATGAGTTATAAATAGGATAGCCTCTTTGAAAAACAGTTTGGTTATATCTGGTAAAACTGAAGATACCCAGCCTAATGACCTGAAAACTTCATCCTACATATATACCCTAGAGAATTCAACACATTTTTTTCAAGAATTTTTTTTTTTGGAGACAGAGTTTTGCTCTTGTTGCCTAGGCTGGAGTGCAGTGGTGCGACTTCAGCTCACTGTACCCTCCGACTCCCAGGTTCAAGCGATTCTCCTGCCTCAGCCTCCCAAACACCTGGGATTATAGGCATGTGCCACCACACCCTGCTAATTTTGTATTTTTAGTAGAGACGGGGTTTCTGCTTGTTGATCAGGCTTGTCTCAACTGCCAACCTCAGGTGATCCTCCTGCCTTGGCCTCCCAAAGTGCTGGGATTACAGGTGTGAACCACCACGCCTGGCCAAGAATATAACATCACTTATAGTAGTCTAAAACTGGAAATCACCAAATGGTCGTGGAGAGTAGATATGTAAATTGTGTACTGTTATACTGCAAGCAGACAAACCACAGACACATACAGTAATATTCATGAATCCTTAACGTAGGATTCCTTTTTTATTAAATTCAAAAACAGGCAAAAGAAATTTGGTGATATGAAGGTATAAAGAAAAATAAGAAAGAAATTACCATAAAAGTCAGTGAAATGATTACCTCTTGAGGAAAGGAGAGAGAAGGTTATGATTGGGAAGGAGCATATGGGATCTTGGGATCTTCTAGGGTGACTGCAGTGGTATTTTTCTTGATCTGGTTTTACAGATGTTTGTTTTATAATTTACTAAACTGTTCCTTAGATTATTTCTCTACATGTATATTTTACCTCACACTAAAAAATGTGTGAAAAAAAATTACTGCAACAACAGATACTAGACCATGGTGTCAAAAGACCGAGGTGTCATTTCCAGAATTGTTTTCATCCTCTGCTTCCTACATTTTAACTCAGATTCTTTTAACTCCGAGGCCTTTATCCCACTTTTAAACCAAATGTGTTGTACTTAGTCTCCTTGGCCCTTTCTTAGCTTTGAAATAAGTGAGCAGTGGGAAGCTATTATGTGTTCTTTAAACAAAGGAGATGATGACCGCAGTTTTTGTTTGTTTTTAAGGAAAATTAGTCTAACAGCTGAAGGTCATATTTTAGGAAAATCAGTTTAATAGCCATTTAAGTATGGATTAGAATTCGAAGTGCACCAAAATAGAGCTCACATCCACTGTGAGGTGATAAAGGCTCTAAACTCTAACACTTAGCAATAGTCTTTTGGGGTTTTCTTGGTTGGTTTTTGTTTTGTTTTGTTTTGAGATGGAGTTTTGTTCTTGTCGCCCAGGCTAGAGTGCAATGGTGTGATCTTGGTTCCTGCAACCTCCGCCTCCTGGGTTCAAGCAATTCTCCTACCTCAGCCTCCCTAGTAACTGGGATTACAGGTGCTGGCCACCATGCTAATTTTTTGTATTTTTAGTAGAGACGGGGTTTCACCATGTTGGCCAGGCTGGTCTCGAACTCCTGACCTTAGGTGATCTGCCCACCTCAGCCTCTCAAAGTGCTGGGATTACAGGCATGAGCCACCCGGTTTGTTTGTTCTTAAGGAAAAACAACAATACTTGATAACAGATTGACAAAAGAGATTTTGAACTTTAGGTATTGAGAAAAGATTAGTAAGACTCACTTTGATAGATGTGAAAATTACAAGACTGTGATACAGATTTTGCTTCTGGCCATGATGGAAAAATGGGCAACAGATTTATCCTCCTACCTTACCTAGAACACCAGACAAAATGTACCAAACAGTGGTTTTCAGGCATTGCATGACAGGCAGCACTGGATAGTGAACTATGAGAGAAAGTGAAACAAATGAAGTGCCCTGGCTTATTGCCTAGAGCCATAGCACAGAGAAGGGAAACCCAAAGAGAGCCCAGTAGTGTTGCTGAACTGAAGAGTTAAGACAAAATTTGCAAGACAGAGTACCTGAAGGTAGGTAGCTGCACAGAGAGAAAGCTCCAGAGGTCCACAGGGGGTTCTCCCAAGCTTTTGGCTGAGTATTCATCTGCATGTACTATGAGAACATCTTTGAGACTGGGGAAAGAATCACGGTGGAAAGGAGTAGGTGGAGCAATTTCCAGACCTCACACAGGGCTGGGAATAGTTTGTATTTCCACTAAGGAGAGTAAGAGTAACAAGACCTTCTTCCATACTGAGCATCAAGTCCTTAGAAGCATATTGCCTCAGTAATAGGGCCAAGTTAGCCCTTGACAAAAGGCTGATTTGGATCTTCCTTGATAAAGCTTAAAAGCAAGCCTCAACGGGATCTAATTAATTTCAGCTGAACTAAATATTGCCCAGAAAAAAAAAGCCTCAACATATTTAAAGGAATAATTAAAAAAAAAATACAGCACCCAACAACATAAAACTTAAGATGTTTGACATTCACCAAAAAATTACCACACCCAAAAATATGTCCAGTAACTGGGGGAAAATACAGTCAATAAAACAGTCCCCTGAAGAGACCCAGATAATAGACGAGGACATTAAAATATACTCCAGGGCTGAGTGCAGTGGCTCACCTCTGTAATACCAGCACTTTGGGAGGCCAAAGCCGGCGGATCCCTTGAGCTCAGGAATTCGAAACCACGCTGGACAACATGGTGAAACCCTGTCTCAAAAAATAAAAAATAAAAAAAATTATATATACACACACACACACACACACACACACACACACACACATACATACACATACACACACTCTATGTGTTCAAGGTAGAGGAGGAAAGCATGAGTGTGATGAGCACAATGAAAAATATAAGAATGACCCAACTTGAACTTCTAGAGATGAAAAATGCAGTTACAAATAAAAACACACTGGATTGCATTAATAGCAGGTTAGACATACTGTGGAAGAGAATATTAGTGAATTTGAAGATAATAGCAATAGAAACAAGAATGATATCATGAAAGTTCATTCCTGTTCCTCTTTGTTTTGATTCTCTCTGTTAAGTCTTCATAGAAAAAGTCATCTACTTTTCTGAAATGCATGTTGTCAAAGAATCTTGGAATATCAACCAGTGATTTTTATAGAAACTCTAATTCCCTTGCACTGTTAGTAACTTTTGCTGATTTTTATGGGAATTGGAGTGAGAAAGACACTCACAAGAGGGGTTGCTGGCACTGAACCAATATTGGTGATGCTTGGGTTTAGGGTTTCACTGTTAGAGAATGGACCTAGCTATGTAGCCCTATGTCTTGTCATTTCTTAAAAGTTCCATGAGAATAAAAATATAAAGATTTTGTTATTTGTAAAGCATTGTGCAGAAAGACTAATGATTATTATTATGTTGTTAGATGTTCTAAAATGTTAGTTTTTATCTTAGTAAAGTTAATTCCAAAACCTTCGAAAATAGACTCATTGTATATATACCTCATTGCCCTAATGCTATTTTTAGTGTTGTGTGGAATATATACTTTAGTTAGACTTAATTGAAATTCTGTTTCCAGAATTTTAAATTTCTTAAGTTGGGAGACATCGTAGGACAGTAGTTTTCAAATTTTTTGGTCTCATGACTTTTTTGGTCTTTCATTTTTTCTTAATAAAAAACATGTGGCCAGGCATGGTGGCTCACGCCTGTAATCCCAGCACTTTGGGAGGCCGAAGTGGGCAGATCACGAAGTCAGGAGTTCAAGACCAGCCTGGCCAACTGGTGAAACCCCATCTCTACTAAAAATAGAAAAATTAGCCAGGCATGGTGGCACGCACTTGTAATCCCAGCTACTCAGGAGGCTGAGGCAGGAGAATCACTTGAACTTGGGAGGCGGAGGTTGCAGTGAGCTGAGATGGGGCCACTGCACTCCATCTTGGGCGACAGGACAGAGTGAGATTCCGTCTCAAAAAAAAAAAAAAATGTTTTGGTGTCCAAAATGATGTTGTGAAATATATCAGACCAATTAATATATCTTAGTTCATACACTCATCATTTTTTGTGGTGAAAACCCATTTAATTAAATTTTAGTCTTTTAGCAGTTTCCAGGTGTACATTATCATTAACTGTAGTCACCATGCTGTACAGATCTACAGAATGTATTCATTCTAAATAAACTTTGTACCCTTTAACCAACATCTATCCATCTCCCCTCAGTCCTCTCCCCTCCACCTACTAAGCACCTAGCAACCACTCTTCTACTCTGCTTCCATGAGTTTGACATTTTAGATTTCCACATATAAGTGAGATCAAATAATATTTGTCTTTCTGTGCCTGGCTTGTTTCCTTTAGCATAATGTCATCCAGGTTTATTCATGTTGTCACAAAATTTCCTTCTGAGAGGCTGAATAGTATCCAATTATATATAGATAAACTACAGCTTCTTTATCCATTCATCACATAGACGAACACTTGGGTTGATTCCAAATCCCGGCTATTGTGAATAATGCTGCAATGAACACAGAAGTACAGATATCTCTTCAGTGTACTGATTTCATTTCCTTTGGATATATAACCAAAAGTGGGATTGCTAGATTATATGGTAGTTTTTAGTTTTTTGAGTAACATCCGTATTGTTTTCCATAATGCTGTACTAATTTACATTCCCACCAACAGTACGCAAGGGTTCCCGTTTCTCTACATCTTCCTCCACACGTTTTGTCTTTTTAGTAGTAGCCATTCTAACAGTTGTGAGGTAATATCTCATACCAGTTTTAATTTGTATTTCCCTGGTGATTTATGTTGAGCATTTTTTCATATATCTGTTGGCCGTTTGTGTGTGTGTGTGTGTGTGTGTGTGTGTGTGTGTGTGTGTGTGTGTATATATTTTAGAGAAATACCTATTCAGGTCCTTTGCCCATTTTTAAATCTTATTTTCTCTCTGTTGAGTTGAGTTCCTTTTATATTTTAGATACTAACCCCTTATCAAGATTTATGGTTCACAAATAATTTTTCCCATGCTGTTGGTTGTCTCTTCAGTCTGTTGTCTCTTGTGCTATGCAGAAAGCTTTTTAGTTTGATGCAGTCCCATTTGTCTATACATGTTGAGTATCCTTTATCTGAAATGCTTGTGACTAGAAGTATTTAAGATTTCAGATTTTTGAACGTTTGCATTATACTTACCAGTTGAGCATCCCTAATCTGAAAATCTGAAATCTGAAATGCACCAATGAGCATTTCCTTCATCTGTCATGCTGGCAATAACAATGTTTTGGATATTTGGATTTGGGATGCTCAACCTACATTTTGATTTTGGGTTTTTGTTTTTGAGACAAGGCCTCACTCTGTTGCCTAGGCTGGAGTGCAGATGTATGATCATGGCTCACTGCAGCCTCGAACTCCTGGGCTCAAGTGATCTTCCCACCCCAGCTTCCCAAGTAGCTGGGACTTCAGGTGTGTGCCACCATGCCCAGCTAACTATTTTGTGTAGGGATGGGGTCTCCCTCTGTTTACCCCAGGCTGGTCTTAAACTCCTGGGTTCAAACAGTCCTCCTGCCTCAATCTCCCAAAGTGCTGGGACTACAGGGGTGAACCACCATGACTGGCCTGTATTTTGATTTTGTTTCTTGTGCTTTTGGAGTTATATCCAAAAAATTTCCCCAGACCAGTGTCAGAAAGGCTTTTTTCTATTTTTTTTCCAGTAATTTTATAGTTTCCAGTCTTACGTTTAATTTTTTGATCAATTGTGACCTGAGTTTTGTACTTGGTGTAAGATACAAAGGTCCAGTTTCATTCTTCTGCGTGTGAATATCCAGTTTTCCCGACACCATTTATTGAAGAGGCTGTCCTTCCCCCTTGTGTGTTCTTTTGTCAAAGATTAACTGTAAATACATGCATTTATTTCTAGTCTTTCCAGTCTGTTCCATTGGTCTTTGTCTGCTTTTATGCCAGGATCATACTCTTTTGATTACTATAGCTTTGTAGTATATTTTGAAATCAGGTAGTGTGATCCCTCCAGCTTTGTTCCTTTTGCTCATGATTGCTTTGGCTATCTGGGGTTTTTGTGGTTCAACATGAGTTTTTTTGTTTGTTTGTTTTTATAGAAAGCTTATTCAGAGGGATAATAGAGAACCATATGAGTTTTAGGATTGCTTTTTCTACTTCTGTAAAATATGCCACTGGAATTTTGGGGATTAGGGATTCTCAGTGCAGTGTAGGTATTGCATCACATCTATAGATCGTTTTGGGTAGTATGGACATTTTAACAATACTAGTTCTTCCAGCCCAAGAACATTTATTTTCCATATTTATGTCCATTTATTTGTGTCCCCAGCAGTTTCTTTCATTAATGTTCTATAACTTTCAGTGTATAGATCTTTCACCTCCTTAAATTTATTCCTATTTTATTTTTTTGTTGCTATTGTAAATGGGATTGTTTTCTCGATTTATTTTTTAGATAGATTATTGTGTCAGTACTTCGTTACACTCTTAAAAATTGAAGACACCAAAGAGCTGTTGTTTATAATATTTTCCGTAATAGATATTAAAACTGGGAAATTTTAAATAATTCATTTAAATAACAAACCTACATGTTAACATAATTAACTTTTTTGACGAAAATAACTTTTCTAAAACAATGTGTGAGTGACAAGAGTGACATTGTTTTATACTATTGCAAATCTTTTTTATGTCTGGTTTTGTTTTTTTTGGG
>NW_016811705.1:582203-587930 GCF_001698545.2 Rhinopithecus bieti
GTACTTCGTTACACTCTTAAAAATTGAAGACACCAAAGAGCTGTTGTTTATAATATTTTCCGTAATAGATATTAAAACTGGGAAATTTTTAAATAATTCATTTAAATAACAAACCTACATGTTAACATAATTAACTTTTTTGACGAAAAATAACTTTTCTAAAACAATGTGTGAGTGACAAGAGTGACATTGTTTTATACTATTGCAAATCTTTTTTATGTCTGGTTTTTGTTTTTTTTGGGTTTTTTTTTTTTTTTTTTTTTTTTTTTCTTTTTTTCCCTTGAAACAGGGTTTTACTGTGTCACCCAGGCTGGAGTACAGCAGCACAATCACAACTCACTGCAGCCTCAGCCTCTCCTGGACTCAAGCGATCCTCCTCCCTTAACCTCCCAAGAAGCTGGGACTACAGTCCCGTGCCACCACACCTGGCTATTTTTTAAATTTTTTGTAGGGATGGGGTCTTACTATGTTCTGCAGGCTGGTCTCAAACTCCTGGGCTCAATCCTCCACCACACCTGGCCAGTATTTCTGGTTTAATGGTAGATAGCTGGATTCTCATGTTTGCTTGGGCATTCAGTCTGTTGCAATATGTTTTGGCTCAGGATATAAAGGAAGTCCAGCCTCACAGAGATAGTTAGAAAAGGGAGCAATATTTTGACAGCCTTCTCAAATAATTGTGGATATTGTTTTATCTGATAGCATACCAGAACTCAAAAAGAGAAAGTTTGTTAAGTGTTATGTGCAATATAGAATCTAAATCCTATCAATCAATGTTTCATACTCTCTTACATTGAAATTCATTGGTTTGTCTTATACTTTTGTGATCATGGTATCTGCCCTGCCAGGTAAGTATGTCTTATACTTTTGAATGAATCTTTTATTATCCATACATGTTTTGTAACATTATGCATCAGTCATTTGGAACATATTGGTTCATTGAGTTATGTAAATCTTCCACAGGTGGACACAATTCATTATATAATATTTTTAAAAATCATGTTTATTATCAACAGCAGAAAATTGTTTTTATTGGAAACTGTCAATTTATCTTGAAAATACGAATTTTATCAGTGACAACAAGTTAATGTCAGTTGTTTTCCTTGAAGTGACAGGTTCATTTTTGAGAAAATGTGAGCCAAATACCAAACTCAGAATATCCATAGTTTATCAGTCCTTTCAAGTAAAATGTTGTTCCATTAAAAAATGGCTATGTTAATATACTTTCTTTCTCCTGGGCACAGTTTGTCTAAATCTAAGTAGTAAGTATTGTCTGGTGTTTCCAAGTTTAATACCCATAAATCTTTATTTTAAGAATGTGAAACATCAACCACCAACAAAACATATGGTTGGGTACATCCAGGATGGATATGTAATATAAACACTACTGAGTTTGTCAGGGAAATTCTTGGAATATTAAAGACTTCATATTTGGGTCTTTTTTTAATGGCTAGTTCAGCTTCTCAATAGATTGTACTTTGATAAGCAGCAGAATTCACAGTTTTTTTTCTCACAGAATGTTAAAAAAGACATGCATCAAAGGGTTGAGATTTATTAAAATAGATCATTTTTACTGCTTTATCATATTTTTTGTCTTTTTTTTTTTTTGAGATGGAATCTCGCTCTGTCACCCAGGCTGGAGTGCCATGGCACAATCCCAGTTCACTGCAACCTCTGCCTCCCAGGTTCAAGCGATTCTCCTGCCAGCCTGGGAGTAGCTGGGACTACAGGTGCACACCACCGTGCCCAGCTAATTTTTTTATTTTTAGTAGAGAGACAGGGTTTCACCATGTTGGCCAGGCTGATCTCAAACTCCTGACCTCAAGTGATCCGCCTGCCTCGGCCTCCCGAAGTGCTGGGATTACTGGTGTGAGCCACCACGCCTGGCTTATCAAGGACATTTTAAAGTAACACTGGCTATTTGAAAAAATGCTAATGTATGGTTCTAAGAAATATGACTGCTAGCACATTTTGGTGCCATTGCCTTGATTCTTTCTGAAGTACAGGCAGTTTTCTTCATTATAACTTTTGCAACATCCACACAAATGTCAACACAGTGATTAAAAGCAAATAATGTTCTCCTTTTATTATGAAATAGTTGAAAATGTCTTAGAGATCCATAGGGGTATCAGAACAGTAAAATTGAGAAGTGCCAGTAATAGTATTTAATTCAAAATAAACTATGCAACTTTATATGCCTCTTCATCAAATAATGCATGGTGTGGGAAAATGAAGTTGTAGATTGTGGTCTTTCAGATATTCCATATGTATTTACTTAGTAGTCTAATTGTAGCACCTTTAATGCTTGTCAATTTCTTTAACCTCATTTGTCTTCAAGTCTTTGTACAATTTTCAGAATTATTTTTTCTGTGTGTTTGTTTTGTTGTGTTTATTTGATCTAAGAATGAAAACTGAGTACATAGTTTTTAATAACTTAAATCATTTTAGGCAGGCATTCCAGACCCTCCAAACATGTCAGCAGAATTAATCCAATTGAAAGCCAAGGAGCGACACTTTTTGGAGCAATTGTTAGATGGGAAAAAGTTGGAAAATTATAAAATTCCAGTACCAATCAATGCTGAACTCAGAAAATATCAGCAGGTAAGTTTTATACTTATCTTGTAAATAGGAATAGTGAGTTTTCCTTTCAAATGAACCTTGAAGCCTTGTGGCTTTTTTTTGTTTTTTGAGACAGGTTCTTGCTCTGTTGCCCAGGCTGGGGTGCAGTGGCAGAATCATGGTTCACTGCAGCCTCAAACTCCTGGACTCAGGCCATCTTCCCACCTCAGCCTCCCGAGTAGCTGGGACTATACATGTGCACCACTATGGCCAGCTATTTTTTTTTTTTTTTTTTTTGGTAGGGGCAGGGTTCTCATTTTGTTGCCCAGGCTGGTCTTCAACTCCTGGCTTCAAGTGATCCTCCCACCTCAGCCCCCCAAAGTGCTGGGATTAGAGATATGAGTCACCATACCTGGCCTTAAAACATTTTGTAAAATTGATTTAGTAAAATCTTGTGTTTAGTGTCTTATACCCATTTATTTCACTTTTGCGTATAGAAAGATTTTTGTTTTGTGCAAACATGTTCATAAGAAAATGTTTTTATAAGAAAAAATTTATGCTGTATTCACATTTATGATTTTTCTCTCTAACAGGATGGTGTGAACTGGTTGGCATTTCTTAATAAGTATAAACTTCATGGAATTCTGTGTGATGACATGGGTTTAGGAAAAACTTTACAGTCCATCTGCATTCTAGCAGGAGATCATTGTCATAGGTAATTTAAGATGTTATTTTAAAATAAGGTTTCCAGATTTGGAGAAATGTAAACAAGCTGGTTAATTTATTGTGTTTTGCTATTATAAAGGGCCCAGGAATATGCAAGATCAAAATTAGCAGAATGTATGCCACTTCCTTCCTTAGTGGTTTGTCCGCCAACATTAACAGGCCATTGGGTGGATGAAGTAGGTAAATTTTGCTCCAGAGAATACCTCAATCCGTTGCACTACACTGGACCTCCCACTGAAAGAATAAGGTAAGAGGTGTACGACAATAACAAAATATTTCAGCTTTTGTCGTAATTAAAATGAGGAACAATAACATTTATTAAAAGTGAATTTTAATTAGCTCTTTTGGTTGTGTGACATAGAAACTTCACTTAGGAAAAGTGAGTGTACTTTGGGAAGATGTAATCAGTGAGGCTTATCAAAATTGAGGACTTTTAACCATTGTACAATAAGTTGTGCTTTCCTGGAGCTGCTGAACTATCAGGAACCGAAGCCGCTTTGTATGCCCCTTTTGGGAGTCTGTGACCATAGCATCTATTTGGTGCTTCTGTTTTATTGTCATTTTCTACCCACTTTCCTGAGATCTCTTTGAGCCATGTGCCAGGGAACATGCCTGTAGTCCTGACTGTTCAGGAGGCTGAGGCAGGAGGATTGCTTGAGCCCAGAAGTTCAAGACCAGCCTGGGCAACATAGTGAGTCCTCCTCTCTTAAATAAAAAAGAGTTCCCCTTTGCCTTGTTCCCTTTCCTTCCCTCTCCCCAGAAGTACTTTTGGTCCGCTATGGCTGCTTTAGCTGCTGCTGCAGTCATGACTGCACTAAATTTTAGAGTTCTTTCAGCTTTACCCCTTCCCTATTAACTAATACATCTCTTATGTTCCTAACTGTAAATTTTTTCAAGTGGAAGCTCATTGATTTCAGTTCATTTTTTAAGGTTGGATAGTCATAGTTGCTGATTAGTCCATAGATTTGCTGTACTCCTGTGTTAATAATAGCAAATATTATTATTAAATAATGTTATTAAAATGTTTTAGTTTTTATCTTGAGCACTTACTGGCCAGGCACTATTCTAAGCAGTTTTTTTTTTTTTAATGTAAAATTGTGTATTATGTATAGAAGGAGCAGTATTGAAAAAAACTAAACAAATTGTGTATTATGTATTCTCACAGTCACTTTGTGAGGTAGGAATACTGTTGTTCCAATTTGCAAATAAGGAGTCTAAGGCATTGGGCCTGGGTCCAAGGTCACTCAACTAATTAAGTGGAGAGAGTGAGGATTTGAATACAGGCAGCTCAAAAACTTGCACTCTTGAGCAGTTTACTGTAGTGCTTCTTTGATAGAATTCATTCATTTGTAAGTGATAGAAATTCAATTCAAACTAGCTTAAGCAAGCAGAAAATTCATTAATTCACTAACTTGAGAATTTCAGGGGTAGATTGTTGCTTCAGGCCCATCTAGATTACTCTCATTGACTCTTCCTCCCCTTACATAACTTATTGTTACTATTGGGCTTCAGTCCACAGTTGGTAGATAAGATGACAATGGGCAGTCTCTGGCCCATATTCTCTTAGTTCGGCAATTGTAGTAAACAGATCTTCCCTCTCTCTCATGAATATTATCAGTACTGGAGATGACTGACTGGCCTTGTTTGGGTCATGCTCCCAAAACAACCTTTGTGGTTAGGGGATTAAATATTGTGAATAGCTTAACCTGGTTAAAATGCTTCATTTCCTTGGTGATTATGGGGGCACATGATTGGTAGTTCCCCCACATCACCTAGAACAACCTGGAGTGATAAAGGAATAGTGCCCCTAAGGAAGAGATGTTGGCAAGTAAAGTTGAAATGTCCACCATATTTTCAGTCTGATGTTCATCTCTTTTCTAATCAGACTGAGTAGGGCAACATAGCCAAGTCATTAGAAGAGTAGCCCTTCAGGGTCGTGTATGTAGAGTAAGCAGAAGGGAATGCTGGGCTTAGTGGGCAGATTGAAAGCACTTTATACAATTGTAGCTATTAAGAACTTTTCAGGGTCTCTGTTTTCTAATTTTATTCATTTCTAAATAAAGGTTACAGCACCAAGTAAAAAGGCACAATCTAATAGTGGCTTCATATGATGTTGTGAGGAATGACATAGATTTCTTTAGGTAAGAATTAAATTTTTTTTTTTAGAAAAATTAATATCAAATTTGAAGACTCTTAATATTTTCCCACTTTAAAGATTCTTCATATAGTTCCGGACATACAGCAAAAGTTGTAAAAATTTTCTATTTATTTTCCCTTAGAAATATTAAATTTAACTACTGCATTCTTGATGAAGGCCATGTCATCAAAAATGGAAAAACAAAGTTGTCAAAAGCAGTAAAACAACTGACTGCTAATTATAGGATTATTCTTTCTGGAACACCAATCCAGGTAATTATTTACTATTCTTTTTTTTTTTTTTTTTTT
>NW_016811705.1:589048-616957 GCF_001698545.2 Rhinopithecus bieti
CTCCCTCCCTCTCTCTCCCTCTCCCTCTCTCCCTTCCCTCTCCCTCCTGGACTCAAGCAATCCTCCCATCTCAGCCTCCCAAGTACCTGGGGCCACAGGTGCATGCCCCCATGCCCAGCTAAATTTTTTTGGTATTTTTTGTAGTTGTAAGGAAATAATCCCAGTACGAAAGATAACTGGTGTTCCTGTTTACAGAACAACGTTTTGGAGCTGTGGTCATTATTCGATTTCCTCATGCCAGGATTTTTGGGTACTGAACGCCAGTTTGCTGCTCGATATGGTAAACCTATATTAGCAAGTAGGGATGCTCGAAGCTCCAGTCGAGAGCAAGAAGCAGGTATGAAAGAGATGTAATTATAACCCTGTGTAAGTGAATATAATTTATTCTTAACTTTTTTGAAGCCGTTTTCTCTTAACTATTAACAGGTGTTCTTGCTATGGATGCGCTGCACCGCCAAGTACTGCCATTTCTTTTGAGAAGAATGAAAGAAGATGTTTTGCAGGATCTTCCACCTAAAATTATTCAAGACTATTATTGTACTCTTAGTCCTCTCCAGGTTAGGAATCTCGTGTTTATCATTGTTAGTGGTATGTTTATTAGCAGATCGTTTTGTATGAGCCACAAAACTATTGAGTAAAGGGGCTTAGCCTTTGGCTTTATCAGATGCAGATAAAGCCTAAATGATGTGGATATAAGTTTGAGTGTATACATTTTGAATATAGCATGAAAACAAAATTCAGTATCATAGTTGCTTTTAAAAATTTTTTTTAAGAGACAGGGTCTTACTCTGTCACCCAGGCTGGAGTACAGTAGCTCAGTCATGGCTCACTGCAGCCTCAGCCTCTGGGTTCAAGTGATTTTCCTGCCTCAGCCTCTCAAGTAGCTGGGACTTGCTGGGACTTGCGGGCACATACTACCATGCCCGGCTAATTTTCTGATTTTTGTAGAGCCTGGGTCTTGCTGTGTTGCTCAGGCTGGTCTCAAACTCCCAGGGTCAGGGTCAAGCGGTCCTCCCACCTTGGCCTTCCAAAGTGCTGGGATTACAGGTGTGAGCCACCGTCCCAGCCTATAGTTGCTTTCTTATGTGTCTAGTTAATTGAAAAGATTGCAAGGTATTAAATTGGTAAGGAAACAAGCCAATGTTTATAAAGGCCAAAAATCTGCCTCTGAATGTTGTCAGGCTGTCCTCACAACATTATAGGTATTATTAATCCCCAGTTTTGCAAATAAAGTGACATTCAGAAAAGTTACCTACCTCGGCTACAGTCAGAGCTAATACACAATTGTACAGTGCTAATGGCATGAGTGATTTCTCAGAAACACATCATTAGGTGATTTTGTCATTGTGCAAACATCCTAGAGTGTACTTACACACACCTAGATGGTATAGCCAGTTGTTCCGAGGCTACAAACCTGTGCAACATGTTACTGTACTGAGTACAGGCAGTTGCAACACAATTGTATTTGTATATCTAAGCATAGAAAAGGTATGGTAAAAACACAATATTGTATCTTATGGGACGACCATTTTATATGTAGTCCATTGTTGACCTCAATGTCCTTGTGTAGTGCATGACTATATATCAGAGCTGAGTTTTAAACCTCGGTCAGTGGGACCTCACTCATTCCCTTTGAAGTATTATTTCATTACCTAAAAATGTTCAAAATAAATTTTGCCTTCTGCACAGTTCTGATTTTGTACATAAAGACCATTATTAAAGGAATTTATTGTGAGCCTTTCCTTGTACTTTTCTAAGGAGCTACATGGAAACTGTTCCTTGTCTTAGTAAGACGTGGCCTGGGGGTCAGAATTTTCTCTTTGAAAATTTTTTTATGTTTTAGGTTTGTATGTGTCAATCTATCTTACTATTAGGATTTGATTCACTATGGTCAAATGAATAAGAGATATACATACCCAGAAACGTACTTTTTCCCCCTCCATTGTATAGATGGTTAACCTGTTAGCAGGTATTCATCTCATCTGTTCAACTTGGGCAGGATAAGAAGTTGAGAGTTCTTTGATTCTTCTATACTATCTGCCTCATCTCTCAGGTTCCCCTTCCTTCATTTGCAAAAATTAATGTGTCTTGAAAGGAATATTTTTGTAGTAATGAAATTAAGACTTCTTAAAGTAGGTACAGTAAAGATGTCACGTGAAAAAAATCTGTGGTGATTTACTGGTTGTGGTGCTATAACATAGGCATAAAACACATGTAAGTAATCAATCTAGAGAAAGCGAGCTCCAAAGAGAATGGCATTTTGTCTTTGTTTAGCATTCACAGATTTTGTATTCTCTGATTTCTGTCCTTTAGCTCTCTAGATTATCTTTTCTTTCACATTATTTTAGCTTGTACAAGGTAGGAACCCAGACCCCAGCGTAGTGCTTTAAAACTTGACATATGTTCCCCTTTTAGGCTAGCAGTAACATTCTTGTAAAATCTGATGTCCTGAAACATACATACAGGGTCTTGATTGTGTAATTTCATTTAAGGAAGATTTTTCTCATTTACTGCTAAGGGTTCGGATTTTCTTTTATTGGTAATGTATTTATTTTCCTGAACAGTAGAAAAATTGAGTCTTGGACCATTTGACTTGTATTTTTCATATTTTAGCAGCCCAACTTAATGCGTTCATACTTGTTTTCTAAATGTAGTTTAAAGGAATTTACCAAGATGGAGTGGATAACCTGTAATTCCTGTAGTGAATTAGAGATATCACAATTTGTTTTCATTAATGAGGGCTGATTTAAATTACTACTGTTACTGGCCTTTGCTAGTTATGTGTTTTAAACAATTGAAAATAAATATACTTAAACTTCTCCCACGGGGGCCATTTTACAGGTTCAGCTCTATGAAGATTTTGCTAAGTCTCGTGCCAAGTGTGATGTTGATGAAACAGTTTCTTCAGCTGCACTTTCTGAAGAAACTGAAAAACCAAAGCTGAAAGCTACAGGCCATGTATTCCAGGTATAGATTACATTCTACTTTTTTTTTTTTCTTTTTTTGAGATGGAGTTTCACTCTGTCGTGTAGGCTAGAGTGCAGAGGCATGATCTCGGCTCACTGCAACCTCTGCCTCCTGGGTTCAAGCTATTATGCCTCAACCTCCAGACTAGCTGGGAGTAGAGGTGTGCGCCACCACGCCTGACTAATTTTTGTATTTCTAATAGAGATGGAGTTTCACTATGTTGACCAGGTTGATCTCAAACTCCTGACCTCAAGTGATCCACCTGTCTTGGCCTCCTAAAGTGGTGGGATTACAGGCATGAGCCACCGCGCCTGGCCCATTCCACTTTTTAAATGTTGAAGAATGAATTTTAATGAGGCACTTTTTATATGGAAAATAAAATATGGATCTATGTATTTTGTTTCAATATTATGTATATATTCTTGAAAATAAGTTAAAATACCTATTTAATACTACCTTTATATTAGTAAGCACTTTATATTAAAATTAAATGTATAAAATGAAATATATGTTTGTATATTATCTGAAAAGAAGGGCTTTAGAATAGAGAATCTTTTGCTTTTTTATTCAGAAAATATTAGAACACCTACTACATGGCAGTAATTTTTCAAAGTTCTGGGGTTACTTAAAACAGCGAATAAAACAGACTCCTTCCCTGGTAGAGATGAAAAATACTTAGGTATATATTATGTGTAAGACAAAACCGATAATGTGGTTATAGTGTATCAGAGTCCAGGGTAGGTTGTGGTTTCTTAATTGAGGGGCTAGGGACTGCCTCACTGAGAAGGTGACATTTGAGCAAAGATCTGAAGGAGGATTGAGGCATGCAGGTGTATGGGGGGTAAGTGAAGCACGCAGGTGTATGGGGGGGAAGTGATTCCAGGCAGAGGATACAAAAAGTACAGAAGTCTCAAGTCAGATCATGCCTCATATGCTTGAGAGAATAACAAAAAGAGGTGGCAAGTGTCACTTTAGCTTTCCCTCTTGAATAGTCCACCACAGAAAACCTCCTGCCAATAGATTAAGTACTGTAGTATTTTTAAAGATAGAAGACGGAAAAGGTAGTTGTGAAGACCTAGTTTTTTCTTTTGTTTTTTTTTTAAGAGAAGGAGTCATGTTTTGTTGCCCAGGCTGGAGTGGTGGGATCATAGCTTACTGCAACCTCAAACTCCAGGGCTCAAGCGATCCTCAGCCTCAGCTTCCTGAGTAGGTAGGACTACAGGTGCACACCACCACACCTGACTAATTAAAAAAAATTTTTTTTGGTGATAAGGTCTTGCCATGTTGCCCAAGCTGGTCTTGAACTTTTGACCTCAAGTGATTCTCCCTCCTCAGCCTCCTAAGTAGCTGGGATTATAGGTGCAAACCACTGCAACTGGCCTCTCCCACAATTTTTAATCCTAGTGCTCAGCACTGTCTTGAGCCTTGCCAATGGAACTTACTAATAAAACAACTCTGTGCCAAGGCTGAGACCCAAATCTTAAGCCAAGTAAGAGGCAGAAGAGAAAGTATGGCTGAATCAGAGAAGAGACCATATAAGGTTCTGTTTCACAAATACAACCACTTGAGACAGTCACCTAGCTCCCCTTCCCTGCTCTCCTCTCATCTGCTGAATCAGAATTTCAGGTTTATAAGGTTCTCAAGAATTTTTTTTTTTTTAAAGACCAGGTCTTGCTCTGTCACCCAAGCTGGAGTGCAATGGCATGATCTTGGCTCACTGCAACCTCCACCTCCAGGGTTCAAGCAATTTTCCTGCCTCCACCTCCCAAGTAGCTGGGATTACAGGCACATGCCATCATGCCTGGCTAATTTTTGTATTTTTAGTAGAGACAAGGTTTCACCATGTTGCCCAGCTGGTCTCGAACTGCCGACCTCAGGATCCACCCACCTCAGCCTCCTAAAGTGCAGGGTGGATTATAGGGGCGAGGTACCGTGCCTGGCCAGAAATTTTTATACTCATTGAAGTTTGAGCAGCTTTTGTGTCCAAAATGATGCCTGATTCCAGAAGCATCTGTCTGCATTACTGGGTACTTTGGGAAAGGGTTTTAAAGAAAACAAGACGCTCAATTTGTCATGCGAAGCTCATTGTCTGGTAGGGGAGACAGACAAACAGTACAATTTATATGCGTTGTAAATGTCTGCATATAAACTGCACAAGAATCTCAAATGAGACATTTGAACTGGTTCTTGAAGAATGAGTAGAAGTTTGCCAAGCAAGAAGAGGAAGAAAGGCATTCTATACAGCACAGGAAATATAGCATAAGGAAAGATACAGAGGTAAAAAATATTTGTGATATGCGAAATTGACTCATACGTACTTTTTCTTCCTCTTAAAGGCATTACAGTATTTACGCAAACTGTGCAACCATCCAGCATTAGTCTTAACTCCTCAACATCCAGAATTCAAGACCACTACCGAAAAACTGGCAGTTCAGAATTCTTCTCTACATGATATTCAACATGCCCCTAAGCTCTCGGCTTTAAAACAAGTATGTATGTCTTTTAAGTGCTAAATGTGTGTTGTACCCCAGGAATATAAATTCTTGGTAAATTTGCTTTTCTTAAAGATTACTACTGTGTTTACCATTTATTTTAAATTTGCTTAAATTTTGATACAGCTTTTATAAAATGTGGTTAAAATATATACAGCACAAAATATGCCATTTAAACCATTTTAAATGTGTAAATCTGAGGCATTATATTTACAATGTTATATAACCATCACCATTATCTTATTTCTAAAATATTTCCACCACCCAAACAGAAACTCTATATTCATCAAGCAATAATTCTTCATTCTCCCTTCCTCTAGCCCCTGGTGATCTCTATTTTCTCTATGAATTTGCCTGTTCTAAATATTTCATTTAAGTGGACTCTTAAAATATTTGTCATTTGCGGTTTGTTCATTAGTCAGTTTTATGGATATACCACATTTCATTCATCCATTTATATGTCAGTGGACACTTGGGTTGTTTTCACCTTTTGGCTATTGTGAATAATGCTGCAGTGAACGTTGGCTTACAAGTATCTATCTGAGTTACCCTTTTTAGTTCTTTTGGCTAGAGACTAAGGAGTGGAATAGGTAGGTCATATAGCATTTCTGTGTTTAACATTTTCAGGAACTGCCAAACTTTTTTTCACAATGACTATACCATTTTACACTCCCACCAGCAATGTACCAGGGTTCCAGTTTCTTCATATCCTTGCCAACACTTGTTAATTTCTTTTAATTATAGTCATCCTACTAGGTCTGAAGTGATAACTCCTTATGGATTTGATTTGCTATTCCCTAAAGACTAATGATGGTTGAGCATCTTTTCATGTGCTTATTGGACATTTCCATATCTTCTTTAGAAAAATGTGTAGTCAAGTTCTTTACCCATTTTGATTGGAGTATTTCACCTTGTTGAGTTTGAAAAGTTTTGTTTTGTTGTTTTTTGTTTTGAGATGGGGTCTCACTGTGTTGCCTAGGCTGGTCTTGAACTCCTGGCCTCAAACGATTCTCCCACCTGGGCCTGCCAAAGCCCTGGGACTATAGGCATGAGCTACCACACCCTGCCGAGAAGTTCTTCATATTCTGGATATTAAACCCTTATCATCAGACTTATGATTTGCAGATATTTTCTCCCATTCTGTAGGTTATCTTTTTACTTTCTTGATAATGTCTTTTCTGGTTTCTGATGAGAAATCAGGTGTTAATCTTACTGAAGATCCCTTTTACATGATCATTTGCTTTTTTCTTGCTGCTTTCAAGATTCTCTTTGTCTTTCAACAGTTTATAATGTGTTGATGTGGATTTCTTTATTTTACTTGGAGCTGCATACTCTATCATTTTGCTGATGTCACTCTCTTGGTGTTGCTTTTAAAAATGAATTTTTTAAAATTCTAAGATTTCAAAAGATTAAGAGAAACAATTTCAAGCACCAAAATGTTAGCACTAATGCCATTTAGTTCTAACTACCCTTATAAATGAAGATTTTAGTGTAAAATCTAGACTTAGTAATTGTTTTAGCTTGCGGTCAGTAGTTATTCTGGCCTAAAGCTCATTGAGAACAACTAATGAGTGAAGGTTTTAGATTCCACGTAGGTAAGTGTGGAAAATGTTATCTAATAGTGTATCTGGCATATATATCCAAATATATATCCTTATATCACTAAACGTAAAATGGACTGTGGACTTTCACACCACAAAACTGAAGAATGATTGTTACCTTTAGATATAAGGAATGGTTTTCTTGTTTGACCAAACTGTGGTATAGGTCTTTATATAAAATGTTCATGGTTTTCCTAACATAGCTAGTGTATTAGGTAAAGCTGTAAGATATACTTAGTCAAGGAATCCTCTAATTAGATCTATTTTCAAATAAAAATTGAATTTCATTCATATTTGAATTATACATAGGCTCTTACAGGTTTTTTTTTTCCCCCCAGCAGTTGCTGCTTAAATTGATCTCTTATTTTAGAGTATGCTTGTCACTCTGACACATCTTGAATTAAGATGCTTAGAAAGTCTGCAACTTAAAGAGACCCAGATTTTTTCTGGCTGTCCTCATGGAAGACTTTTCTACTAGCCTTCTTTTCCATTTTCTTGGTTCTTTTCAGCCAGAGTGAAGGTTCTGTCTCAGAAAGGATAAATTTCTTTTTTAAATCTAAGTACGTCTGTGCTGTGAAGTTAGAGAAGTCTTACTTGCTTTCTAAAAATCTGTTAATAGAAACATGTTTATCAGCAAGTAGTGCTGGGAGAAGTATCTAATATTCCCAAAGCTAGAATGAAAAATTCCAGGAGGCTGTAATGATGAACTAAAACTGTAGGTGAAATTTAACAGAGATAAGCAGAATCAGTTTTAAAAGAAAACACTTAGGTGTATTTTGACTTTGTGAGTCTTAGCAAATATTTTATATGAGGCAAAGTTGAGTTTGATTTGATGGCAAATTCACTATAAGAACGGTGTGAATTAGTTGCCAGTAAATAAAACTAATAGGATCTTGGCTGGGATTAATGACTATATAATGGCCAAAATGAGGGCATCGTAGTTTCACTGTATTTCATACTAGTCAGAACAAATTATTGTTTTGTTGTTGTTGTTGTTGTTGTTGTTTGAGACAGAGTCTCGCTCTGTTGCCCAGGCTGGAACGCAGTGGCACGATCTCGGCTCACTACAAATTCCGCCTCCCAGGTTCACGTCATTCTCCTGCCTCAGCCTCCTGAGTACCTGGGACTATAGGTGCCTGCCACCACGCCCGGCTGATTTTTTTTTTTTTTTTTGTATTTTTAGTAGAGACAGAGTTTCACCATGTTAGCCAGGATGGTCTTGCTCTCCTGACCTCGTGATCCGCCCACCTCGGCCTCCCAAAGTGCTGGGATTACAGGTGTGAGCCATTGCACCTGGCCCAAATTTTGAGTTTTATAGTTTTGACCAGTACAAGTGGAAGATCAAAATGGTAAAACATCTAGAAGCCATTTTATATGAGGAATGATTGAAAAAACGGGTAATTTAGCCTATGCTGAAGTTAGGGCAAAATAAAATTGAAATGCTTTCCAGGGAGTTGGCTGACCTCTCAAACACCCATTATTAGATGGCCTTGGTAAATGTTTGCTAGAGTCTAGTAATCAACTTTTCAAGGCCCTGAACTAGATCAGTCTCTCAGAGCAGACTCGGGTTATAGATTAGTGAGAATACCAAAGCATCAATTCTGCTGCCAGACAGGAATACTCATGTCAAATGGTATGTCCACATATTCAGTAGGATAGCTGCATTTGGGAAAGATTACATTAGGAAGAGTGTCTGGAAGTATGGACTTGGAGAAGTCCTAGTTGGATATCCTTAATTTAACTGGTTATCTTTAAGGTTTTGACATTGCTGCCTATGGAACTGAGTAATTGAGTGTGCATGACACAGACATTCTGATAAAATTTCACTCTGGAACTCTTATGGGATCTGTATAGGAAGTTGCACTTATAACACTTTTTTTTCTAATCCTAGAGAGAGGGTCTTACTCTGTCACTCAGGCTGGAGTACAGTGGTGTGGTCATAACTCCAACCTCAAACTCTGGGCTCAAGCAATCCTTTCACCTCAGCCTCCCAAGTAACTAGGACTACAGGTGTGCACTACCACATCTGGCTAATTTTGTTTTGTTTTTTAGAGATGGGGTCTTCCTATGTTGCCCAGGCTGGTTTGGAACTCCTGGCCTCAAGCAGTCTTCCCATATTGGCATCCCACAGTGCTGGGATTATAGGCATGGGCCACTATGCCCAGCCAATATACATTATTTATACTGGGTACCACACAGCCACGTCTCTCCTGAGACACCTTAGATAGGACTTTTTAAAAGAAACAGCTTGAATAGTAATTTGATCGCAGATTTAAGGGCAAGATGTAGGGATAATTACATCGATCAGACTTATTTATTTGGAGGAATGCCTCCCTTGTATACCATACGCTACTATATAATAAAAATCTCAAACTTTAAGGGCTGTGAGGTAGAAGAGTGAGAACATGTATTCTTCCTCAAGCATGGAATTGTGACAATAGATGTGAAATGTTGTCTACCAGGGAAGATTATTAGAGATTCAGTGCCCAAAGTTTTTATTGGTTGCTGGTCACATATACTCCCTTTGCCTAGCATGGATCAAAATTCCAGACCCTCAGAAGGCAGGTTTCAGCCTAAATCGTATTATTTGCACAATAGTTTAGGCACAGTAAACTATCATTACCAGTTAGGGACTGATGGGAAGACTCCCAAAATCCAAGTTCCAAACTTCAACCTTACAAAGAGGACTTTCTGAGGAAAACAGGGTCCTTTTCTGTACAACACCCTAAGTGTTTTACATTGAATTTGGAGTTTGCCTGGATGGCGTTTTGGTTATCTTTCCTATCAGAGCTTTTGTTTTTTTTGAGTAGCTTCTGTTAGTAGAAAGGAGAAAGCATCCTGCATGAAGATCTTAGGTTGGCCCGGTGAAGTGGCTCATGCCTATAATCCCAGCACTTTGGGAGGCCAAGGCAGATCACCTAAGGTCAGGAGTTTGAAACCAACCTGGCCAACATAGCGAAACCCCATCTCTACTAAAATTACAAAAATTTGCTGGGCGTGATGGTGGGCATCTGTAATCCCAACTACTCTGGTGGCTGAAGCAGAATATCTTAAACCCAGGAGTTGGAGGTTGCAGTGAGCCAAGACCACACCACTGCACTCCAGCCTGAGCAATACGGGGAGACTCCATCTCCAATAAAGAAAAAGATCTTAGATTTTGTTTTTGCAACCTCCGCCTTCGGGGTTCCAGCAATTCTCCTGTCTCAGCCTCCCAAGTAGCTGGGACTACAGGTGTATGCCACTACACCTGGCTGTTTTGTATTTTTAGTAGAGACAGGATTTCGCCATGTTGGCCCGGTTGGTCTCGAACTCTTGACCTCAAGTGATTTGCCTGCCTTGGCCTCCCAAAGTGCTGGGATTACAGGTATATAAGCCACCACTGCTGGCCCAGCCAGCTCTTAGATTTTGAACAGAGTTCAGTAATACCTGAAATACTATGGTTGAAGAATAGTACTATTGGGTATACTGTTTGTCAAATTGATCTAAACATGATTCTCTTGGGTTTTATTCAATCATTTATTTATTGTACTTGCTGTGTGCAAGACACCGAACCACTTTAGGAATAAGTATAAATGATCTATAGCAAAGTGTGGTTTCTGCCATTAAAGATCTTGGTCTACAGATAGAGTAATAAGCTCTCTTGAAAAGAATCCAAATCTAGCTAAATGCTTCTTTTCTATAATTTTTTCTGCCAAATGTGGCTACTCCATTGTTTTCTTCATACATTATTGAATAACCCTTTATGAACCAGTTTGCCTATGGCATCTTCTTTGTCATTACTTTCAATAAACATTTATTGAGGCTTTAGCCTCAAGGATTGAGGAAAAGGAACGTAGTTTTGTTATTAGATAAACTTCTGGGCTGGGCGTGGTGGCTCATACCTATAATCCTTGCACTTTGGGAGGCCAAAGCAGGAGGGTCACTTGAGCTCAGGAGTTCAAGACCAGCCTGAACAACATAGTGAGACCTTGAATCTATAAAAAAAAAAATTAAATGAAAACTTCTGAAGAGGTGATCAGGGAACTCTAAGCCTGAGTACCTCAAAAACTAGTTCAGTGTGCTGCAGGGTGACAGATTGCAGCCCAAAGTGCTAATCTGCTTTCCAGATTTCAGGTACATTTAACCTTTTCTTGCCACAGAGAGAAATGTCACAGTGAGATTGCTTATCTACTGTTATTGAACACTTATGTAGTTGTTCTTGTTTTTCTTCTTCTTCTTCCTAAGTTGCTGTTGGACTGCGGTTTGGGAAATGGCAGTACTTCCGAGAGTGGCACAGAGTCTGTTGTGGCCCAGCACAGGATCCTGATCTTCTGTCAGCTGAAAAGCATGCTTGATATAGTAGAGCATGATCTCCTCAAACCTCACTTGCCCTCTATCACTTACTTGAGATTAGATGGCAGCATACCTCCTGGTCAGAGGCATTCCATTGTTTCCCGGTACGTGACTTCTAAGACTCTTATTCGTAAATAAATATATTATTACTTACATAGAAGTTTGCCCTGTGAAATATTTTCATTGGCTAAGTATCTGCAAATGTGTTTTTTTAATTGTTTACTTACATAGAAGTTTGCCCGGTGAAATATTTTCATTGGCTAAGTATCTGCAAATGTGTTTTTTTAATTGTTTAATCCACCCCAAATAAACCCCTTTTTATATATAGAACTACAGAAATACAATCGAATAGATTATTTGTTTAGTATATGAAAAGGTATGACTATAATAGGAAAGCACTCTGAAGAGCATGAAAGAAATTTAAGGCATCAACCAACAGTAGGGATGACTACTTCCCCCTTCCTTACCTTTTTGGGAGGATTAGGGTGAGAGGAACCAAACAAATGACTTAGATAAAATCTCCATCCTAATTCCTGTTTGTGCACTGAGAACAAGTTGGAATCTGGCCCAGCTAGGAAGCAGAACTGGTGAGTGCAGTGTTCACATGTGGTCTGCAGCCTCTACTTTTAAAAATCTCAGTGGTTGCTTTTTTAAAAATGCAGATTCCTAGGTTCTGCTTAGTCCCAAAGCTGCTGACTTCAAGAGCAGGCATTTTTAACAAGCATCCCAGCCGGGCGCGCTGACTCACACCTGTAATCCCAGCACTTTGGGAGGCCAAGGTGGGTGGATTACTTAAGGTCAGGAGTTCAAGACCAGCCTGGCCAACACGGTGAAATTCCTTCTCTACTAAAAATACAAAAATTAGCTGGGTGTGGTGGCACATGCTTGTAATCCCAGCTACTCTGGAGGCTGAGACAGGAGAATGTCTTGAACCTGGGATGCAAAGGTTGCAGTGAGCAGAGATCAGATTGAGCCACTGTACTCTATCTTGAGCAACAGAGCAAGACTGTCTCAAAAAACAAGCATCCCTAAGAGATCATTAGGCACAATAAAGTTAGAGACCCCAGGAAAGGACTTTGGAGGCCAACAGGCTCAGGTTTGACTCCTGACTCTGCTATTTAAGCAGTGTTCTCTTGGGCCTGTTTATCATTCACACAGCCTCAGTCTAAAATAGGGATATTGGTAATAATACCCTTATAGAGCTATGGTAACAATTAAAATAATGCATATAATGCATATAAAATACAAAGCCTATTGCTTGACTTGTAGTAAGGATAATAAGTCATAGCTTGATAGCTGCATCTTTAATGTTAGTTTTTTCTTTTTCCTAGAAGTTACTAGATATCCTTTGTCAGTGTCTTCTAGGACTAGTATAAAAGTAGCAACCCTAACACTCTCACCTTCTGTCTTCCCTGAATGAAAGTCTAGCCTGTTCATACTTTTCTCTGTCCCCATACTTTAAAGGTTCGTAGTTGGGTTTATCTTAATTATAATTAACATTTAATTATATTTTTGCAAGTTAGTCCTTAACTGATGTTACTAAATTCAATGCAGTTTGCCTTATTTTGTATTTATGAAATTCCTGACTAGCTTTAGAATGCTCTCTTTTGCTAAAAACGTTATATATATTGGGAGGATATTTTTCTCAGATGATCACATAAGTATCCCTATTGTGGATTTTAAAGCAGCATTTTCATTTGTGCTCTTTAATTTTATTTTAACAGTTTCTGTTATAGGACTTAGGAATGGACTAATTTTGTTTTTGTTATCTATCTTTTAGGTTTAATAATGACCCATCTATAGACGTTCTGTTACTTACCACTCACGTTGGTGGCCTGGGACTTAATTTGACAGGCGCTGACACAGTAGTCTTTGTGGAGCATGACTGGAATCCTATGCGAGATCTACAAGCCATGGACCGGGCCCATCGCATTGGGCAGGTAAAAGTCAATTTTACCTCACAGATGTTAACCTGTGCATGAAAATATACTCCCCCAAAAAGATGGGAAACCTTGGTTTAGTTCTTGCTCTGGTGTTAACATACATGTGTTATGATCTTGGACAGATGACTTTTCTGTAGTATCACTTCCTCATGCATTAAATGAGTGCTAGCACTAAGAAAACCTGGATCACTGTTCATCCCTAATATTCTGTGATTGCTACACACATTTTGAGCTCATGTGGCCAGACAAAAATCCAACCCTGATTAGGTAGTAGAAAATAGTACAAGTCTAAAGACACTCTGACTTGTTGGAACCTCAAAGCTTAATATGTATTACAGTTGTTTAACTGTTTTTCTTATCCAGAAACGTGTGGTTAACGTATACCGATTGATAACCAGGGGAACATTGGAAGAAAAAATAATGGGGTTGCAGAAATTCAAGATGAACATAGCGAATACCGTTATTAGCCAAGAGAATTCTAGTTTGCAGAGCATGGGGACTGATCAGCTTCTTGATCTGTTTACTCTTGATAAGGTAAAGAAACAATTTGTTGTATCTTTAATGAGTCACAGGCTTCCTGCGACTGCTAAGTTGAAAGTATTAAAGGAGCAGCAAAATGCATTCACTTTAGTATCCATGAGATCACCATTGGAGGGAATTTTTGGTTCCCAGATAAACTCTGCAGCATACTACGGAATGTGTGAAGTTTTGATTTTTTTTTTTTTTTTTTTTTTTTCCCATTGATGTCTTCAATGTCTTGCCTCAGGTTTCTTTCCTTAGTCCTTTTCTGCTTAAGCACAGCTTATCACTGGAGTCAGTAAGACTAATGGATGAGAGTTCTTGGCCCTGCCTCCTGTTAACCTTAGGCAGATTATCTCTCTGAGCTTCTATACCTATTTTACTACATGGTTGTGAGGTAAGATAATATATGTAAGCAGTCAGAAAGGACATCTAGTGGAGATTCTCAATAAATAATAGCCATTATTATTGCAGATGATGGAACTAATACATCAGATAACAATCTATAATCAAAAGGATGCACCACTTGGAAATATTAGTGAGTCTAATATTGTAAAACCAATATAGTTAGATTTAAAGTCCTATATAGGTTCAGAAAATCCACTGCATACTAAGTATAAATTATGATGTGAAATAGCCTTATATGATGAAATTAAAACTAGCTGTAATAACAGAAGTGTACTTTCAAGTAAGAGAAAATCGTTCTGCCATATTATGTATATGTTAAACCACATTTGAAATATGTCTAGTTTGGGGTGCTACATTTTCAATGGTAACAAATTAGGTCCCCGGTGGCCAGAATGGAGGCAGGTTCTTCAATCATGTCATATTAAGTCAAGATAAAGTTGAAAGAATGAGACATGTTTAACATAGAAAAAAGAAGGCTCAAAGAAACATGCATAGCTGTCTTCAAATAGCTTTTATTCTGTTTGAGGGAATATTCTTATGGGTGACTTTCAGTGAGTAGAACTGGGCTCAGAGGGATGTTTTAGGGAAATGGCCTATTGCCATAAAAGGCACTATTTAGATAATTGGCAGAATTTGAAAACAGACTATATATTGGAACATTTTCATATCGGTGTTAGGTTTCCTTAATCTGATCTTTATATGGTTATGTAAGAGAATATTCTTGTTCTTAGGAATACATGCCGATTCCTCTCAAAGGATAAAAGGACATGATGTCTACAACTTTCTCTCAAATTGTTAAGGGAAAAAACTGATATCTAACTATATTTCTGACATCCATATATACATACACATATATAAATGGTGAGAGAGATTGATAAAGCAAATAAGTTCTTTGATATGTTCTTACAATTCTTCCATAATTTTGAAGTTCTTTCCAAATAAGAAACTGACAGATAAATATGTTTGGAGATCATGAATTTCCCCATCACTTAAAGTACTCAATTCTGTTGAATAATTGTAGTATTAGAAACAAGTGTGATTTTAAATAAAAGTACAATTTGTGAAGTTAACCTCTCATTTTATTTTTTTTGCCAATTTTTCTTAAGGATGGCAAAGCAGAAAAAGCTGACACCTCTACTTCTGGGAAAGCAAGTATGAAATCAATTCTTGAAAACCTGAGTGATCTTTGGGATCAAGAACAGTATGATTCAGAGTACAGCCTGGAAAATTTTATGCATTCTCTCAAGTAACTATCAAATATTGTAAATGCAATTGCTGCTAGTTCAGTTACATTTCTGCTGATATTCAGCAAATTTCTAAGTTTATGGTGAACTTTTAACTCAATGTGTAAATAGATCTGGAGAATATTCAGCATAATGCTGGCTCTTGTTTCACTGGGGGAAACAAGTTATTCTCAAATATTTGCACTGTATTAAATTTAAATGTTAATGTGAAATGGTTTAAATTTTACATGCTGAAAAGCTGCAGAGCAGAGGAACCAAACCAGGTTTATTTGTGCTACCAGGAGGTGTTCTTACTGGGAACAGGCCTCCTATCTTTAGTCACTTTGTACAGGATGATATCCATGAGTACTTTAGTGTTTGTGTATGTTTTTTCTTTTAAATAGAACTTGTTTTTATAATTGATTTAAAATAGGGCTTTTTTTCTATAAAAGCCTTAATGAGCCATAATTTTAAGAATATAAGAATAATGACTATGATATTGGTCAGTCTTAGAACATAAAAATGTCAGACAATGAATTTAATCGGGCCCTTGGTGGAAACATTTATATATTTAATGCAGATGCATAGTGTTTTTCAAATCTTTAACATCATTTTTTCAACTTTTAAGATATAATATCAACTATCCTAAATACAGGTAATGGTATATTTAAGGCTACCATAACATCCTATTTAGAGGGTGGTTTTTTTTAATTTATCTAATGGCTACAGTATAGCCAGATTCAAATAACATATGTACTCAATAGGTTTCAATCATATAAATAATATATTTTTTGTAACTATGAACATATACAGTTTTCCAGAAGTAGATTTTACACTGTTTAGAATTCCAACACCTATGGTGGAAAGACTGTTTGTTGTAGTAATGCATGGCTGAAGCATAAAAGGGAGAGATGAGATAATTTCTTTATATACACAAACATACATGAATATGCATATCTATATGCATAGATGTACCTATCCTGCACCCACAAAGGTGCCTGACATTGGCACTAAAATCATGTAGTTATACTGGGCAGCAATAATAATTGGGCATGAGGCTGATTACTCAGTGGTGAGGGTAGGTATATGTAGATAGATGTGCATGTATGTGTTTGTATATATAATTTTATAAGTTTCACACATAAATTAATACATGCCTGTGTGCATACATATGTATGGGATATATTTGTATATATATGTACAGATAATAAACATCCCCAAGGTTTGTGGCTGGCCATACACATAGGCATCAGTTTAACAACCATCAGACCTCAGCTGTACAATAACAGGTGTTTTGTTTAATTAAAATTATACTGTTCTGCAGCATTTAGACATTTGTCACATTTCATTAGCTTTGACAACCATACTATAACATTAAACCTAGCATTCCACAAGAGAATAAATATAAGATTGAAACTCTAAAATATATGCAACTGTGTGTTATTTGTAGGAAATGGTCACTAGAAAGAGCAAAAGATTATTCGGGTGTACAAGTTTTTTTTCATTGTTTAGGATTTTAACTCAAAACTTTATGTAGAAGAACATTTCAGTATATTTGAGTTGAATATTTTTTTATTAACTATTTATTTGCTAGTTCCATAAACCAGCTCTTTAACATAACTCATGGTAATTGATATTTTCTAAGAATAAGTACAGAGCAATATATCATTAAAGGGCTATGAAGGGGCAAAAGAAATCACACCACAAAAATTAGTACTTTTTCCCAATTTGAAATGTCAGAGCTAGAAGTCAGATGTTTAGGCTGTTTAAACTTTCTAAGAGTTTAATAAAAAAGTGTGTATTTCTAGAAGGATGACTAGGAAAATGATGTGTGGTTGCTTCTGAATGGGAAACAGGAGTCAGGGCTGACAGGAAAACTTAGAATGGCTGTAACATTTTAAAAATAATCTTGAGTTGTGAAATAGTAAATCACACATTCCAACTTTTCCATAGAAAGGAAAACACGTAAACAGGTAAGAACTAAGTATTCTCAATTAAATGACCCAGTCATTGTAGTACATCTTAAAAATAATGAAGAGATGTGGAGAATTGAACTGAGTAATGAATGATATTAAAGAACTGTCAATTTTATGGATGTGATGATTTGGTAGTTGTTTTTTTCAATGTATGGGTGTGGGAAATAAAACAAGCCTGATTGATAGAATGTTAACTATTTTAAACTGGGATTTGGGTTCATAGATATCCATTGTACTATTTCCCTTGGTTTTTGTGTGTTTATGATAGGAAATAGCAAACTTAAATACAGATTCAGAGATTATTAGTCTTAGCATTTGGGTTTCTTGTAGGAAAATCTTAACATCTGGGGCCTGGGTATAATTTTGTTTCATATATACACTCATATATATGCTTATTGTATATGCTTATTTATTCTAGAAACATTTCTCCAAAAAATATTCTAGTGAAAGGGTAAAAGTCTTTGATGTTGGGACTGATTGAACTGGTATAGCATTATTGCTTCTAGATGATTTATATGAACTTATTCAAAAGTAAATATTCCCCTGAAGCTATTTAAGAATGTGATCACTTAGAGACAAAAGTGGAACTCGAACATAATAGAAATTACAGAAAAGTAACAAGCACTCCATCACACATATGTTCTAAATATTTAATCCTAATAGGATCTTCTACCTCCTGCACACCTCCCATGCTGGCACCAGTGGAGTCTAAAGTGAAATTGGGCTGGGCACAGTGGCTTATGCCTATGGGAGGCCAAGGCAGGAGGATCACTTGAGCCCAGGAGTTCAAGACCAACCTGGGCAACATAGCGAGATCCTGTCTCTACAAAAAATAAAAAAATAGCCAGGCACAGTGGCATGCTTTTCTAGTCCCAGCTACTCAGGAAGCTAGCCAAGTTTGAGGTCACAGTGAGCTACAACTTCACCACTGTGCTCTAGCTGGGTGACAGGGCAAGACCCTGTCTCAAAAATAATAATAATGTGAAATTGATTGCAGGTACACCTGTTGTCAGATGCCAGAGGACTCAAGATGAATCAATAAAACAAAAACTTGAGTTATATCAATTAATAGAAAATGTTTCCTATTTATGCACAACATTTTCTTTTCTTTCTTTTTTTTTTTTTGCGATGGCGTTTCTTGTCACCCAGGCTGGAGTGCAGTGGTGCCATCTTGGCTCACTGCAACTTCTGCCTCCAGGGTTGAAGCCATTCTCCTGCCCCAGCCCTCTCGAGTAGCTGGAACTACAGGTGCCCACCACCACGCCCAACTGATTTTTGTATTTTTAGTAGAGACGGGGTTTTGCCATGTTGGCCAGGCTGGTCTTGAACTCCTGACCTCAGGTGATCCACCCGCCTTGGCCTCCCAAAGTTTTGGGATTACAGGCATGAGCCACCATGCTCGGCCTATACACAGCACTTTCAACCACCATCTATAAGGAGATACAAAGTGCCTCCTGCTTCAAGAGAGGGTTCCTATGAGTCTATAATAAATTCACTAAAACCAGTGAAGTTCTGTTAAATATAGGGGCTGAGATCCTAATTTCCATGTAGAGACAAGAAAATTAGTCCCCTCCATAAATCTGCAAAGAGATCACGTATTCAAGTAGGAATAGATCCGTGAGCACACACACACAAAGTTATCTATATGAAATCAGAATCCCCGGCCTTTACCTTGGGTTTAAGTGTAATGTCTGGGTTTATGCTAAGTGTTTTATACTGTAAGAACCACAAGTCAAGAAAATAAAATCAATTCTGGCACCCCAGCAGAAACAAATACAAAAACTGCCCTCTAGGGAGAGTTTCTAATAGGGTCCCATAGGATTATCATAGAAGGAAAGATAAAGCTTACATACAGGAGGAAAAGTCAGCAGATACAAGTAGAATTAATTAAGAAGTGCAAATAAATCATAAAACAGGAAAATACGATGAGAGATTCGACATTTGAAAACCAATAAATGAGAAATAGTTCTGAATGCATTTTACACACAGTTGAAGAGAGAATTTGTGAACTGGAATGTTGAACAAGAGAATCTTGTTAGGAGGTCCAGAAGGAAAGGGAGATCATGGGAACAGAGACAAGTCACTCTTAGGACTATTTTTTATATGCCCCTGCATCTAATCCATCAACAGTTTCTACCATCTCTAGCTACAAAATATATTTCAAATGTCTTCACCTGTCTTCATCTCCACTGCTACCACTGTAGTTCTGTAATACCCTAACTTGTGTTAACGTGGTTGACTCTCTTAGCTGAGAAAGCCTGACGATTCCATTTGGCTCCTTCATTTGCCAAACACATTAAGGGCTCCTTACCCACCCGCTTCCTCAAGGACTTAACTTGTGCAAGCACATCAAAGAGTGCAGTTAACTGATAAGGTACTGTGGCAAGCTATGTCCACAGTTCCCAGGAATTTGCTCTGGTGATAGTACTCTAAAGCCCCCGTGTTTGTGTCTGGCAGATAACACCCAGAGCCCCCACACCTATCACCTTGTGATGAATTTAAAGCCCCTGCACTTGGAACTGTTTGTTTTCCTGTAACCATTTGTCTTTTTAACTTTTTTACCTGTTTCACTTCTGTAAGATTGCTACAGCTCGGGTCTCCCTCCCCTCTCTAAGCCAGAGTATGAAGGAAAATCTAGCCCCTTCTTCGAGGCCGAGAGAATTTTGAGCGCTAGCCATCTCTCGGTCGCTGGCTAATAAAGGACTCCTGAATTGGTCTCAGAGTGTGGCGTTTCTCTGTAACTTGCTTGGTTACAACAGTTCCCACCACCACCTTGCCTCTCCTAGACTACTGTTGTCTTACTGGTCTTCCTACTTGCTGAATCCTCCGGTTTCGTCTTGTCATCCTCAGACCAAATCAGAATTCCTTACTATAAGCCCTACAAGTTGTGGCGCTTGCCCATCCCTCTGACTTTGTCTCCTGTCATATCCAACTATGTTTACCTCCAATCAAGTCAGTATGCCCTCCTTGCTATGCCTCAACACAAAACTACATGTGTTTCCATCTTAGTTTTGATTCTCGTACAGCTGGGTAAATGGTATGTATCATGGGGGAGATGGGGAAGACTGAAAAGGGAGTAAATTGCGGGTGGGTGGAGGTGGAAAGTAGGAAGTCAAGAATTCTGTTTGTTCATGTTAAACTTGAGGTGCCTGTTAGATGTATCAAAGTAAGGATACAGAGTAGGCAGGCAGATACAGGAGTCTGGAACTCAACGGAAAGGTCAAGACTGGAGAGAGAAATTTAGAAGACAGTATTTTAAGGTATGGGTCTGCATGAGAGCTCCTGGGGTTTACTTATATAATGGAATCCTATAGAGCAGTAAGAAGTCAATGAGTAAGAAAACATTGTTGAATCTCAAAACAGCAGTGAGTTTTTAAAAAGTATACTTTGAGTCCATTTAGATGAAGATCAAAAACACAATATTGTTTATGGCTATACAAAAACACAATCACACATTTGGTTATTTCACATTTTAAGAATAAAAATTGTCAGTCATATGAACATTTACTGACTGTTTCCTACTATGTACTAGACACACTGGGAGAAACTCAAAGACCAGTGAGGAAGGAGGATACTGCAGCCAACAGTTGGCATTGTTACATTAGTTTTAGAAAAAGTAGACTTCAGGCAAAAAGTATTACTTGGAGTAAAGAGGGTATCTCCTAAAGATATTCAGGCCCAGACGTGGTGGCTCACACCTGTAATCCCAGCAATTTGGGAGGCCAAGGCCGGCAGAACACCTGAGGTCAGGAGTTTGAGAACGGCCTGGCTGACATGACAAAACCTCATCTCTACTAAAAATACAAAAAAAAAAAAAAAAAAAAAAAATTAGCTGGGCATGGTGCTGCAAACCTGTAGTCCCCAGACAGTTGAGAGGCTGAGACAGGAGAATCGCTTGAACCTGGAAGGCGGAGGCTGCAGTAAGCCAAGATCACGCCACTGCACTCCAGCCTGGGCGACAGAGTGAGACTCAGTCTCAAACAACAACAACAAAAAAGATACATCCAAAAAAAAAAAGATTCGGTTAACCAGGAGAATAAAGCAATTCTAAGTTGATACGCACTTCAAAAACATGAAGCAAACATGGACAAAACCACAAAAAGAAATGGACAAGTCCAAGGTCATAGTGGGATTTTAACACACCTCTCTCAATAAAACAAGAAGAAAACATGCAATAAGATAGAGACAATTTTAGTAGTGAGTAAGTGTGATTTGACTCATACGTATACTCATATATATAGGTGTGTGTATGTGTGTGTGTGTGTGTGTGTATAGAGACAGAAAGAGATACTTTTTTTTTTTTTTTGAGATGGAGTTTCGCTCTTGTTGCCCAGGCTGGAGTGCAGTGGTGCAATCTTCGCTCACTACTACCTCCACCTCCTGGGTTTAAGTGATTCTCCTGCCTCAGCCTCCCAAGTAGCTGGGATTACAAGAATGCACCACCATGCCTGGCTAATTTTTTGTATTTAGTAGAGATGGGGTTTCACCGTATTGATCAGTCTGGTCTTGAACTCCTGACCTCAGGTGATCCACTTGCCTCAGCCTCCCAAAGTGCTGGGATTACAGATGTGAGCCATTGTGCCCAGCTGAAAGAAACTTAACAACTTCAGCATACAATCTGCATTCTTTGGAAGCTCATGTGGAACACAGACCCAAAGTGACCATTATGCTGAGCCATAACGTCTGGCAAATTTCAAGAAATTGAAATCATACATACTGTCCTCTTTCTCTGCTCCTATTCGACAGTATACCTTAGATCCTAGCCAGTATGGTAACACAGTAAAAATAGGAAGACAATATAGATGAGAAAGCAAGGAAGCTTTCTTTATTCACAAACAACATGACTGGGTGGAAAATCCCAAGAATCTACCAAAAAAAAAAAAAAAGCTTCTAGAATTAAGTGATTTAGCAAGCAACAAAATCCAGGAAATAGATGAAAGTTTTACAAAATATGTAAAAGGTCTGCTGAAAACTATACAACAGATAAATCAAAAGACCTTCAAAATAGATGTACCATGTTCATGGAACACTTAGAAGTGGTTAAGGTAATTTTATTTGTTTTACATCAATTAAAAAAGAGATTGAGAAAACTGCTAACAAAAAGAAAGCTGGGATAGCTCGAAGAATTCATAACAAAATTATTAGCGATAAAGAGGGGCATTGTATAATAAAGGGACCAATTCTCCATGAAAATAACAATTTTTAATGTGTACACACATTCTAATGTGTAACAACAGAGCATCCAAATATGTGAGGTAAAAATGGCTAGAACTGCAAGGAGAAATAAACAAATCTGCTATAATAGTTAGAGGCTTCACACATTTCTCTCAATAACTGACAGATCTAACAGGCAGAAAATCCTAAGGATTTTCTGAACAATAGTCAACAGAAGAGTAAACATACTTCTCAAGCTGACATGGAGCATTGACCAGGGTACACCATATTCTGGGCCATCACACCTCAACAAACTTAAGTATGCTCTTAGACACAATGGGATTAAACTACAAATCAATTAACAGAAAGATAGCTAGATAATCTCCAAATATTTGGGGGTTTAACACATGGGTCAAAGAAGAAATCTCAAGAGAAATTAAAAATATTTTGAAGACAGTGAAAATACAACTTGATGGGATGTGGTAAAAGCACTTAAGAGAAATTTATAGCATTGAAGGCAGTTAGTAATTGAAGAAAGATCTAAAATCTAAGCTTTCACTTTAGGAAATTAGAGAAAGAAGAGTAATAAACTAATGCAAACGGGAGAAAAATAAAAATTAGAGCACAAAAAATCATTGAAAATAGGAAAAGAAAATCAATAAACAATAAATCTCTGACCAGGCTAACAAAGAAAAAAGAGAGAAGACATTGCTCATATCAGAGAGGCCATCCCTATTGAGAACACGGGCATTAAAAAGATAATAAAGGAATATGATTAACAACTCTGCCCACAAACTTGATAACATGAAACGGATCAGTTCCTTGAAAGGCGCAATCTACTAAAATCCACACAAGGAGAAATAGATAATCTGAATAGGCCCATATCTACTAAAGAAATTGAATCAATAGTTTTCTGAAACAGAAAACTCCAGACTGAGATGTTTTTACTGATGAATTCTACCAAGTATCTAAAGAAGAAATGATATCAATTCTCTATAGTGTCTTCCAGAAGGTAGACGCCAAAGGAATTCTTCCCCTGCTCATTGTATGAGGACAGCAATACAGAAGCATCTCCCTCACCACCAATCCATGGTTGCTCTTTCCTTCTTTTCTTTTTTTTTTTTTTTTTTTTTTTTTTTTTTTTGAGACAGAGTCTCACTCTGTCGCCCAGGCTGGAGTGCAGTGGCACAATCTTGGCTCACTGCAACCTCCACCTCCTGGGTTCAAGTGTTTCTCCTGCCTCAGCCCCGCAAGTACCTGGGATTACAGGTGTGCACCCACCATGCCTGGCTAATTTTTGTATTTTGTAATTTTGTATTTTTAATTTTTGAAGTGACAGGGTTTCACCATGTCAGCCAGGCTGGTCTCGAACTCCTGACCTCAGGTGACCCACCTGCCTTGGTCTCCCAAAGCACTGGGTTTACAGGCATGAGCCACCGTTCCTGGCCTCCTCTTGTTCAGTTACCTGTGGTCAATTGTGGTCTGAAAGTATTAAATAGAAAGTTGCAGAAATAAACAATTTGTAAGTTTAAGCATCATGCTGGGTAACATCATGAAATCTCTTGCCATTCTGCTCCATTTCACCTGGATGTGAATAATCTTGTCTAGCATATTCATACCCTGTATACATTACCACCCATAGTCACTGATACTGTCTGCTCCTGACATCCAGCCATCAACATCATTACAGCTTGATGATCCAGGATCACCTGAAGCAAATGATCCCCCTGAGGTATTAATATCATCACGTCAAAGTGGCCTAAGGGTACCTCACAATGCCTGCACCATTCACCTCACTTCCCCTCGTTGAATTTTATCATTGCATCATCACAAGAAGGGTGGGGTATGGCAAAAAAGATAGAGAGACCACATTTGCATAACAATTACTCTATTTTATCAGTGGTGGTTGTTAAGTTCTTACTGTGCCTAATTAAACTTTAAACTTTATCATAGGCGTGTATATATAGGAGAAAACATAGTATATACAGGCTTCAGTAATATGTGGTTTCAGGCATCCACTGGGGGTTTTGAAACATGTTCACCACCGATAAGGTGGGGACTGTTGTGGACTACTGTACTCTAATATAAAACCAGATAAAGACATTACAAGGGCCGGGCACGGTGGCTCAAGCCTGTAATCCCAGCACTTTGGGAGGCCGAGACGGGCGGATCACGAGGTCAGGAGATCGAGACCATCCTGACTAACACGGTGAAACCCCGTCTCTACTAAAACTACAAAAAACTAGCCGGGCGAGGTGGCGGGGCCTGTAGTCCCAGCTACCCGGGAGGCTGAGGCAGGAGAATGGCGTGAACCCGGGAGGCGGAGCTTGCAGTGAGCTGAGATCCGGCCACAGCACTCCAGCCTGGGTGACAGAGCGAGACTCCGTCTCAAAAAAAAAAAAAGACATTACAAGAAAGAAAAACTATGCACCAATATCTCTCATGAACATAAATGCAAAAATCCTTGCTATAGAACTTCTAGAAAATAACATACAAGAAAATCTAGATGACCTAGGATTTAGTGATGACTTTTTAGATACAACACCAAAGACACCATCTGTGAAAGAAAATAACTATTAAGTGAAAGATGCTAGGCCAGGCGCCATGACTCACGTCTTTAATCCCAGCACTTTAGGAGGCCAAGGCAGGCAGATCACTTGAGGTCAGGAGTTCAAGACCAACCTGGCTAACATGGCAAAACCCGATCTCTACAAAGTAAAAAATAAAAAATCAGCCAAGCATGGAGGCGCATGCCTATAGTCCCAGCTACTCAGGAGGCAGAGGTTGCTGTGAGCCATGATGGTGCCACTGCACTCAAGACTCCACCTCAAAAAAAAAAAAAAAAAAAAAAAAAAAAATGCTGCCGAAAAAATAAAAAAACAAGCCAAAAAAAAAAAACTATCTTAAAAAAAAAAAAAAAAAAAGAAAGATGCTGTCGATAGAATGAGAAGACAAGCCACAAACAGAAAACTATCTGTAAAAACACATAAAGGACTTGTATTCAAATTTTGCAAAAAAAAAAAAAAAACCTCTTAAAACTCAACTAAAGAAAACTATTAACCCAATTAAAAAATTGGCAGTAGGTCTGAACAGACACCTCACCCAATAAGATACACAGATGGCAAATAAGCATGTGAAAAGATGCTGTATGTCATATATCATTAAGGAATTGCAAATTAAAACCACCAGATACCACTAAACACCTCTCAGAACAGTGAAAATGCAAAACACAATACCAAATGCTGAAAAGGATACAGAGCAACTGGAACCCATTGCTGGTGGAAATGCAAAATGGTACAACCACTTTGGAAGAGTTTGGCAGTTTCCTACAAAGCAATACAAGGTCTTACTATACAGTCAAGCACTCATACTCATAAATATTTACCCAAATGAATTGAAAACTTAATGTCCACACAAAATCCTGCACATGGATATTTATTTTGTCAGAGCAGAAGAAACACACAAAATCCTGCACATGGATATTTGTCAGAGCAGAAGAACTTGAGCACATGGCTATTTATAGCAGCTTTATTCATAATCGCACCAAACAGGAAGCAACCAAGATGTCCTTCAGTAGGTAAATGGATTTTTTAAAAAGGTACATTCATACAATGAAATATACAGTGATTAAAAAGAAATGAGTAATGAATCCAGGAAAACACATGGAGGAACCCGACATGCATCTGCTGCATGAAAGAAGCCAGTTTGAAAAGGCTACATATTGTGTGATTCCAACTACATGACATTTTGGAAAAGGCTAAAACTATAGTGACAGTCAAAAGTCCAGGGGTCTAGAAGAGAGAGAAGGGATGAAGGGCTAGAACACATGGGGTTTTCAGGGCAGTTAAATTCTTCTGTGTGACACTGTATAATGGGGGTTAAATTATGCATTTGTCAAAACACAACAATGTACAGCACAAAGAGTGAACCCTAATGTAAACTGTGGATGTTAATAATAACATATCCATATGAAACAATTGCTGATTCTTAAAAATGTACCACATTTTAGCTGTTACTTTTCCAAGCACAGCTACGTTAAAAAAAAAAAAAAAAAAAAAAAAAAAAAAAAAAAAAAAAGAAAGACCACACTAATGGAAGAAGATGTTAATAATAGGAGAAACTGGGGGAAGGATGTTGAGAAGCTCTAGGGGAACTCTGTACTATCTGATCAATTTTCTGTACCATTTGAGCAATTTTAAATTGCTCTGTAAAGCAACTTAAGAATAGCCGTAAAGCACTCCTCAGCAAATGTAAAAGAGCAGAAATAACAAACTGTCTCTCAGACCGCAGTGCAATCAAACTAGAACTCAGGATTAAGAAACTCACTCAAAACTGCAAAACTACATGGAAACTGAACAACCTGCTCCCGAATGACTACTGGGTACATGACGAAATGAAGGCAAAAATAAAGATGTTCTTTGAAACCAATGACAACAAAGACACAACATACCAGAATCTTTGGGACACATTTAAAGCAATGTGTAGAGGGAAATTTACAGCACTAAGTGCCCACAAGAGAAAGCAGGAAAGATCTAAAATTGACACCCTAACATCACAAAAGAACTAGAGAAGCAAGAGCATACGCATTCAAAAGCTAGCAGAATTCTGTTTATATTCAGCATATAAACAGAATAAACAAGAAATAACTAAGATCAGAGCAGAACTGAAGGAGATAGAGACAAAAAACCCTTCAAAAAATCAATGAATCCAGGAGCGGGTTTTTTGGAAAGATCAACAAAATTGATAGACTGCTAACAAGAGTAATAAAGAAGAGAGAAGAACCAAATAGACACAATAAAAAATGATAAAGGGGACATCACCACCGACCCCACAGAAATACATACTACCATCAGAGAATACTATAAACACCTCTACGCAAATAAGCTAGAAAATCTAGAAGAAATGGATAAATTCCTGGACACATACACCCTCCCAAGATTAACCAGGAAGAAGTTGAATCCCTGAATAGATCAATAACAGTCTCTGAAATTGAGGCAATAATTAATAGCCTACCAACCAAAAAAACTTCAGGACCAGATGGATTCACAGCCGAATTCTACCAGAGGTACGAGGAGGAGCTGGTACCATTCCTTCTGAAACTATTCCAATCAATAGAAAAAGAGGGAATCCTCCCTAACTCATTTTATGAGTCCAGCATCATTCTGATACCAAAGCCTGGCAGAGACACAACAAAAAAAGAGAATTTTAGACCAATATCCCTGATGAACATTGGTGCAAAAATCCTCAATAAAATACTGGCAAACCAAATCCAGCAGCACCTCAAAAAAGCTTAT
>NW_016811705.1:618739-622771 GCF_001698545.2 Rhinopithecus bieti
CTCATAGGTGGGAATTGAACAATGAGAACACTTGGACACCGGAAGGGGAACATCACACACCGGGGCCTGTTGTGGGGGAGGGGGAGGGGGGAGGGATAGTTTTGGGAGATATACCTAATGTAAATGATGAGTTAATGGGTGCAGCACACCAACATGGCACATGTGTACATATGTAACAAACCTGCATGTTGTGCACATGTACCCTAGAACTTAAAAGTATTAAAAAAAGAAAAAAAGAATAGCCACAGGGGCCGGACGCGGTGGCTCACACCTGTAATCCCAGCACTTTGGGAGGCTGAAGCACATGGGTCACTTGAGGCCAGGAGTTCGAGACCAGCCTGGCCAACTCGGTGAAACCCTGTCTCTATTAAAAATAGAAAAAATTAGCTAGGTGTTGTGGCACAGACCTGTAATCCCAGCTACTGGGGAGGCTGGGGTGGGAGAATCATTTGAACCTGGGAGGTGAGGTTGCAGTGAGCCAAGATGATGCCACTGCACTTCAACCTGAGTGACAGAGTCTCAAAAAAAAAAAAAAAAATAGCCACATGATAAAAACAATCCAGTCAGAAAATAGACAGATAGATACAGAGACATTTCACTGAAGAGGATATAAAAAAGGGCAGATATGCACATGAAAAAATGTTCTACATTATTAGCCATTAGGGAAATACAAGTTAAAACCACATTGGGATATTACTACACAACTATCAGAATGACCAAAATAAAAAGTAGTGACAATACCAAATCATGAGGATTCAGAGGAACTGCATCACTCATATTTTGGTGGATATGTGAAATGGTACATTTGCTCTAGAAAAAACATTGTACTTTCTTAAACTTAAGACTACCATATGACCCCGCAGTTGCCCTCCTCGGCATTTATCCCAGAAAAAAATGAAGAGATATTCACTCAACCACCTGTACATGACAGTTTATAGCAGCTTTATTTAATAGCCCAAAACTAGAAACAATCCAAATGTCCTTCAACAAGTAAATCGTTAAACAAACTGGTGCATCCATACCACAGACTACCACTTGACAATAAAAAAGGGATGAACTATTGATACATACAAATGGGATGAATCTCCAGATAATTATGCCAAAAAATGAAAGTCCCAAAAGGTTATATATTGCTATTTCCTTTTATATAATATTTTTGAAATAAGGAAGTTACAGAACTGGAGAACAGATTAGTGGTTGCCAGGGATAAAGAAGGGTGGAATGGGAAGGAAGTGGTTGTGACTATAAAAGGGAAACCTCAGTGTTCCTTGTGGTGATGAAAATGATCTGTATCTTTACTGGATCCATGTTCATATTCTGCGAGGTTTTAGAAGGAAACTGGGTAAAGAATACATGGGATTGCTCTTATTTCTTACAACTATATATGAATCTATTTCAAAATTAATGTTTAATATTTCAAAATCAATGTTTAATCAGACTATAATGTAGAAGTGGGGCCCATAGATCTTGGATGTTAAATAAGGCTGTATAGGCCGGGCACAGTAGCTCACGCCTGTAATCCTAGCACTTTGGGAGGCCGAGGCGGGTGGATCACATGAGGTCAGGAGTTCAAGACCAACCTGACCAACATAGTGAAACCCCGTCTCTACTAAAAATAAAAAATTAGCCAAGCATGGTGGCGGGCACCTAAAATCCCAGCTACTCGGGAGTCTGAGGCAGGAGAATGGCTTCAACCTTGGCGGGGGGCGGGCGGGGGGCAGGTAGTGGAGGTTGCAGTGAGCCGAGATCACACCACTGCACTCCATCCTGAGCAAAAGAGCGAGACTCCGTCTCAAAAAAAAAGAAAAAAGCTGTATAGGCGAATCAGTGTATGTACTGCGAGCGTCCTTAGCTTTCAGCGTTTGATGCTCACTGCTCAACAATCAACTGCAGAGATTAATGGATGAAATTTTTCACTTTATTTCTCTACTCCATGCCTTCTCCCAGATTGTCTAAAATTTTTTTTTTTTTTTTTTTTTTTTTTCAAAAACTCCTCTAGGATGTTGGTAGGCTTAAGGAAGAACAGAAAGGAACCTGAAGGCGGGGAGAGAAGAAAACTGGGGGCAAGGAAATTGAAGTCTGGGTGACTGGGAAAATAGGCCAGCCTGGGTGGGCAGCTGGTGGCAATGACAAGCCAGAAAGGAAATCTGGTTTTCAAGAGTGTAAAAAGTGAATTATATGGAGGTTGCTTGGAAGAAAATTCCATTTTGTCCAATATCTGCTTTTAACTTTCACAGGGCTCCTGTTTTCTTGTTTTGTTTTAGTGCTCCATTGAAACTTACAGACAAGTACACAGATCATAGTGTACAACTCAATGAATATTCACAAAGTGAACACACTTTGTATCCAACACCCAAATCAAGAAATTCACCAGCACTGCAAGCCCCCTTGCAGTTACTCCTTTGCATATTTATATAAATGGAATCATATACTGTGTACTCTTCTGGGGGTGGCTTATTTTGACCAGCATTAAATGTGTGAGATCTTTCTGTAACGTGGCATGTTGTAGGTCTTCATTCTCCCTGTTGGGTAGGATTCCATATGTGGATATGCTACAATGTATCTGTTCTAATACTGTAGGCCATTTGGATGGCATTCAGTTTGGGGCTGTATAAATACTGCTGCTGTGATTATTCTTGTACATGTCTTTTGAACGTACACATATTTTTGGTGGGCATACGCCAATGAGTGAAAAAGTAGGTCACAGGATATAGACAAATTCAGTTTTTATAAACCTCTTCCAAAATGGCTACACCATGCCATAGTTTGAATGTGTACCCGCAGAAGTTCCTGTGTTGGAAACCTAATCCCCAGTGCAACAGTGTTGGGAGATGGGAGCTAAGAGGTGATGAGGTTGTGAGGGCAGAGCCCTCATAAAGGGATCCGTGTTGTTATCTAGAGAGTGGCTTAGTTATCATGATAGTGGGTTGTTATAAAGCAAGTCTGGCCCCTGGTGCGTCTCCCTGTCTGGAGTGCTCAGTTGCTCTTCTGCCACGTTATGACACAGCAAGAAGGCCATGCTCTTGGATTTTTCCACCCCAGAACAGTGAGAAACAAATTTCTTTATAAATTACCCAGTCTCTGGTATTGTTATAGCAGCAGAAAATGGACTAAACATATCACCTTCCACTTTTACCAGTACTTATTTAGATTCTCCCTACCACGTGGCATTTTGTGTCTTTTAAATTTTAGTCATTCTAGTGGGGGATGTACTGGAGTTGCACTTTGGTTTATTTATTTATTTAGAGACAAGAGTTTTGCTCTTGTTGCCCAGGCTGGAGTGCAATGGTGCGATCTCGGCTCACTGCAACCTCCACTTCCCGGGTTCAAGTGATTCTTGTGCCTCAGCCTCCCAAGTAGCTGGGATTACAGGCATGTGCCACAAGACCCAGCTAATTTTTTTGTATTTTTAGTAGAGATGGGGTTTCATCATGTTGGTCAGGCTGGTCTCAAACTCCTGACCTTAGGTGATCTGCCCACCTCTGCCTCCCAAAGTGCTGGGATTATAGGCGGGAGCCACCACGCCCAGCTGCACTTTGGTTTTAATAAGTAATGAAATTGAGCAAAATGACCCTGTCCTTTAATAAAGAGACCAGGTGCACAACTCATCACCTTAGGGACTAAGACGTGCCAAGGGAGTTTTTCTTCCACTTACAAAGGGAGTCATTTGGTTTAGGCCTGCACTGAAGCTGACAAGTTGAATGTTTCCCTTAAGCTTAACAGTTGAGACCAGGTGTGGTGGCTCACACCTGTAATCCCAGCACTTTGGGAAGCGGAGGTGGGTGAATCACCTGAGGTCAGAAGTTCGAGGCCAGCCTGGCCAACATGGTGAAACCCTGTCTCTACTAAAAATACAAAAACTAGCTGGGTGTGGTGATGGGCGCCTGTAGTCCCAGTGACTCAGGAGGCTGAGGCAGGAGAATCGCTTGAACCCTGGAGGTGGAGGTTGCAGTGAGTCAAGGTTATACCACTGCACTCCAGCCTCTAGCCTGGGCAACAGAGTGAGACTCCATCTCAAAAAAAAAAAAAAAA
>NW_016811705.1:622983-629345 GCF_001698545.2 Rhinopithecus bieti
AAAAATACAAAAAACTAGCCGGGCGAGGTGGCGGGCGCCTGTAGTCCCAGCTACTTGGGAGGCTGAGGCAGGAGAATGGCGTGAACCCGGAAGGCGGAGCTTGCAGTGAGCTGAGATCCGGCCACTGCACTCCAGCCTGGGCGGCAGAGCGAGACTCCGTCTCAAAAACAAACAAACAAACAAAAAAATTTAACAGCTGAGCCCAAACCAGCTTAACCAAAGGTTTGACCAATAACAGCAAAGAAGAAAATGACGGGCCAGAATTAAATGTTGAGATGAGAGCTTTTGCAGTTACAGCAAAGTCCTCTTTATCTAAATACAAATAATGTCCAAACTTCAATTTTATTCCCTTCATACTACTACGTAATGGGACTGAATACAGATAAATTTCAATTACATTTCAGTGACCAGCAACACTCCAGCCTGTGAAGACCCACTTGGAACCCAAGACTTGATATAAAGATGATGATGATGATTAAGATGGAGTTTAAGCTCTTGTTGCCCAGGCTGGAGTGCAATGGCACCATCTCGGCTCACCGCAACCTCCGCCTTCCGGATTCAAGCGATTCTCCTTTCTCAGCCTCCCAAGTAGCTGGGATTACAGGCACTCACCACCACGCCCGGCTAATTTTGTATTTTTAGTAGAGACGGGGTTTCACCATGTTGGTCAGGCTGATCTCGAACCCCCGACCTCAAGTGATCACCCACCTCGGCCTCCCAAAGTGCTGGGATTACAGGCGTGAGCCATAGCACCGGCCAAAGATTATTTTAAACTAAAGACGTTTGAGATTCAACAGATGCAAAAGTGAGCTTTTTCAGAGCTTCCTTTATGTGACAAAAGGCAGAAACTTCTGAGAGTGAAGCTGCCGTAAATCCCCTCCCAGGGAGCTTTAGTGGGTATGAAAAGGGATGGAGACCATTGGCACCTACATAAACAAACATCGCTGGAAACTTTCCTATCTCCTAAAACTCATTTGTCTTTCCTAAAGAAACCACTTGATCTTCCCATAGATGCCCTTTTCTATGAGAGAGCTCCCCCTCTTTCCCTTATTGTTGGTTATATAAACCCCATCTCTAATTTTGGAGGAAGCCACTTTTGTGCACTTCCATGTGCGTATGGATAAACTTTTTCTTTTGTTAATTTTTCATCAGTAGACCCTGGATCAAACCTAGCTGATAGAGGAAAGAGTTTTTCCTCCTGACAATCCTTTGAATGGCAGTAGGACCCACCAATTTGGGCTTTCCTCATCCCATTACTTTCCTCACTCTGTTAATCAATACCCTTTGTAGAACAGTTCTCGTTAGTTTTAATATCATATATTTGATTTAAAGTTTGACTCCAGCGTGGGAATGCTTATGTGAATATTGCTTCACACACGTGCGCCAAAGGTCTAGTGAAACATCACCACGCCCTAGTGTTAAAGTTTAATGTCCATCCGCGCTGCTGGTGATGAGTTTTCCTTCTGGTAAAGCCAGGACCTTAGACATAACTTCTGGCCGCCTCATGGGGCCTGTCCCGCACAGCCATGCAATTAGCAAGCGGGGCTGCTGCAGACCTCAGGCACAGGGAACGCCAGGACTAGCGACTGATTTTCCCCGCTAGTAACGTGTTTTTTTTTTTTTTTTTTTTTTTTTTTTTTTTTTTTTTTTTAATCGGGACAAATGTGTGCTCCTAGTCAGACCGGCCCTTTGAAAGTAGAATTTCAATTATGGCCTTAATGTATGTTGTTATTTCTAATAAAAGCAGACTTAAAAGGGACTCAAACACATTTTTCTCCCCATTTGGGTCAGGGGAGGGGGACCAAAGGGCACGAGAGCTCCAAACGTTCCATCCGATCCCAGCGGAACAGGAGCTGAGCCTCCTGATTCCCCTTGGTGAATAGTGGGGCATCTGCTCGCTGCCAGGTGAAAGCTCGTGCTGAATAGAGCAACGTGCAAAGCTGAGCCTCGCGCAGAGCCGGGAGCGACCTCCCAGGGTGGGCCCTGAGCTGCCCTTCAGGCCCGGTGGCACGGAGGGGCGCGATCCAGCGGCGCGGGTGAGCTTACCTGCAGGGGCTGCGGCCAGGAGGAAATGCGCCACCGCCCAGGCCAGGGCCCCGGGTGCGGGAGGGGCAGAACGTGGGACCCGGAGCGGGGACCGAAGGGCTGCGGGCGGGAGAATACGGGTGGGGCGGCCTGGGAGGGAGCCTGAGACAATACCCGACGCCCCCAGCCGCTCCGCAGCGGCCCCGCCCTCTTCCGGGCGTACTGGGCGCGACTGGCGTCGACCGCAGTAGGAACGTGCTGCACGGGCCGGGGCACAGACACAGCGGCTTCCTATCATGGGGGTGATCGCTGGGGAGTTTAAAAACACCTGTGGCCAGACCCCAGCCCAAACCAAATGAATCTGTCTCGGGGACCAGGCTGGGGACGCTGGTCCTTGCTTGTTTTGAAGGCCCTGAAGGAGATTCGCTGGTGCAGCCACTTGTGATCCGTTTTCTAAATGGATTAGTCAGTGCCTAGGAGATGGCTTCTAGCACGTCCAAAATCGATAGGGATTTTTAAAAGACTCCTTTTCTGAAAAATCGGAGAGCCGGGTGTGAAAGATAAAGCGAAGTGGCGCCCCTACCTTTCCACTGACAGGTTTGGTTGCGATTTTGAGAATTGGCTTCATGTGGCAAGTCTGGCGTAAAAACCCAACTGCACCTCTAAAAACGCGTGTTCACATGTGTCAACAAATACTTTGTTGCAAATATACTTGCGTGTTTTTCATAAACGAGTGTTATTTGTGCCAGAGAAAGGGTGAATTTGCTGTACTTAGTCTGCTTTAAGGGGATTTGTCCAAAAAAAAAAAAAAAAAATTAGAAAAAGCTAATCAGGCAAATTGGAATGCACCAGTGTTCCCAGATGTGAACCATATACTCCAAGCTATTCCTCAGCAAATGCAAAGGATGACAAGTGTCAGTACTTCATACAACTAGATTTAATAAGTTGTTATTACAGAAAAAAATGAAGTCCAAACTACAAAGTTTAAGCAGTTGTAAGCAGTAGCTGCATTGAGCTCCATGTTTAGTCACAGTACTGTAGTTCCATACAAGCAATATTAGTCCAAGCCCCAAAGGCAGAAGCTGAGTAAGGGTTACTAGCAAAAAACAATCTAAGAGAACAGGTAATAAAAGATACAATACATTTAAAATTAGTTGTTAGTTGAAAAACAAATACAGAGATCTTAGCTGTGAACACTCTAAAAGTTAAGTCCATTATTTTGGCAGCAAAAATACAAATACCTAATACTTTATACCCCACAGAACTATATCCAGGTAAGAAAAAGAGCCTAAGTTATCCTGTATTAGCACCCAAGTTTTCTACTTGTTGCAATTAACTTTGTCATCATACAAATTTAAACATCCCCGAATCATATAGCCACTTCTTGACCCATTTTGGGGTATAAAGTCAACAGCATTAATTATAAAACACTCTGTGGTAAGATGGAACACTATTGCAGCTGAGATAGAGAAGTTTAGTTATTATAAAAGAAAAAAAAACAAAGAAATGTTAGCTGACATACCATACAAGCTAGTGAAAAGCAACAATCCATTCAAATAAGCCATTTTTAACAAAAAGATACATTTTTTTCACTAATCTGTGACTAATCTTTCACTCAAACCTTGCAAGTAGAGATGTCACAATACTCAAATATTTAGGTAGGAGCTTTACCCAGTTAAATGCCATTTTGTTGCTAATATAATAGATAAAATGAAAACTAGCAGTTATTCGCTAATTGCATAAATGCAGTACATTCTGCATTAGCCCATGCCTCACTAACAAGCTATAAAACACAAGATATAGGCAGAAATCTAAGCATAATCTTTATACCACTAAGCAAGAATTTTCCGATTTCTTTTCTTCTGTTCCTAATCATTTATTTGTAGTTAATGTAAAATTCCAACCAGTAGTACCCAATTTGAGTTAAAATTTTACATCACAACTTGATCTAATCTATATATTATTTACAAAACTGAATACATAGAGCATACCCAAGACCAACTCTGGACACAAGTTTCTCTGAGTTATTGATGAACCTCATCTCCACAGCGATGGAGCTGAAAGAGGCCATCAACCACTAGTAGAAACATATCATCTATCTGGAGCAAGTCATTGGCTGTTCTGTTTACGCAACACCAGTTTTGCAGTTGTAGTTTTTGCTTTGACTGTAGGTGCTATTGCAATGACACATTAATGACTGTGCCTTAACTGCACAGCTTCCAGGTGAGGAGGGTGTTGGAAAAGCAGCAGCAGAAAGGCAGACAGATCATGCACGCAGTTGCCACAATGAAAGGCAAACAAGGGGCACCAGAACAGGAAGCAGGCGTGGGTATGGAGGAAGATGCAACCCGACACATAGTCAGGGTCCACAGACAGTGGTGACATCCGAGTGTGCTTCTTCAGTGCCACCAACTGAGCCTTACAGGGAGGCAGCACGAGTGAGACCCTGCAGGTGAGGTCTGCAGTACACCACGAAGGCGGTGTCCTCTTAGCAACTTCCTGTATGACTCAGACATCACCACTGTCAGTGCACATAAAAGATTCGGCCTGGGAGAAAGGCACTGTCTCACACAAGGACAGCAGTTGGTGGCAGGTTCTCTCTTTCTCTCTCTCTCTCTCTCTCTCTCTCTCACACACACACACACACACACACACACACACACACGACATAATGAAGAGTTAGAGGGAAAAAGCAATGAAACATTCTGTTGACTTAGCCAGATTTGAAACCCGGTGGTATTCCGGTTGGGGTGACTTCATTCTCAGGGCCACAGGTTTGGCTGCACCTGGTGTTGTATAAATCCACCGTGACATCCCTAGAGAACTGCACTGTGACATCCCTAGTCTTACACTAAACCACTGTGATAAAGGAAAAGGCTTCTCAAAATCTCACATGTTCTGCTCATTCTGTCATTTTATTACCCAATTATCCGTTACATTTCCAATCACTTTACATAACCAACCATTTTCATCGTTGTCACACTATTGTAAACCACATCAGCAAGTTAATACATAAAGCTTTGCATTTCAAAAAACTAGACACTTTAGTAACAATATTACAAAGGTTTTAGCTTCAAAAATAACTGAAAATGAAAAAAATAAACTTTTAAAGAATTAGCATCATAAAATTAATTTATTCCAATAAAAATACAAAATAATATTATGACATTGACCAGATATGAAAGTCCCTCCCAGAAACAACTCTATTAATGATTGAGAAAGCACTCCTTAAAGAAAATACGAAATAAAATGAAAAATATGTAAATATGTTTAATTTTTTTCTTAGCAAAAAATCTTTCTAAAAATAACAATGAAAATTTGTCTCAGTACAAAGGCTACATTACTATTGAAAAAATACCAGCATGAAGAAAAGGTACATATTTGACAGTAGAAAAATGATTTCAGTGAATCACAATGTCTAAAGTTTGCAATGAAAATAAATCTGCAATAAAGATTTATGCCTTTTTTCTTTTCTTTTTTTTCTATTTTTTATACAAACAGTACAAACAGTATTGCACATAACAACAAATAGTCGAGGTTAAGTTATAGCCTTCAAAAAATCGACTAGTTCAAGTGTCACACCAAGGAAAGGCCACAGCAGGACCTGTGTTACCCAGGGGCTTCCCAGTCAAGTTGCAGGTCAGAACACCTCTGTGTTTTAAAAAATAATTTTTTTGAAGGACCCTCTCTTTTAATATAACATTAACAACTTGGGGGCACATTTATTTACAAAACAAAAGGGAACATGTTATAATTTAATAAACTAAAAAAGTTCTCTTTAAAAAAATACAAACAGAAGAACTCTTTCACAATCCTGGTCAGTCGCGCACAATCAACGCTTGATTAGAAATATACAAATTAAGGGAAAGTAGTTTCCACCATCTATTCACAACGTTCAGCACCAAATGGAGTTTATTTTTTGTAACCTATTCTTCAGGACAATGTTTTTTGTCTTCACTTTAGCTTTATGCTGTACAATCTTCCAGCTTTTTAAAAAATCTCAGTGTTATTTTAATACATGAAAGAGGGGTGCTTCTTCAAAAAGTTTTGCTTCTTTCACATAATTAGGTAGATTTCTGTAGGTTAGATATGATCTTTTATAGTTATAAAGCTCTAACTTCTTCATTTTCAAAAAACACAAATAAGCATGAAAAAAATAAAGTTACCCATCTGTTAAATCATTTTCTTGCAGAATTAAATTAATATATATTTTTCTGAATAAACTTACTTAGAAAATATCATTTTCTTTCCTATATTTCAAAATTGAGGTATTGCAAAAGATCATGTCAGTCAGAAAGCATGCCTTTTTCCTTAAAAAAAAAAAAAAAAAATCTGCC
>NW_016811705.1:629510-677711 GCF_001698545.2 Rhinopithecus bieti
CCACGCTAGGGCTAGCAGGCCTCCATTCTAGACCACGCTAGGGCTAGCAGGCCTCCATTCTAGACCACGCTAGGGCTAGCAGGCCTCCATTCTAGACCACGCTAGGGCTAGCAGGCCTCCATTCTAGACCACGCTAGGGCTAGCAGGCCTCCATTCTAGACCACACGCTATGGCTAGCAGGCCTCCATTCTAGACCACGCTAGTGCCAGCAGGCCTTCATTCTACTCAAGCTTAACAGGATTAATCCAGGGAATTAAGTAGTTAGTTTCTCACCCAGACAACCAACTCTGCCCAGGCCATCTTATTTTGTACAGACATTTCTTTAGCATCACCATTACACAACTTTCTTAAAAATGTGCCTAGTTTGTCAATCTGACAACTTATCTCTATATCCTGTATATATTCTTAGTGTTTGTAAGCTAAGATGAGCTCTTTGGTTTTCTGGACAAGGTCTGAAGCTATGTAAAATGGTGCAAGCACTAAGAGATTGTAACTAAGAGCTCATGTGTTAGTTTATAATATACCAGTTATGAACTGTCAAGTTCGTTAATGTCTGACAGAGGCTTTAAACAGTTAAGTTTGATCACAGTTAGACATAATCACTTTACTATATAAAATAAATTGCACAATATATAACAGAGCACCGCAAAGTACTTCATCTACCATCCACAAATTTGCTTGAAGAATATCCTACACCTAGGTTTTATATCGGTTGTAATATAGGTCATTCTGTTATGGGCTCTTCTCATTCAGAGCATTCCATTTACTGAGGCATGCCTTCCTCTGGTCAATTACCAATTCTTTGAATGAAAAAAACTTTTTTAAAAAAATGAGTATTTTATAGCTTATATAGATTCTTAATTTGTGCATTGTGGGAACGTTTTATACTAGACATTGGATATAAAATTTATTGCATGCAGCAACCTGATTAAGTAAACATGCAGTCAGAAATAGTGACCTTCCACCAAAGCTTTCTGAAGTCTATTCTGATCTCCTTTCGGCAGCTGACTCTATCCCTAAAATCACAAAAGTGTGTTGTTGGGTTTTTGTGTTTAATTGATATCTTAGCCTGAATAGAGTATTATGGTATTAATAATACCATTTTAATAGCAGCAAAAGCTATTGCAGCATAAATTTACATAATACTAAAAGATCTAACCAAAATCCTCGGCAAAACAAAAATCAAACATGAAGGAAAAATAAAAGATCCAGCTTATGAGGTATCCTTACAAGTCAAAATAGAGAGCAACTAAAGGCTTATTTTCATGAAGGGTTATCCTTACTCTAAGTGACCCGAACTAATGATTGCTGAATTGTTGTGAAGTTTTTGCTACATCTGCCACCTACTCACGAGTATTACCTTTGGTAAGTCTTGTTCTAGGGGCAACTCTCTAAGTTTCTGAAAATAAGTGCATGCTCCAGTTCAAAACAATCAGAACAACACCACCACAGCAACAAACAAAAGAATCACAGACAGTAGCCTGACGGCCGCTACTGAGAATGGCAGCCTACATACTGTCACGAGTGACAAATCAGGTATAAAAAATTAAGGTACCAAGCAGACAAAGGTGTGAATCAAAGTGCAAATCAGTACCATTCTACACTCTGCAATTCTGCATTATACTGGACACTGAGTTCAGTAATATGACTGTAAATAATAATAATAATTAATAATAATAATAAAAAGACCCAATTCTTCTTTAAAAATCGAGAACGAATGCACAGATTTCCAGAACACTGTAAGCCCTGAGGCAGTGCCCTCTCTCTCCCCTCCTTGTTATCTACTCCAGTACTGTGGCTGGGTCGGCCGTGGCTCAGCTCCAGCGGAACGGGACGTGACGAGGGCGGTCGCCTCCCTCCTTCACCAGCGGTTTGTGGAACTCCCGCCCGGCTCGGGAATGTATGCTCGCCCAGCAGTATTCACAGTAATACTGCAGACAGGTGACGTTGGCACAGAAGAACGGGGCAAACTTCCCACCACAGCGTGTGCCCTGGCACTCATCACACATCTGATCATCCAGCACATATGGCTTTACTTCAACCTGGACCCAAAGAGGAAAGACAGAGAAAAATGGTTTAGCAAAGCTTCCTCACATGCCTTGCTTTTGAGAGTTTATAGTATAGCTTCATGGTATGTCTCAATCAGATGCTGCTTTCAACTCTGCTGATACTGGATGGTAATCGAGAGCATAGGCTTTGGAATAAGCTCCTTGATTTACTTCTTGTGTGATATGAGACAAATTCTTAAAATCTCTGTGCCTCTGTTTGCTCTATATCTGTAAAATGGGTATGTTTTCACACACATAAACACATCACACACACACACATTTGTGCAATCTGTAAATAGGTATAACAGTGTTTACATCAAAGGGTGCTGGGGAGGATTAAGAGGGGCTGTGCATGTCAAAGCACGTGAGCTGAATCCTGAAAGCCGGGCAGCATCTGACAGTGCAGGACAAAGAAGAACACTGCAGGGAGAGGAAGCAGCCAGGACAACGGCCATAAGCAAGAGGAGGCAGGCACATCCTTGGGAGATGCTGTGGCTGGAGCCAGGCCTGAGGGCAAGAGGCACACTGAATATGGGAGGAACTGAAGGGTACACTGCTGTGAGGCTGTGCACCTCAGTGTCGTAGTGATGCAGGTCCCTGAGACTAACACCCCAAAACTGCATACCATGGACTGGAGAGGAAGGGACTCACAGCTGAGGTGTTAAGAAGCTACTATAATAATTGGGGCTTTTTTAGTTTTGGAACTTTCTCTGTTACCTTAATCTCCCCCCAACACTGGAAACTTCAATAGAAGACAACTTTTCATTACAGCCCTTTAGGGAACATTTTTAAATCTAAATGAAGCAAAGCTGTATGACTGAAAACCAAAAGAAGAAAAAAGTTACCACGTTCTCACCCACTTTCCTTTCCTAGAACTTTAGAAAAGAAACATCATTAACTTTGTTTATTTTTAATTATTATTATTATTTTTGAGATGGATTGTCACTCTGTTGCCAGGCTGGAGTGTAGTGGTGCGATCTCGACTCAATGCAACCTCCACCTCCCGGGTTCAAGCCATTCTCCTGCCTCAGCCTCCTGAGTAGCTGGTATTACAGGAGTGCACCACCACGCTCTGCTAATTTTTTGTATTTTTAGTAGAAATGGGGTTTCACCATGTTAGCCAGGCTGGTCTCAAACTCCTGATCTCGGGTGATCCGCCTGCCTCAGCCTTCCAAAGCGCTGGGATTACGGGCGTGAGCCACCACGCCCAGTCGAAATACTATCTTATTGTGGTTTTGATTTGCATTTCTCTAATGATGGACAATGTTTAGCATTTTTTTCATGTCCTTGTTGTCCATTTGTGTATCTTCTTTGGAGATACACAATTCAATGAGGAAATGCATAGAGAATAATTCACATAAGAATTCACAGACAATTCACATAAAAATGTTTATATTAGCTGGTTGTGGTGGCATGCACCTGTAATCCCAGCTACTCAGGAGGTGAGAGGATCACTTGAGCCCAGGAGTTCAAGCCCGGCCTGAGCAGCATACTGTTTCCCTGGCTCTTAAAGAAAAAAGAAGAAAAAAAAAAAAAAGATGTTCATATTTACTTGTAGTCAGGAAAAAATTGAAGCCATTATTCTCATCAGACTGGCAAACATTTAAAAGAGTGATAACTATTTCTCATCATCTGCTGATAGAAATATGAATTGCTACAAGGTTTTTTTTTGTTTTGTTTTGTTTTTTTTTTTGAGATGGAGTCTCACTGTTGTTGCTCAGGCTGGAGTGCAATGGAACAATCTCAGCTCACTGCAACCTCCACCTCCTGCAACCTCCACCTCCCAGGTTCAAGTGATTCTCCTGCCGTAGCCTCCCAAGTAGCTAGGATTACAGGTGCCCACCACCACACCCAAATATAATTTTTATAGTTTTAGTAGAGATGGGGTTTCACCATGTTGGCCAGGCTGGTCTCAAATTCCTGACCTCAGGTGATCCACCTGCCTTGGCCTCCCAAAGTGCTGGGATTACAGGCGTGAGCCACCACACCTGGTCTGCTACAACATTTTCGAAAAGCAAACTAGCAAATTATTCAAATTAAAAATATTTATACCCTTCGGCCCAAGAATCCCAGTGTTGGCTATTGTTCCAGATGCAATCCCAATGCTTGGAAATATAACCACCAGAAGTGAGGACATATGTAAAGTATATCTATTGCGAGACTTGTCCACAATGGCAAAAAATCAGAAACAAAGTAAATGTCTAGCTACAGGGAAACACTTGAATAAAATATGGATTATCCATTCCGATGGAATATCATGCAGCCATGAAAAAGACTTAATTATGCTCCATCGGTTGATGAGAAAAGATTTCCATTACACAGGGACATTAGGACCAAGTGGAATGATGGCTATTGCAAGCTGTAAAATGCTGAACAAACATACGTAAGATCATGTAATACATTTGTGTTGATATTTGAAAATGCAGTATTAATAAAACAGCACCTTCTGTCTATTTGGGCTTCCAGCTAAGCTTGGTAACAATGCTCCTTACTGGCTGAAGGGTTTTGAGGGATCTAGTCTACACAGTACTTCAGAAGATGTGTCATGAAGGCTTTCATGACTGCCTTGAGGCCAGAGGCACAGTGATGCCTTATTTACCAGCTTTCTTAGGGAATAACATATACCTCAAGTTATTTTTCCAGAAACCAGACACTTCTCCTTTTTGGTGCCAAAATATCTTGAATGTTGATGTTTTTTGACAAAAATCTTGCTAAAATGTACTAGTTCCCCTCCCCCCTCTTAGATAGGCGACATTATGAACATTATTCCTAAGGAATGCCAAGTAATACAATGCAGTAGAGAGTTTTCACTTTTTCTATTGGCCCCCTTCAAAATCTGGTGGTCCGTTATCATATCTAAAACACTTTCCAAACACCTCTTTTAGGTTTGCAATTTCCAATCATTTTCATTTTGCCTGGAAAGTTAGAAAAATCAAGTTTGTGAAGAGCTGAACATTAAATGCCAATAGGTATGACTCTTAATATAAAAAAAAATAGGCTAGGTGCAGTGGCTGATGCCTGTAATTCCAACACCTTGGAAGGCTGAGGCAGGAGGATCCCTTGAGGCCAGGAGTTCGAGACTAGCCTGGGCAACAACAAAAAAATTAGCCCTGCATAGTGGGATGCACCTGTAGTCCCAGCTACTTGGGAGGCTGAGGCGGGAGGATCCCTTGAGCCCAAGAGCTAGAGGCTGCAGTGAGCCAAGATCGTGTCATTGTACTCCAGCCTAGGTGACACAGTGAGACCCTGTCTCAAAAATATATATGTCATAATAGTAAAAATAAAAAAAAGAATGTGGCTTTTGGATTGCTACTGTGCTCTCAGGGGCCTTTCCTGAAGGCTTCCAGAGGGGTGAGTGGTGCTGTTCCTGCAGAGCTGCTCCTGAGGTGTGTCTGAAGAGCAGAGGTTTGCCTAAAGACAAGACACACACCATGATGATCCACAAACACAGATGCGCAAGTTAGTGACCACGACCTCTTAAACAGCAACAGTCAAACAGTATTTCTGGATTGAAATCAACAAAAGAGAGGCAGAGCAAGATGGAAGAACAGAAGTCTCCGCCGATCAACCTCCACCCAACCCGTGCCCCACAAGAACAGGAAGTTAGTAACTATCCACACAGGAAAAAAACACCTTTAGAAGAACCAAAAATCAGGTAGGTCCTCGTAGTACCTGGTTTTATCTTCATATTGCTGAAAGAGGCACTGAGGAGATAGAAAAATAGTCCTGAATCACCAAGTATTTAAACCAGCCCGAGCCTGAGGGGAATCTCCAATTCCCCCAACTCGAGTTCCCCCAAGCCTCGCCACTGTGGGCTACAGCGCTCTGTGTCTCCAAATCAACTTGCAAGTCAGTCTAGGCCATAAGGACTGCAACACTTAGGTGAGTCCTAGTGCTGAACTAGGCCCAGAGACAGTGGATTCGGGGGCACATGGCCTACTGAGACATCAGCCAAGGGAGGGCTGGCATCACCCCTGCCCTAACCCCAGGCTGCACAGCTCATGGCTTCCTTCAGTTTGAGGAGAGGAGAGGGAAAAGTGGGAAGGGCTTCATCTTGCATCTTGGATACCAGCTCAGCCACAGAAGGACAGGGCACAGTCAGAATTGTGAGGTCCCTTTTTCAGGCCCTAATTCCCAGGTGACATTTCTAGACACACCTTCGGCCAGAAGGAAACCCACTGCCTTGAAGGAAGGACCCAGTCCTGGCAGCATGCATTACCTGCTGGCTGAAGAGCCCTTGGGCCCTGAATAGCCAGCAGTGATACCCAGGACCTCGGGTGAGCCTCTGAGACTTGCTGGCTTTAGGTACCAGCACGGCCACAGTTGGGTAGAGCAGTGGGTAGGCTCCTGGGGTCCCCAACTCTAGGATTTGACTCTTGGATGGCATTTCTGGACCTGCCCTGGGCCAGAGGGGAGCCCAGTGCTCTGAAAGAGGGTTTCAGGCCAGGCAGTGTTTACCACCAGCTGACGCAGGGCCTTAAGGGAATGCTGGACTTAGTCTGGCAGTACTTCTCATGGCCTGGGGTGGCAGTGGTAGAAAAGTGAGACTCCTCCGCCTTTGGAAAGGGGAGGGAAGAGTGGGAAAGAATGCAATTGTGGTTTGAGTGCCAGCTCAGTCACCATACAATAGAATACCAGGTAGACTTCTAAGGTTTTCCACTTTAGTACATGATGCCGGGACAGCACCTCTGAGTCTGCCCGGGGGCTTGGGGAAACTCACCGCCCTGAAGGGAAAGACACAAGCCTGGCTGGCTTTGCCACCTGCTGATAGTAGAGGCCCAGGGCCCTGAGTGAACACACGCAGTAACCAGGGAGTGGTTACGGCAGGCCTTACGCAAAAGCCAGTACTGTGCTGGCTTCAGGTCGGACACAGCACAGTCAGAGTGGTGGTGGCCACAGGGGTTTGTGTCACTCCACCCCCAGCTTTAGGTGACTGAGAACAGAGAGACTCTTTGGGAGAAAGTAAGGGAAAAGAACAAGAATCTCTGCCTGGTAATGCAGATAATTCTCCCAGATTTTGCCCAAGACCATCAAGGCAGCACCTCTATGAGTCTACAGGAACCGCAGTAGCTAACTTGGGCTTGGGTGACCCCTAAAGCAGAAACAGCGTAGAATACAACACCCAAGTCCTTTCACATACCTGGAAAGCCTTCCCAAGAAGGACAGGTATAAATAAGCCCAGGCAGTGAAGACTACAATAAATACCTAATTCTTCAATGCCCAGACACCAAAGAACATCTGCTAGCATCAACACCATCCAGGAAAACATGACCTCGCCAAATAAACTAAATAAGGCACCAGGGACCAATCCTGGAGAAACAGAGATATGTGACCTTTCAGACAGAGAATTCAAAATAGTTGTGCTGAGGAAACTCAAAGAAGAGACAAAGGTCACTATATAATGATAAAGGGGTCAATTCAACAAGAGGATATAGCAATTTTAAATATATATTTGGGCTGGGCACAGTGGTTCATGCCTGTAATCCCTGCACTTTGGGAGGCCAAGGTGGGTGGATCACTTGAGGTCAGGAGTTTCAGACTAGCCTGGCCAACATGGCAAAACCCCGTCTCTACGGGGTACAACACCCCTGTACTATATTAGTAGGCATGGTGGCAGGTACCTGTAATCTCAGCTACCCAGGAGGCTGAGGCAGGAGAATCACTTAAACCCCAGAGGTGGAGGTTTCAGTGAGCTGAGATCACGCCACTGCACTCCGGCCTGGGTGACAGAACAAGACTCCGTCTCAAAAATACATACACACATACATACATATATATATATATATAAATTGATTATATATGTATGCACCCAACACTGGAGCACCCAGATATATAAAGCAAATATTAGTGCTAAAGAGAAAGACAGGCCCCAATAAAGAAACATCTTTATTGATGAAAGATGCAGACTTAATCTGCACGACTAACCAAAGGGATCTAACAGATATTTACAGAACATTTCATCCAAAAGCTACAGAACACACATTCTTTTCCTCAGCACATGAATCATCCTCAAGGATAGACCATATGTTAGGTCACCAAGTAAGTCTTAAAACATTCAAAAAAATTGAAATAATATCATGTATCTTCTGTAACCATAATGTAATAAAACTAGAAATTAATAACAAAAGGAATTTTGCAAACTACACAAATACATGGGCCGGGCACAGTGGCTCACACCTGTAATCCCAGCACTTTGGGCCAAGGCAGGTGGATCACTTGAGGTCAGAAGTTTGAGACCAGCCTGACCAATAAGGGGAAACCCCGTCTCTACTAAAAATACAAAATTAGCCAGGTGTGGTGGCGCATGCCTATAATCCCAGTTACTTGGGAAGCTGAGGCAGGAGAATCGCTTGAACCTGGGAGGTGGAGGTTGCAGTGAGCCGAGATATCGCACCATTGCACTCTAGCCTGGGCGACAAGAGTGAAACTCCGTCAAAAAAAAAAAGAAAAAAGAAAAAAAAGAAAAAACAAATACATGGAAATTAAGCAATATGCTCCTGAATGACCAGTGGGTCAATGAAGAAATTAAGAAGGAAACTGAAAATTTTATTGAGACAAATGATAATGAAAACAGAACATACCAAAACCTATGGATACAGCAAAAGCAGTACTAAGAGGAAAGTTTATAGTGTAAGCCTACATCAAAAAGGAGGGAAAACTTCAAATAAACAATCTAATGATAAAACTTAAAGAACTAGAAACGCAAGAGGAAATGAAACCCAAGATTAACAGAAGAAAGACATAATAAAGATCAGAGCAGAAATAAAATGCAACCGAAATGAAAAAGACAATAGAAAAGTTAAACAAAACCGACAAACTTTTAGCCAGACTAAGAAAAAGAAAAGATTCAAATAAATAAAATCAGAAATCACAAGGTCAGGAACTTGAGACCAGCCTGACCCACATGGTGAAACCTCGTCTCTACTAAAAATACAAAAATTAGCTGGGCATGGTGGCATGTGCCTGTAATTCCAGCTACTCAGGAGGCTGAGGCAGGAGAATCAGTTGAACCTGGGAGGTGAAGGTTGCAGTGAGCCGAGATCGCACCACTGCACTCCAGCCTGGCAACAGAGCGAAACTCTGTCTCAAAGAAAAAAAAAAAAATCAGTCAATCATATCAACAGAATGGAGGATAAACACCATATTATCATTTTAATTGATGCAGAAAAAGTATTTGATAAAATTCAAAATCCCTTCATGATAAAAATCTTCAGCTGGGTGCTGTGGCTCACTCTTGTAATCCTAGCACTTTGGGAGACCGAGGTGGGTGAATCACTTGAGGTCAGGAATTTGAGATCAGCTTGGCCAATATGGTGAAACCCCGTCTCTACCAAAAATACAAAAAAATTAGCCAGGCGTGGTGGCGCACACCTGTAACCCCAGCTACTTGGGAGGCTGAGGCACAAGAATCACTTGAATCCAGGTGGTGGAGGTTGCAGTGAGCCAAGATCATGCCACCGCACTCTAGCCTGGGTGACAGAGCAAGACCTTGTCTCAAATATATATATATATATATATATAAATCAAAATAGATTAACATCTTAAATCTAAGACCTCAAACTATGAAGTTACTGAAGGAAAACACTGGGAAAAATCTTTAGGACACTGGTCTTGGCAAAAATTTATTGAGCAATACCCCCCACAAACAGACAACCAAAGCAAAAATGGACAAATAGGATCACATCAAGTTAAAAACCTTCTGCACAGCAAAGGCTAAAATCAACAAAGAGACAACCCACTGAATGGGAGAAAATATTTGCAAACTATCCATCTGACAAGGGATTCATAACCAGAATATGTAAGGAGCTCAAACAACTCTCTAGGAAAAAAATCTAATAATCCAATCACATATGGGCAAAAGATTTGAACAGACATTTCTCAAAAGAAGACATACAGATGGCAAACAGGAATATGAAAAGATGCTTAACATCATTGATCATCAGGGAAATGCAAATCAAAACCACAATGAGATATCATCTCACCTCAGTTAAAACGGTTTATATCCAAAAGACAGGCAATAGCAAATGCTGGTGAGGATGTAGAGAAAAGGGAACCCTTGTATGCTGTTGGTTGGAATGAAAATTAGTACAATCACCAGGGAGAACAGTTTGGAGTTTCCTTAGAAAAGTAAAAATTGAGCTACCATATGATCCAGCAATCCCATTGTTGGGTATATACCCCAAAGAAAGGACATCAGTCTATCAAAGAGATATCTGCACTCCCATGTTTGTTGCAGTACTGTTCACAATAGCTCAAATTTGTAAGCAACCTAAGTGTCCATTGGCAGATGAATGGGCCAGGTATGGTGGCTCACACCTGTAATCCCAGCACTTTGGGAGGCCAAGGCAGGCGGATCACCTGAGGTCAGGAGTTTGAGATCAGCCTAGACAACATGGTCTACTACATGTTGTATCTACTACAAATACAAAAATTAGCCAGATGTGGTGGTGGGTGCCTGTCATCCCAGCTACTTGGGACACTGAGGCAGAAAAATCGCTTGAACCCGGGAGGTGGAGGTTGCAGTGAGCCACGATCGCACCATTGCACTCCAGCCTGGGAGACAAGAGCGAAACTCTGTCTAAAAGAAAACAAAACAAAACAAACAAAAATATGAATGGATGAAGCAAATGTGGAACATATACACAATAGAGTTCCATTCAGCCTTAAAAAAGAATGAGATCCAACCATTTGCAACAACATGGATAGAACTGGAGATCACTATGTTAAGTGAAATAAGCCAGACACAGAAAGACAAACATCACATGTTCTCACTTATTTGTGGGATCTAAAAATCAAAACAATTGAACTCACATACATAGAGAGTAGAAGGATAGGCTGGGAAACGTAGTGGGGAGCTACAGTGGGACAGGAGATGGAGATGGATAATGGGTACAAAAAAATCAGAAACAATGAATAAGACCTATTATTTGATATCACAACAGGGTGACTATAGTCAATAATAACTTAATTGTATATTAAAATAAGGAGTGTAATTGGATTGTTTGTAAGTCAAAGGATAAATGTTCGAGGGGATCGATACCACATTCTCCATGATGTGCTTATTTCACGTTGCATGCCTGTATCAAAATATTTACTATCTATACCCACTATGTATTAAAATTTGGCTGGGCACAGTGGTGCACGCCTGTAATCCCAACACTTTGGGAAGCAGAAGCGGGTGGATCACTTGAGGTCAGGAGTTTGAGACCAGTCTGGGTAACATGGTGAAACCCCACCTCTATGGAAAATACAAAAATGAGCCAGGTGTGGTGGTGGTGCCTGTAATACCAGCTACTCCAGAGGTTGAGTGAGACAAGAGAATCACTTGAACCTGGGAAGTAGAGGTTGCAGTGAGCCGAGATCGCACCACTGCACTCCAGCCTGAGCGACAGAGTGAGACCCTGTCTCAAAAAAAAAAAAAAAGCGAGGCATGGTGGCACACACCTGTAATCCCAGCTAAGATTACCAACAAAAATAAAAAATAAAATAAAAAATAAATTAATAAATTGTTAAAGAATAAAAGGACATAAGGAACAACAACAACAACAAAATCAACGAAAGAGAAGCAGCTGCATGAAGGATTAAGGGTGCTTAGTTTGGCTCCTACTAAGGGGTGATTATTTTGGGTCGAGTGGACTCACCCTCGTGACTAGTATTTATGGAGTGCCTATTCCCTGTCAGCCACCATGTTACAACTGAAATGAACTGTAGACCAATACAAAGTTCTTCCCTAAAATAACTTATGGTCTGTAAAAGAATTTCTGAAAAGCATTCCCAAACCATTTGTGGGGTTTTTGCCACATCCCAGTGCCATCTATACTATTACCTAATATTTTAGTAGATTATCCAAATTAACTCTATTTTTTCCAACAAACAAATATATAACAAAATAAAAACTGGCTTATCTGTTAACCTCTGCAATTACCTGGAATATCATTAACCTCTGACACTTCGGACACACCAATCTGGTGGGATCATGTTACTGACCTATATTACCATTAAAGCTCAAATAGTAGAGCCCCGTGCAGAGCTGATCATATCATTAAGCTGACCCTCTGTTTCAAAAGGCCTTGCAGGCAAAGGAGATGAGAAGTACCTACCGAGAGACACTTAGATTCATACTCATAAGCCTAATGGAGATTACTATACCCAAAGATGCTGAAGAATACATGTAATTTATTGATGAGCTTGTAACCACTAAGGATAAGATGGACTGATATGGAGCCTTGGATGAGTGGATGAGTGGCTATAGAAGATGGTAAAGGGAATAATATATTTAGAATGCTACAGACAAAGAGAAAGCTGTACTTTGTAAGTTTAAACTGATCTCAATGCTTAATTGTTTTGTTTCTAACGAGCTAGAGAAAATATTTCCGTCTGCAGTCATTTTGTTATTACTCAAAAAACTGACCTCCTGAAATAAATAAAGCAACGGCTAAACAACTCTTAGTGGCAGAGAACAGATACTAGGGAGACCACAAACTGTTCACAGGTGCAGAATTCCCTCTTCTCAGACCTCAAAAGTTGTAGTAATAGAAAGGAGGCATTGGCCAAGGTCAGGCTAAGCTTGAGTTATGTACTAAAAGTTCTGTTAAGGACAGCCAAAGACTGGCCTCTGTTACAGTCTGTCTTTGGTGGTGGGAACAACCAAATAAATCAGTCAGATACCAGCCAGGCCTGGTGGCTCACGCCTCTAATCCCAGCACTTTGGGAGGCTGAGGCAGGCAGATCATGAGGTCAAGAGATCGAGACCATCCTGGCCAACATGGTGAAATCCCATCTCTACTGAAAATACAAAAATTAGCCAGGTGTGGTGGCACGCACCTGTAGTCCCAGCTACTTGGGAGACTGAGGCAGGAGAATAGCTTGAACCCGGGAGGCAGAGGTTGCAGTGAGCCAAGATCATGCCACTGCACTCCAGCCTGGCAAAAGCGAGACTCCGTATTAAAAAATAATAATAATAAAAATAAAAATAAATCTGTCAGATACCTAGTTATCCTAAGGCACGTAAAGCATACTTATGGGTGACTAGAAGGCAAGTAGAAGCAAGGATTTCAGATAACAGAATCAAAGCAGACGAGCTGGAAAAACAAGCAAAGTGAAGTGATATAATTTAATAGGAATAAATCTAAGGCTGGCATCTACTCAGAAAAATTGGCAGCACACAGCCAAAGCATAGTATTGGGTCAAAAAAAGAAAGAAAAAAATTGGCAGCACAAATACAATGTGTAAGTCAAAGTGTAAAGAAGATGTAGTTAAGTAGCACATCAAGCAAGGCTTTAACTCAAAGAATCAGGAATATGAAGAGGCTGACAAAAGAACAAACCTAATCTAAGGACCTGCTGCAAATCATAAGAAGGAAAACAATGAACTGGAGATCGTGGGTGTGAAGGGCAGAAAAGAAGATGTGCAGAGCTGCCACACTGTATCAGAGGAAAGAGACAATGACATGGGCACCTCTGTGCTTAAGAGAAATCCAGCAAACAGAGGTCAAGTCAGAGAATACTGGCTTCAGGTGGTGATTTCGGAGAACTCAGAAAATAGAGTAGGTGAGAAGTAGTATGGGGGCTACTTGAATGGAAAACATTAGCTCTGAGGTTGGGTTCCTCTTCTGGCTTCAAAGGAGAAGCTCTCATAATCACATTGTTGGAGTAAACTACTGGACACAGGGACTTGAGTGAGCACCTTCTGTCTCTCTCCAGACTACCCAGAGATTTAGGCCAAATGCTACGAGGGGCCATTGCAATGTCAGACTTTATCAACAGAGGCAAAATATTTAGAACACTGAAAGGAAGAGCCAGCTGTACTCTGGGTAAGAAACCTCAACTCTGGCTTTCCATTTTGAGGACCACACTTTAGAAGGACATGACATTGTCAGAAGGACCTGACTCACTTGGAGATCCTACACTATGCTGGCTGAAAGGAGGCCATGATTCACAATACAGACATCTAAACTATGGCCATAGACATCCACAGCATTGCCAGGATCAGAAGTAGAAACTCCAACTAGAGGCTGCCCCATGGTCACTGTTTAGTGTGAGCTCAATATACTGTGTGTTTCAGAAATACTCTGATAGCTCTTAGGAATGAGTTATATTCATTAAAGAGGTACACTTTAGTAATGAGGAATTTAGTTTCTTTAAACTTTTTTTTAACTCACTAGGTTACTTTGAGAAATCAGACCAAAGTAGTTATCCATGATAAAAAGAAGTGAGAAATCAACTGATAACATAAGCAAGCTGTTGACACATTTTCAACTGTTAAAGGCAATACAACAGAGCTAAGTCTAGACACAAGATAACCAGAGCTCACTGCCATGATAGATAATGTCCCCCATATTGGGTAATCAATGTATTAGTTAAGATGGTTGCAAATATATGACTCAATCAAGAGAAGAGCATTTCTTTACAATTTTTTATTTTACTTTTGAGACAGGGTCTCGCTCTGTCACCAGGCTGGAGTGCAGTGGCATGATCTTGGCTCACTGCAACCTCCATCTCCTGGATTCAAGTGATTCTCATGCCTCAGTCTCCCGAGTAGCTGGAATTACAGGCATGTGCCACCATGCCTGGCTAATTTTTGCATTTTTGGTAGAGACGGGTTTCACCATGTTGGCCAGGCTGGTCTCGAACTCCTGGCCTCAAGTGATCTGCCCGCTTTGGCCTCCCAAAGTGCTAGGATTACAGGCATGAGCCACCACACCTGGCTAAAGAATATTTCTAAAATAAGTATTATTTCTGACCAATAGAGGAAAATTTCAACCCCAGTTCACTATTTTTTTTTAAGACACATTCCTGAGGTCTGAGAAAATCTAAGGGAACTTAGCACCTCAAATAAGTTTAATAAATTTAAACTACAATAGCTTCATTTAAAAAGTACATCTGGGACTCAGTGCTTTAACATGAGCCCATTTAGAATCAGTTCAAGTCATAATTTGAACTCACACCTGTCCTTTAAAAAGTCAGCTCGGCCAGGTGCGGTGGCTCACACCTATAATTCCAGCACACTGGGAGGCCGAGGCGTGGAGATCATTTGAGCTCAGGAGTTCAAGACCAGCCTGAGCAACATGCTGAAACCCCATCTCTATCAAAAACACAAAAAACTGGCCGGTTGTGGTGGTGCACTCCTGTGGTCCCAGCTACTCGGGAGGCTGAGGTGGGAGAATCACTTGAGTCTGGAAGGCGGGGGTTGCTGTGAGCTAAGATTGTACCACTGCACTTCAACCTGGGTGATAGAGTAAGACCTTGTCTCAAAAAATAAAATAAAATAAAAAGTAAAAAAAGATTTAAAAAGTCAGCCTGGCAAAATCCCAAAACTATGACTCTTCAGAGTCAAATCAAGCAGAGATCAGTAATAATGTATCAAAGTTCTCTTTTTTTTTTTTTTCTGAGGCGGAGTCTCGCTCTGTCGCCTAGGCTGGAGTGCAGTGGTGCGATCTCGGCTCACTGCAAGCTCCGCCTCTCGGGCTCATGCCATTCTCCGGCCTCAGCCTCCCGAGTAGCTGGGACTACAGGCGCCTGCCACCACGCCCAGCTAATTTTTTGTATTTTCAGTAGAGATGGAGTCTCACTGTGTTAGCCAGGACGGTCTGGATCTCCTGACCTCGTGATCCGCCCACCTCGGCCTCCCAAAGTGCTGGGATTACAAGCGTGAGCCACTGCGCCCGGCCCAAAGTTCTCCTCTTTAAAAAATATACTATGCAATGGCTAGGAAAAAAGTAGCACTAAAAACTTGGTTTTAGAACTATTTAAGGGAACAATGTTTAAAAAATGAAGGGTTGGGCTGGGTATGGTGAGGTGTGCCTGTAATCCCAGCTACTTGGGAGGCTGAGGCACTTGAGCCCAGGAGTTCAAGTTGAGCCTGAACAGCATCTTCAAAAATAGATAGATAGATATAGATAGACAGACAGACAGATAGATAGATAGATAGATAGATAGATAGATAGATAGATAGATAGATAAAATTAAGAGTTGAGTGTAAGTGTCCCTGTTTTCAGATCTGGCCTTGATGCGAACCTGGGCACCCCATGAAAGGGCCCTGGCTGACTTAGGCCATTTCCTAACATCTGGGACAACAAAGCTTCTTGGAAAGCCCATTTATTTGGTGTGCTAAAAGCTTTTCAACATAATGTGATCATAATCTTCTTGGCATGTGTTATAGAGCACATCTAGCCAGGCCTAAAAACCACAGTAACCTCATTAATATTCCCACTAAATATAGTGTCTGGTTGCTAAAGCAGGCCTCCACCAGCAGACAATACAAAGAATGTCTAAACATACATTTTGGCTGGGCACAATAGCTCACACCTGTAATTCTAGCACTTTGAGAGGCTGAGGCGGGCGGATCACTTGAAGTCAGTAGCTCGAAACCAGCCTGGCCAACATGGTGAAATCCCGTCTCTACTAAAAATACAAAAAAACATTAGCCGGGCATGATGGTAGGTGCCTGGAACCCCAGCTACTTAGGAGGCTGAGGCAGGAGAACTGCTTGAATCTGGGAGGTGGAGGATGAAAGTGAGTCAAGATCACGCCACTGCACTCCAGTCTGGGCGACACAGCGAGACTTCATCTCAAAAAATAAATAAATAAAAATAAATTTTTAGTTTTTCAACTATGAGCTGGAATGCTGTTGTTTAGAAAGCAGATGACAGATGCCTAAAAAATTACAGTGGCAGCTAGGCGTGGTGGCTCATGCCTGTAATCCCAGCACTTTGAGAGGATGAGGTGGGTGGATCACCTGAGGCCAGGAGTTCGAGACCAGCCTGACCACCATGGCAAAACCCGTCTCCACCAAAAATACAAAATTAACCGGGCACGGTGGTGCGTGCCTGTAGTCCCACCTACTTGGGAGGCTGAGGCAGGAGAATCGTTTGAACCTGGGAGGCGGAAGTTGCAGTGAGCCAAGATAGCGCCACTGGACTCCAGCCTGGGCAACAAGAGCGAAACTCTGTCTCAAATAAATTAAAAAAAAAAAAAAGAAAATTAAAGTGGCAGCCTGGGCGCAGTGGTGCACACCTGTAATCCCTGCACTTTGGGAGGCCGAGGCGGGCAGATCACCTGAGGTCAGGAGTTCGAGACCAGCCTGACCAACGCAGAGAAACCCCGTCTCTACTAAAAATACAAAATTAGCTGGGTGTGGTGGTACACGCCTGTAATCCCAGCTACTCGGGAGGCTGAGGCAGGAGAATTGCTTGAACCCGGGAGGCAGAGGTTGCAGTGAGCCAAGATCACACCACTGCACTCCGGCCTGGGCAACAAGAGCAAAACTCCATCTCAAAAAAATAAATAAATAAAAATAAACAAAATTAAAGGGGCAATGTGAAAACAGCTTTTCCACACCAACAAAGTTATCCAAAATTCTCAGATATAGTTATTAATTTTAGAAGCAATCTAGGGTAGATTTTTAAAAATCCGAGGGGAAACAGTTGGGATTTTATTTTCTTTTACCTTACAAAGGATGAGACTTACCATTTTCACATTCTCAACTGCTAGTAGATGAACGATTTTTAAATTACCTTTGTGCCCTTCCCACAGTTTAAGAACTTACTTATTTTCCCATAGCAAGGCTTCTGTGTCAATGCCTCTGCCATATGTTTATGGAGTGCAAAGAGTTCTATGAGTGCTGCTCTGTTTAGCCCTAAGATAATGTTTTCATGAAACACAGAAGGGTGGGCTGACAGTATCCGGCACAGTCCGGTTTCCTGCTATACTGCTTGGAAATGGGGCTGGAAGTATGGGTATAAATCAGTCCAAAACCAAGTGCTAGTAGTAGAAAAGTGTATCATATGGTGAATAAAGGGCAAGAAAATCGTTAAAAATGTGAAACGCATAACTATCATGCTATCAACCCCTGAGGGTATAGAGGTGCAGAGCACCCTGGCCATACCACAACCTCATGGGTCTCTGTTTCCCCTAGCCTATGAGGGGTTTGAACCAGCTCTTACAAACAGGAATAAGCATTCACCAAAAGACTGCTGACTTACTTCTGACACCTGACTTCTAGAGTTGAATCTGAATGTTCTACTGAGATAAGTAAGGCAATGGACAGTTTTCCAATTCTTTATCTCATAAACAACCTCTACACTGAACTATAAGCAGGAAAGATGAATATTTAAATCACTGTAAAGAGTTTTCATATTAAAAATGATCACAAGTCCAAAGGAGGAGACATGAAAGAACAGAGAAGGACAGGAGAGTCAGAAGTCAGGACTTGGAAGGGGAGCCTGGACAAAAGGTTCTATTCCATTCAAAGATCTTTATCTTCCTTTAGACAACCCAAACTCCCTTTAAAAAACTATTTCTAGTCAAGGGCTCTGAGACTCCCAGTACTTCAAAATAAGCCCAGGTAGGATTAGTTCAGATGATATTTGAACTCACTTCTGAGTGTTGCTTCCTCTAGGGTCAAGTCAAACATAGCTATAGACACAACTAGGAAGCTTTCAAGCCAGGTCAGGCAGGAACCACTAAGAGCAGCAAAATAAAGGCTGGGTTGTATGAATCCCAACTAAGGATAGGAGTAGAAATAGTCTGAGAACAGGTCATCTCACCCTCACTTCTTTTGCTATTGAGTCATTGTATATATTCCCGCTGTGGTCAGGAACAAAGTACGGTATTAACAACATTTCCGTTAGTATGGTTCCTAACGGAAATATGGGTCATATTAATCTTCATGTAGGCTAAAAATATACAGCCTTTGGTAGTCTACTAAATTTATGCCCAATATGTGTCTACTAAACAGAGAGAGAGAGAAAAAAAAGATTAAATATATTAAGTACTTAAGGTACTTGCAAAGAACGGTATAATGGATAAAAGGCCATTAAATAAAAAATTGACTATTCTAAAGAACATGCTACTCAAAGCAAATATTATGTGCTTAGCTATCACAATGCCCTTTTTGAGACAGGGTCTTACTCTGTTACCCATGCTGGAGTGCAATGGCATGATCTCGGCTCACTGCAACCTCCACCTCCCAGGCTCAAGTGATTCTTCTGCCTCAGCCTCCTGAGTAGCTGAGATTACAGGCAAGTACCACTACCGTCTGGGTAATTTTTGTATTTTTATTAGAGATGGGGTTTCACCGTGTGGGCCAGACTGGTCTCGAACTCCTGACCTCAAATGATCCACCCGCCTCGGCCTCCAAAGTGCTGGAATTACACTTTGTAATGAGCCACATGCCAGCCACAATGTTCTTTAAATAAAAAGTATTAGAAAGTCCAAAATTGGCAAACTGAAAAGCGCCCTGGTTCCCAACATGAAGCTAAAATAGAGTCACGGGAACACTTTGTCAATGGTGTATGGATTTCAACAATGATTTTTTCTTCTTACATGGAGACATTTTAGATGTGACAGATAATCTCAAATAATCAAAAGATAAAGAATTACAAATACTAAAGGGAATATCAACCACAACGTCAATGCCCCACTACTACATGGATATGCAGCTGCTATTTCCTTGCCCTGTCCCAAACCCTCTGTAGACAGAAAGTACATGGTAGATGGGACACACTTGGACAAAAGGGCCTAACAGAAAGAGGGAAAAACAATCAACTGCTTATCAAGCTTCTGAATTTGAGCATGAAAGAAGGAAAGAAGCTGCAAACACAGTGTTTTTCTCAATTGGGTTCTCTAAAACATTATTTCCAACGAATGACACATTTTCCATGATCAAACAAATTTGTGAAAACTGCATATTGCCTCCTTCTTGGGTCTTCCTTCACAATGAAGATTAGTATATGAAAGATTATAATACATCATAGAATGAAACCAAGGCCTTTCTTTAAACGAGTATTTCCAAACTCATTTTGACTCAGCGAAAATTTTTTAAATAAAAAAATTTTTTAAATTTTTAAAATAAAATAAAATAAAAAAAAATTTTTAAAATAAATAAAATCCGCAGGAGACTCATATTTGTATGGAGCACGTGTTAAACATTGAGGAACTAATTCTAGGGACATTTTCCCTAGAATATGGGTAGAGAAGACCTGCCTGCTGAGATATCTCTCCCTTCGCTTAAAAAATTCATATATGGCCGGGCACAGGGGCTCACACCTGTAATCCCAGCACTTTGGGAGGCCGAGGCGGGTGGATTACCTGGGCTCAGGAGTTCGAAGCCAGCCTGGTCAACATGGAGAAACCCTGTCTCCACTAAAAATACAAAACTTGGCTGAGCGTGGTGGTGGGTGTCTGTAATCCCAGCTACTCGGGAGGCTGAGGTGGGAGAATCGCTTGAACCCAGGAGGTGGAGATTGCAATGAGCCAAGATCGTGCCACTGCACTCCAGCCTGGGCAACAAAATGAGATTCCATCTCAAACAGCAACAGCAACAACAAAAATAAAAGTAAGAATAAAAGCCTCATATAGGAGCTTCAAGTCAGTGACAGGTTTAAAAAAAAAAGAACTCAAATAATCAACCAACTTTACCCCGATTTTGCCTGAAATACTTAACTCCTTTTATCACCTGAAATTCCAATTAGATTGTTTTTAATAAGCATGTTCCAGAAGAGTTCAAATATTAGTCATCCATGGTTTGACATAAATTAATGTGTTATCAGTGCTATTGTATATTGACAGAGTGCTTTTCAGTTTTCAAAAACACTTTCATTTACACACACACACACACGCACACACACTTCAAGCTTTATACTAAGTGGTACAGTCAAGACTAAAACCCCAGATTGGCTGATTCTAGTCTAGTATCCTTTCTACTAGTAAAAATATTTCTATGGGATGAATTGGGAAACAATAACCAATGTATACTGCATGATGCATTTAAAGCTGTAAACATCTGATTTACAAATTTCTAGGGGACAACATGACCAAGCTGAGCTAGACAATGGTTGTGATGGGGGGCAGGGGGAATTGCCTCAGATTTTTATAAACAGATTTTCATATCTATCAAGTCATATGTTTTTGCTAGGCTAAGGGAGATTCAACTGATTCTACATTTTAAAAATTTTCTCATGACCACACAGAGTAGACAAGGGTAGAAAACCGGCTACGTAAAAGCATTACCCATTTTCAATGATCTCATTTGCACACTACAAAAATCTTTCATATGTAAATAAACTAGATTTCCATTACATTTAAAAAAAACTGGATTTAGCAAAGCTTTTATATCTTAAGAGTTCATTTGGCATCACTTCTAAAAATACCATTAGAACACAAAGAATGTGTACAGGTGCCATCTTTGGCTCTTATTGTGTTTAAATACTTTAAACTTAGTTTTTTACAGAAACACCATTCAAAGGAATATAAGCAAAATTTAATCCTAACGTGTATTTCATTTCAGGTTCAAAATCTTTTCATTATCAGAGAAATGATATTGGTAAAAATACCACTTTCAAGACTAAAATGAAAAAAGCCTTCAATCCTTTAAATAACATACCCAGTTGTCTACATCTATAAAAGGAACTTAGTCTTTACATGTGTGTCTTGACCGACATCCAACCAGAGTGTTGACAGATTGGCACCTATGTTAACTTTAAGTATCAACTTCAACTATTTCATTTTCCTTATATCAAGGATACTTAGTGGAACTGAATAAATACTTTAAAAGGAAAAAAAAAAGAGCCAACAATTAGCCTTGACATATGATTAGGCCATAGCACAATTTAAATAGGCCAGGCTCAGCAATCATACAAATCAACATCTGTCTGTACAGCCTAGTAACCTCCCAGAGCACCTCTTTAACTGTCATGGTTTCTCTGTGCAATGAAGTGTGAGGTAGTTAGGCTGGTGTTCTTATTACCTCAGGATATTGAAATCAAGCCTCTAAAGGTTAAGTAGCTTGCCCAAGGTCGTACCATGATTGGAAAACAGCTAGGAATAGACCCAGATCTCTCAATTCCTAAGCCAGTACTTTTTTTTTTTTTTTAAACTACAGCAGTGGTTCTCTAGGAGGTGGGGATAGAGTTGAGTATGGAATGTATCCCCCGCTTACATACTAATGGTCATGCCTGTAACTGCCCCACTCTATTAGAGTTCTAGGGAGCCTCTGTCACCCACGAGTGTAACATACACTTCAAGTATGTGGAGGCAGAAGACATGCTGAGAATTATGTGCTGAGTATCATACAACATTGATGTTGTCAACACATGGACAAATTACCAATTAGCCAATAACTAGTGAACATGAGCCATAAGTAAGCCTTAATTGATTTATTTCAAGATGTTAATAACTTTTTTCCTTGGAAGTAAAAACTAAGGCATGAATCTGTGTCTTTTTTTTTTTTTATTTGAGATGGGGTCTCACTGTGTCACCCAGGCTGGTATAATTGTAGCTCATTGCAGCCTCAAACTCCTGGGCTCAAGCAATGCTCCCATCCCAGCCTCCCAGGTAGCTGGGACTAGAGGCATGTGCCACTATTCCCGGCTAATTTGTTTTATTTTTGTAGATACTGGGTCTCACTATATTGTCCAGGTTGGTCTTGAACTCCTGGCCTCAAGTGATCCTTCCACCTTGGCCTCCCAAAGTTCTGGGACTACAGGTGTGAACCAGTGTGCCTGGCCCTATCTGTGTCATTTACAACAAAATGTTTCAGAGGCTAGGCCCATTGGTTCATGCCTGTTATCCCAGCGCTTTGGGAGGCCAAAGCAGGCGGATCACCTAGGGTTAAGAGTTTGAGACCAGCCTGGCCAACATGGTGAAACTCTGTCTCTAGTAAAAAGATACAAAAAATTAGCTGGGCGTAGTGGCAGGCACCTGTAATCCCAGCTATTCGGGGGGCTAAGGCAGGAGAATAGCTTGAACCTGGGAGGCGGAGGTTACTGTGAGCGGAGATCACGCCACTGCACTCAAGCCTGGGTGACACAGCGAGACTCCATCTCAAAAAAACAAAAACAAAAACAAAAAAGTTTCATAACACTAAAACTGCCAACATCTTTACTAAATTTTAAAAAAATTAAAGAGATGGGATCTCGCTTTGTCACCCAGGTTGGAGTTCAGTGGTGCAGTCATATCTCACTGTAGCCTCAAGCTCCTGGGCTTAATAGATCCTCTTGCCTCAGCCTTCCAAGTAGCTAGGACTACTGGCATGTGTCCCCACACCTGGCTAATTTAAAAAAAAAAATTTTTTTTTGGCGAGATGAGGGTCTTGTTATGTTGCCCAGGCTGGTCTTGAACTCCCGGCCTCAAGCTGAACTCCTGGCCTCAAGCTATCCTCCTACCTTAGCCTCCCAAAACATTAGGATTATAGGTGTGAGCCCCTGGATGAGCAGCAAGGCTCAAGAAGGGCATCCAACGAAGAGAGCTCTGCCCTCAATTGTCAAGTATCTTGAGAACGTTTCCAAACCTCTCTTAGATTCTCCTGTGTACAAAACAAAGGGGGTTGGACCAGATCATACCTAAGGTTAAGTCCAACTTAAGTGTATTATAAGTGCCAGAAAACACTTTTGATATTCTAAACAGTGAAATCTAAATTTCTTTATTATTTGAGTGTCTTTAACTAAGTAGAAAAAGAAAGCTGTGCAAAGTGCCCTCTGGTGGACAGTTGGATATGTGAAAGAATGGTATAAAAGGTCTTCCATCTGGGCCACCTCTCTTTTTAACTCTTTTTAATTTTTTTAAATTAAAAAAAAAATGTTTTTTTTAAGAGAATGAGGTTTCGCTACATTGCCCAGGCTGGTCTCAAACTCCTGGCCTCAAGCAGTCCTCCCAGCTCAGCTTTCCAAAGTGCTGGGATTACAGGCATGAGCCACTGTGTCTGGCCTCTTGTGTCACCTCTCAATCATCATTCATTCACTATAATAACTCATTCATGCATTAATTCAAGAATAACTAATGTGTGCCCACTAGATGTCAGGCATTGTGTATACCGTAGTTAAACTGAAAGACACAGTTATTGCCCTCCTGAATTTGTATCATCTAACAGAGTAGATGGACATTAAACAAAGCATTATTTCATGATACTGGCATTTAATGCCACAAATGAATGGCAGACATGTATTACGACAACAATCTATGGGGGAGGTGTAAGCTCCAATGAAGAAAGGATTCTTAAAAATATCACAATTAAGCTGAGACCTGAAGGATAGGTGGGTATTAGCCAGGCACCATATGTATAATGACCCTGAGAAATAGGGGAAAAGGCCAGCTGTGGCTGGCTCAAGGTAAGGAAGGGAGAAGTGAGTGCTAAGGCAGAAGTACATAGTACATGAAGGGTCATTTAGGCAATTTTAAGGACTTTGTTTGACCTTTATCCTAAGGGCTGTGGAACATAATCAACAGGTTTAAAGGAGTGAAAAGACATGAGTAAATTGTGAGTATAAAAAGCTCGCTCTGGTTGCTATGTAAAAAATGACTTGGAGATGGGATAAAATTGAATTGGGAGCCCCAGGGGAAGATATTCTGGATGTCCAGGTGAGAGATGACTCTAGATGTCTAGTATTCAGGCTTCCATGGCTGCTTCCAGTCTTTGCCCTAATATATATCCTCCTGCTTGATTCTGCACATTAGTGAGTGCCTGCTGTGTGCCAAGCACTTCCATTCAGACTCCTGAGCAAAAATGACAGAATTAAGATCATAGCAGCTCTGTGAGGAACTCCCAGCAGAAGAAGCCTCTTCCACTTCTCTTAGTCCTCCCACATTGCTGATGTGTACATTTATCAACCTACTCCAACAAGAGGGACTCTAATCACAGTTATAGCAGGGTTCAGAAGTTTCCCCCAAGAGCCTGGGCTACTTTGTTCCTGTGACTTTGAAGAGTGCAGGTTAAATAAGTAGGATCCTCTCTATACTATGAGCTGAGTAATTATAGAGAATAAATAAAGTGTATTCCCTATAACCATTCCACTATTGTTATTATGCTTATGATCTTCTTATTGCAGACTTAAAGGCTGTACATTAAAACACCTCTACGTTCCTTAAGACATGAAATACGGGATGGTTAAAAAAATACCTCTGTGTTCTAAAACTGATTGTGATGGCTACACAATTATGTAAATATACTAAAAAACATGCGATTGTACACTTTAACTGGGTGAACTGTATGCTATGTGAATAGCATAAAACAACTCAACAAAGCTGTTACAAACAACAAAAACACTTCTTCCTTAAAGATCATGAGATTATGGATGAGTGAGATGACAGCAGAGATGAAAGTACCAAATCTACAGGATAACATAGATAAATTAAATAATATAAATGGTGCATACTGACATATTTTATACTCATAAGCAAGCCAAAAAGTCTCTAAGATGGTGAGAAATCAAATCTACAAAGCTTGTATTTCTCCTATGAAACACTCCATATAAAAGCTTCGCCAAAGATCAATGACAATAATAAACATATAAATTCTCAAAAGAGATATCTTTTTTGGAAAAAGTTGGTTGGATACAAAAGAGGTAAAGGAGATATACCAGTCAATTTCTTCTTCATGTACCTTCCACAGTGTACACAAGAAAGGTGCAACCTGAGGGGACACACCTCATATGGCCCTACTGCGTTCACTGTCCCAACACTTAATGAATTGTCTCACTCAATGGTCAGGCATTGCTGCTCTGCAGGTGGCCCCCTCCCACTCTCCTTGAGAGATAAGGGCTGCAAACAGGAAGTAAGTGACCCTTCAATGCCATCTCTAGTTTTAAAAATTCACTGCATCTATATTTATAATGATGCAGACAGTAAAGGAGGATGCTTTGAGTAAAAAGGTAATAAAGGTTGATGCTACTTAAAATAGTCAAGGTATTGGTTTAAAGCCAACTCTGGGGTCACATCAGAAGGCAGGAGATGAATGCTATGACCAAAGACTGAAGTTCTCTGTAGAGTCCGCAGCACTCAATAGTGCTCTATTTTCCTGAGGAGATATAAGACTTAGCCACTACATAATCATCACATAATAATCCATGATTTATTATTATTATTTTTTTGAGACAAGGTCTTGTTCTGTTGCCCAGGCGGGAGTACAGTGGCATGATCACAGCTCATTGTAGCTTCAACCTCTTGGGCTCAAGCAATCCTCCCTCCTCAGCCTCCCCCCATAGCTGGAATCACACAGGCATATATCACCATACTTGGCTAATCAAAAAAAAAATTTTGTGTGTAGAGATGGGGTCTCCGTATGTTGCCCAGGTTGGTCTCGAATTTCTGAGCTCAAGTGCTCCTGCCACTTTGGCCTACCAAAATGCTGGGATTATAGACATAAGCCACTGTGCCTGGCCTACTCATGTTCGTTGATATGGGAAAGTAAATAAAGGTCTCAAAGTACAGGAAGAAAAAAGAAGGAAGAAGAAGGAGGAAGGAAGAAAAAGAGAAAGAGAAGAAGGGAAAGAAAGAAGAGGAGAGAGAAAGGAGGAGGAAGAGGGGAAGGAAAAAGGAAGGGAAGGGGAAGGAAGGAGGGAAGGGAGGAGGAGGGAGGGAGGGAGGGAGGGGAAGGAAATTTGACTGTGGCACCTTGGTAATCCTGTTAATAAGGGCAAGGAAAAGGGACCCATGTACACAGGTGGACATGTGCTCCTGACTTTTGGTACTGCAAGTTTCAGAACCTTTCCATGAGATATCAGACTACTACTAAAAACCTGGAGGGGTTATTCAGGAAACAAGGTTTGCCTAGTGATAGAAATTATCTGTAGACAATCATGGATGATCATTTTTTCTGAAAAAGAAAAATGGCATTACCTAAGGAAATACAAATGTGCTTATATGAAATGGGAGCTCTCTGGAAAGCTTAAATGTAAGCTTTACGAGAAAGGTGAATAAAAATAAAACCATGAATGAACCTAAAAATGTACCTATGAAAGGTATAGTTAACAGAAGCTCAAAATGCCAGAGGCAATAAAATAATGTACTACTGGCTATATTCTAAGCAAGAAGAAAACGAAGGGGACACTGTAACAGTTTGGGGGAAGGGAGTGTAATGTTCACAGACGAACAGTGAAAAAGGAGCCCAACTCAAGATGGAACTTGGCTTGCGTCTCATAATAAAGAAAGGATGTTGGGCTGGGCGCAGTGGTTCAAGCCTATAATCCCAGCACTTTGGGAGGCTGAGGCAGGTAGATCACCTGAGCCCAGGAATTTGAGCCCAGCCTGGGCAATATGGTAAAACCTTATTTCTACCAAAAATACAAAAAAATCAGCCAGGCATGGTGGTATGCACCTGTGATCCCAGCTACTGGGGAAGCTAAGGTGGGAAAATCACTTGAGCCCAGGAGGTTGAAGCTGCACTCCAGCCTGGGTGACAGGGTGAGACCCTGTCTCAAAATGAAAAGAAAACGGAAGAAAACGGGAGGGGAGGGGAGGAGACAGGGGGGAAGAGATCTCCATATTGGTCAGAGCAAACAAAGAAGATGGAGCTGGTCCCTGACGGGAAAAAGGGAGAGTAGGGACTTTGCCACTTTCAATGACTTCCAATATTCCCCTCAGATGACTCTCATCCCAGGGCACTGAAGAAACTGTTGGGTCCTTTCCCAGTGTCACATGGAAGCAGCATTCTTGTGCCCACTGCAACAGTCCCACCATACACATACACAGTGTACATACTGCTTTCTTGAACAATATCTCGTCTGGGCTTCTCACTAATCTCATGGGCTATTACTATTACCTTCACTGTACACTGAAGCTCAGAATTTAAGTGACCAGCCCAAGGTCCATGTAACCCCAGGGAGAGAACAAGACCAGGTCTAGACCCAGGCCATCTGACTCAGGGCCCGTGCTTTTTTCACTAACCACTGAACTTTTTTGCTACTTCTTCAACGGAGCAACTTGTAAAACTCAAGCTATAAAATATTAACAAAAATCAATATTAAGTACATTTGTAGCAAGATGAATACTTGCTGGTTAAATACTTGTCAACCTGCTATAAGGATCTGGCTTTTCAGAAAAAATTTCATTTAATCTTCAGACCATCCCCAGGAAGGAGTTACAGATGAGGACCTGAGGCTTCTGGCCTTAAGTAACTTGCTTGGGCTTGACAGTGACTGACTGAAGCAGCAAAGGTTTAAATGTATTGGAATCTGTTCTTGCTCCAAATTCCCTACTCTTTCCACTACAACTGGCTGCTACCTTAAAGTGTTCACCAAAGGCTACTCTGAGATATAGACAGTATATGGTTAACCCAATTATAGCGAGCAGAAAAGTCAATGGTTTTCCTGAGCCCTGAGAAGTTTGATGTTCCAAACACATTTTCATAGTATGTTCAACAGTCATGCTAACAAAAGCAAAGCCATTTCTCTCCTTTTTAGCCTAGTTCTAATCTTGTGGGAAGAAATACTGAGGGCCTGAGCCTCGCAGTACTTGTGAGAATAGCGGTAGGCAACCAAACAAATAAATACCTGAATTTATTCTGATTCTTACAGGGGCTCAATGCCTACTATAAATCCTTGGGGCAAGCATATCTCCCTCTACTAAGGAATAGGACAGGAGGTCGGTAGGATGGAGGCAAAGGGAAGGCAGAGACATGGGGAAATGGAGACCTCCTCTAGATTTTATTATTTCCAGGATCTACTTCCTGTACAGTCACTAGTTCTGGCTTTAGAGGAGAACAAAGAAAGCTACTTCCATATAAATAAGAAGCCAAGGCTCTTCAGATTAAGTTCATTGCCTAGGTTCACCTGTGATAGTCGCGATAGAGGTCTCGATGTAATGGAATCTGGTACACGACTCCCAAATGTACAGACACAAGCACATCTACCAGCAACAGCAGCAGAAGTTAAAAGAACCCTCAAGTAGCACCACGTGTTAATTCAACAAAGGTTTATCAAGCATCAATGACTAAATCGAGCAACGGGTAAATACTGGGGATCAGACAGAGAATGAGACAGCACCACGCCCATCTTTGTGGAGCTTACAGTCATGTGGGGGATTACAGTTACAAAAGGGCATGCTCAGATTGCTACGGATACTTAAAAACCAGGAATGGAGTTGAATCTTTATTATGCCTTTGTATCTCCATGAATTTAAAGAGTGTTTCAAAATTCTAAATTATTTTATTCATTTTAATTAAATTAAAAACCAAACCACTACCACTTACTCTCAGGAAGCTCAGTGAAGTAGCAAATAGAGTATTTATTCTAAGTCCTGGCTCTTGTACTTTTTGATCAGACATATGTCTTAACAAAACTATAATCCTGAATATGAAAAACCCATCACCAGTTAAAATTTTTACCTAAGAAACTTGCCTGCTACACAAAATGAGTCAAAGTTGACTGTAGAGGATATCATGTGAAACTTCATATGGAACAGATTTACTACTTTATTAATTCTAATCCAGTGTGTGCCCCAAGAACATTCTTTACTAGAAGAATTAATAGTCACTGCACCGTTGCACAGGCAGGTGTTCAAGACTTGGTGCTATTCTCCTACATGCTCTTTTCATTTATTAATACAGGGTCCAGATTGGCTCTTACTGCCTTCCGTACCCCTAAGCTTCCCAACAGTGGCAAAGCTGGGATTCAAGGAATTTAAACTCATGCCAATCTGCAAAACCAATTAAGTACACCAACTGCCTAAAACTCAACTTCATGCCCCCTCTTTACATCAGAAGTAGCACTCTTAATGTCTCTAGAGGGCAGGCAGGTAACACTGATGAACAACATGGCCGGTAATGCATACGCATCTATTGTGTAAGCAGAAGAAACAGTGAATTGAAGAGGAGACTGAAGGGAAAAGCAGCTATTTGATTCCAATGATTGCCACAATGTATGATCTTACAGTTTTCTTTTCTTTTCTTTTTTTTAGACGGAGACTAGCTCTGTCGCCCAGGCTGGAGTGCAGTGGCGCGATCTCGGCTCACTGCAAGCTCTGCCTTCTGGGTTCATGCCATTCTCCTGCCTCAGCCTCCTGAGTAGCTGAGACTACAGGCGCCCACCACCACGCCCAGGTAATTTTTTTTGTATTTTTAGTAGAAACAGGGTTTCACCCTGTTAGCCAGGATGATCTCAATCTCCTGACTTCGTGATCCACCCGCCTCAGCCTCCCAAAGTGCTGGGCTTACAGGTGTGAGCCACCGGGCCCGGCCACCTGACAATTTTCAAACCAGAAGTTCAACATCTCATATGTACTCCTGAATGTTTAAATGTTAATCTAAGTTTCTTTGTTGTTTGTTTTAAGAGCACTATGTAGGTCAAGCAGGTCACCAGGTCTCCACCTCTGCTAACACACTGTCAGTGTCATCTTCTGAACAGCACTAGTTTGGTATGCTAAATTATGCAAGATTATTTTCATAAGTGTAACATCACTCTGGGAATGGGTGAGGCAGAAGATTCCTTAATGCCTTAAACATCAGTGGTGCTCTCTTCTTCAGGCAGCCTAGATGGACTCATGGACTAATGCCATGCAAGGTAGAGCTGCTCACTTATGATCATAAGATGCCTTTCTTCCCGGGAAACCACAGAACAAACTTCTTTTCTCTCCCATAGCAGTTCCACCCTAAGTAGGTGCTTACCCGTTTGTCAATGTCATTGTGCTGAAGCTGCACAAAACGAGCACTGATGGCTGCAATGTAACTCTGCTGATTGGAGAATGCCACGCGGCCAGCACCTTTGGGGTACTTCAGCTCTGGGTCCGTATCAATGCCAGCATAGCAGACACCACCGTACAAACGGTCCATGATCATTGCCAGTTCAACTGCAAAAAACAAAACAAAACATGGATGTGTATAAATATTTGGGAGGTACTCTTGCCCAGGAGAAGGAAGAATTATTTAGAGATCATGCAATGTAATTAAGAAAAGGAAAACGCATGTTAAGTATCAAGAAGACTGTCCACACCAGTCTTACAACTCAAGTAGGGAAGGTCCTAATAGGGTGTTTTGCAATAAAATGGAAAAAAAAATTAGGAATTTGCACACATACACACAAGAATTTATATAATCAGAACTTTAGCAGTAGTATTGAAGAAATGAACTACCAGTAATCCTTCTGTTCTAATTTCTAACTGGTTAGTCCAGTGGAATGTGCCTTGAGTAGGCAAGGCATTTCATGCTGCCCTAACAAGTTAATAAGAAACAGTCCTACTTACTAACCTCTAAGACTAAAAGAAATTACTAGTGTTACACTACTATATTAGGACTAAGCTATAGAAAGGATTAACTGCTTGTTTTAACTAGAGACAATTCATTTACAGCCTTAAAGTAAATCTCCACAATTTTAAAAAGTAAAGATTTTAGAGTATATTCTAATCCAACTGTGAACTCTTCATACTAACCTCTCCCATTGAATTCTAAATAATAATACTAGTAATGATAATAGCCACAATAAACATTTACTGAGCACTTACAACCTACCAGAGCACTAAGGTGCTACACGAATAGTAAAAACATACCCATGCTGTACCTTGCTATAGATTCAGAGGTGTGGCCTGTACTCCTTGTCACATTTCTTCTAAATACGCCTTTGTTTGTTTGTTTACTGAGACAGAGTCTCGCTCTGTCACCCAGGCTGGGGTGCAGTGGTGTGATCTTGGCTCACTACAACCTCCCCAGTTCAAGTGATTCTCCTGCCTCAGCCTCCCGAGTAGCTGGGATTACAGGCATGAGCCACCACACTTGGCTAATTTTTTGTATTTTTAGTAGAGATGGGGTTTCACCATGTTGGCCAGGCTGGTCTTGAACTCCTGACCTCAAGTGATCCACCAGTCTTGGCCTCCCAAAGTGGTGGGATTACAGGCGTGAGTCACCATGCCTGGCCTAAATATGCCTTTATATTGGTATAGTTACAAAACAATAAAGGTACCATTAGAAAAACATGTAGCACTTACCTGCATACCAGATTGTCTGAAGGCAATTGTTTACTTGATAGTGGACAGCACCTTCTCCAGGTATGACCATTCCTTTTAGGCTACTCACATAGCATAAGTCCAAAAGACTCAGCACTACCCCTGGGAAGTGACCCAAGAACCTGTTTCAACACCTATATATGGTATTTGGAAAGGAGAAGACAGGGAAGACAGACAATGACCTGGGCCACAGCCAATGTGCAAAGATCATCACATAGTAGAGCTCCACAGCAATCAGTATCTGGGGAGATGGAGAGCAGCACAACTCTTCTCTTCTAGGAGAAGAGTTCTACAGAATGTACAAAGGGTGAAGGGCTGAACAGTATAAGAACTCCACTAGATGTCTATGAACAAAAGGAAAGCCAAGCATTACTGGTTTCTGTACTATGAAACTGCTGAGGCAAGAAGTAAAACTGTGTTGCTACGTCAGAGAGGCTATCTTTACACTTCTTCAAAAGTTCTTTACATACCAGATTGCCTATTGGTGACTATCTTCTAACTGCCTGTTTTTAATAGGAAGGACAACCTATAACCAACAAGTAATTTTCAGAAGGTGAGAAAATAGTAAGAACTAAGCCTAAGAGTAAGCGCCATTAAAGACAGAGCAGCAGAAAGTTATCTCAATTATACCACTATGGTCAGAATTACTAAGCCACATCAGCCAAGGGAGCATTGTCTGTTAAAGCCAAGTAGATGCTTACTGCAGTCTTGGGGCAGGATCCAGGAATCACATTCATTCAAACAATGTAATAGGAACTGTACGCATACCCTGAATATCAGAGGTCCTTATACTTCATCCCAACAACCTCTGATGGTTTGAGGATCTCCTCATATGGCTATTACTGCAGTAACAGAGACCAAGAAACTGAAGGCAGAATTAATTGTTAATTGCAGTCATTAATGCATTTCCCTTATTGGTTGAATGGGTTTAGTGAAATAAGTAACCTCAGGACCCTATAACTTAAATACTAATTTTCAAAAGACAAGGCTTCCTCTGTAGTGAAATAAGAGAAGTAACAATCTCCAAGCCTGGTGAACGGCCAGGAAAAGAATGCTGGCAAGGAATTGAATGGCACTTGTCTTCCACCATAGGAAGGACTCAATAAAGTGCCCGATTTAGAAAGAAGGCACATGAGTGGTAAGCTTGAAACTCCAGCTAAGCAGGACAGTTACTGTAACCACAGATTTTTCCACACCACAGTGTTCTCCAAAAAATCTTCAGGATCTTGTGATGCCAGAGAAGCACAAACATTCCATTACTTTGTGAATCTATCTGTTTGAAATCATCTGCACGTTCCAAGGATTAGATCATGACTGATGTTGCTGGCAGTTAAGTACTTTTGATAGGAAGCAGAAACCCTCATCTGCTTATGCTCTTATGAAAACTAATTATAAATAAATAATTTCCATTTATGAACTTATATGTAGTTGCTTTTTTGGCCACCAAAAAGTCTGCAGACATTTGAGTCAATTAGGTCTCACTTAAGTGAAGGGCAATTTGTTGAGAAGCTAGAAGAAACCAAGGTGACTGAAGAAGAGGTTTTTGGGAGAAGAATATGAAAATTTCCCATCTCTCTCTCTACCCTCATCTATATTTTAACTACAGAAAGTCTAATACTATGACCACCCTTGAAGAGAAGTAAACAGTAGTCAAACAGCTGCTGTTTGTATTTGGTCTTCTGCTCAACCAGTAAGTCTTCATTCAGCATACTTCCTGCAGGCTGAACTCATTTAAGTACTAAACAGAATTTCTAGTCCTCATTTGAAACCATCCTCTGCAGAGGGCAAAGACAAAGTAGCTCCCAGGAGCATGTTCTTAACATTTAACCTGAGGAAGATAAGGGTACCAGAGCAGGGCATAGAGGTGAAGGAATCCAGAGTTCACATAGAGGTGAAAACAGGTATACAGTCCACAAGGAAGTCAAGACTTTCCAAACCACTTTTTATTTTCTTTCCCATCCAGACAGTGCTCATGGGTCTGTCTGGTCATGGTGGGAAGATGGCAGGTCTAATAGCTATGGTTCAAGGGTATACCGTACTTTTTGGACAAGATGCTCTGTGATCCTAAGACAACTTAAGTTGTCTCATGAACAACTTCCACGGTAGCAGCAACACAATGAGTCTAATCCACATGCTGGCTCTTGTGATGAGAGTCACTGTGCCACAGACTGGAGGGGCAAACTAGAATACTGCAGCAATGTGGAGCACATAGCATCCCCATGAATTCCTTTGGATTGTGATGACTACATCTCTGGAGTTGAATATAGGCTTCAATTATGGTCCCTTGGATTTGCTCCTGATCCTTTTTTTTTTTTTTTTTTGAGATGGAATCTTGTTCTGTTGCCCAGGCTGGAGTGCAGTGACGCCATCTCAGCTCACTGCAACCTCCACCTCCTGGGTTCAAGCAATTCTCCTGCCTCAGCCTCCCAAGTAGCTGGGATTATAGGTGTGCAGTCACCATGCCTGAATAATTTTTATATTTTTAGTAGAGATGGGGTTTTGCCATATTGGCCAGGCTGGTCTTGAACTCCTGACATCAGGTAATCTGTCTGCCTTGGCCTCCCAAAGTGCTGGGATTACAGGCATGAGCCACCGCTCTTGGCCTGCTCCTGATTCTTTACAAAGATGTGAAAGAGTCTTTAGTTCACCAGAGAGGAAACCCCTGATGACTCCTCCCAGCCCTGCTTCACCTCAGGGCCCTATTTATATCATTTAATTATAATATATTTCAAAGCCAGCTAAGGCAATATGTGAACTCGAGATACTGGACAGCCAAATGAGATAGAGTAGAAATGAGGATTCCAGAGGAAAATAACACATTCGTCTTTACAGATTCTAAACTGTGAATCTAGAATCCGTATTTCTTCTCTTTGGAAGTAAGGACAAAACAGATAGGCAAGAGGCATAGAGCACCTTAAGATATCAAAAAGGTCTCGACTTCTGAAAGTGGGAAGATTAAACTTGACGAGGGCTTCCTAGGTTTACCACAATTGTCAAGTTGGTTCAAGGGCAGTTCACACACTTCAAGGGGAAGAAGTGTGCTCATAAGCTTCTGCTCTGCATCAGATATGTCGGGAAGTTAAGAATATTTTCAAATAGATGGTATGAACAATGAACTAAATCAGACAGAGTGCACTGGTACCAAGTTGACTGTTACTACTGTTACTGAGACAACATCTCAGATCTCAGCTTAATAAAGCATCTTTCTTTTGCTCTGAGAAAGACCAATTACTCTATCTGAACTCTGCTTCATCATCTCTAAAGCACAGTCTACCACTTATAATCTCGCAGGGTTACTGTGAGAACTAAACACCCATGAGAGCTCTGGGCACACTACTAAGGACAGAGCAGTATTCAAATGTTTAGTTTTGTCCAGGGTTCTTGCCCCACTCCCACCCTGTGAATCTCTGCTTAACATATAAGTTGGCCTGGTTTCTGCTCTGTAAGTATCAATTTATCGCAGTGTTATTTTGGCTTTATGCTAACATCATACAGCCTGCCACTGATATGGCAAAGTTTGACATCAGCTATGGATGAGGGTTTGCTTTTGGTGCAGAGGGAGGACACAAACACATACTAACATTAGAAAATCCTTATCCCTAAAGGTAATACAATTAATCAAGTCAGTATGCCAAATCTGGAGTTTATCCAGGACAACCCATACTGAACTTAGGACATGGTGAAAAAGCTTCTACTGTTGAAAAACTTGATACAGGATGGTTTCTGCCTGCAACCACTTCATAAAACAACAATAAAGGATAGGGTTATAATACTCCTGTTTCCTAAATCACAAATCAGGATATGGTTTCTAATACATGTGAACTATGAAATGTTTATACAAAATGTCTGAAATAAATGATCTTAGAAAAATTCAGGATATATGTTCTCTAGATATATGCCATATATCTCTGAATATTTACTTCAGAAATTTTTACCTCCCACAGAAAAACCATCCTCACAACAGTCAGGGCAGGTGGGGAAAGACAGAAAGAAATTTCAGGATTCATCACAGAATATTAGTAGGGGAGAAAAAGAAAGGAAAGAATTATCAGAGCAATTGTTAGGAAAGATGGGACCGAAAGATGAACGAGCAAACAGTAGGCTGTGGGGACTCAGATGAGCGCTCTCTCGAGATCGATCTGTTTTGCAGGGCCTAAGGAAGTCATGAAGTAAAGAACAGTTCATATGCTTCTAATGAGAAAGACTGAAAGTTTTTCCAGCCTGATCAAGGTTGGGAATGAATGGATCCAAAAGCTTGGTCACTGAGGCAGTCCTCCAATCAGATGCCAAAACCAAGAAATTTGGGATCAGAGAAATACTCATGTTAATCAACTGGGGAAGAGTACAGAGACCACATACCTCACTCTCTACTTGTTCCTGGTGGTATCATAACCCCCAAGCCTGGCACTTATTTTCTGTCAGAGTGAAGAGGCATGTATTCTGGAGAGGTCCTAATGCCATAGGGATATGCAACTGTGCTATTTCTGTATGGAGATTCAGGAAGACATGTTGCTCATATTACGTGAATGAAGCATAGTGGCAACATGTTGTACTTCCAGGTGGCAGCAGGAGGACAATCAAACTGCCCATTTCCCTGTACTGACTCTGAAGAATATGCGAGTTTTAGCCACATGGTGGCACGGTGAGTCCACTTACAGGCTTTCCTAATGTGAGGGTAGGGTGAGATGGGGAGTAGAAAGAACACAAGATCTGATAAACACCAGGAGACTTCAGGCAAACCATCCTTGGCTTGCTATTGTCACCGATGGGAGTGATGAAAGGAAGAGACAGTAAGAATGTGGATTACTTGACATAGAGAAACCCACAATCAGGCAATGAGTAAGCTCATCCAAATTTTCCACTGATATTTTCCCATTTTCAGCTTTTCTTTTGTTTTCCTTTCCAGGACTGTGATTTTTTCCAACCTATTTTTTTTTCTTTTTTTGAGATAAGGTCTTACTGTCACCCAGGCTGGAGTGCACCGATGCAATATCAGTTCGCTGCAGCCCCGAGCTCCCTGGGCTCAAGTGATTCTCCTGCCTCAGGAGACTGGGCTACAGGCGTGTGCCACCATGCCTAGCTAATTTTTGTATTTATTGTAGAGACAGGGTTTCACCATGTTGCCCAGGCTGGTCCAACCTGAGTTTTTAAAAGGAAGGCTTATCAAAGAACCAGAAACTCAGGACAATACTGCTTAAAACAGGTTGCCTTTTTATTTTAGAGGTGTTTGTGTATTTCTGTTTAAAGGGATAAGGCCTGTATTCAGAATAACTATCAGTGATATTGGTCCTTGTGTTACAATGAGGGAATATCAAAGATTAAAAAAAAAAACCAACTCACAAGATCCAAAGGAATAACACTTCAGTGATAACATTTTAGTCACTGTGACATATTAAGGGATACTTTTGGCCCTTAATAAGGTAAAATCCACCTGGACATCTAAAATCTCACCTGTTGAGTAGGGACGCCCATATCTAGTCCAGGATCACTCTGCATAAAATGCTTAAAATAGTTTTAGACTTTCCAAAATTCCATAACTAGAATATCCCTTGGAAATAATAAAAAATGCTCTAAAGTATTTCAAAACCAAATTTGAGAATCGTGTTAAAGAATATAATCTGGTCTCCATTTAATTCTGAGTTCACATTCTGTAAGTACATTTATTTTCTTCTGACATTTTTTGACTCTCTGTATATGATGACCTCTTTAACATGATAGTGGGATATTCAGTTTTGCATGACACATACTTTCTTAGTGCCAGTAATACAGTAGATGCTCAATAAATGTTTATCGTTCAAGTGAACTGTACTGTATTCAATTTCAGCTTGTCTAGCAAAGTCACAATGAATTCCTTTACAAATCGTCTTCTATTCCAAGGTGTACATCAGTTCCCATAGCTCAGCGTGTTTCAAAGAAACCCAGTTCCTATGATTATAGATAAAAGTTGCAGATGTTAACTTTTTTTCTTGATAACATGGCCCTCTAAACTAGAAGTCTTGGGATGAATGGTAAAATTCTAAGACAATAATATAGATTACTTTGCCACCTAGAAACTAGCTACGCTTAAGGGAAGTGTTGGCATGGGGGAACACTATCAATAATACAAGTGATTTTAGATTACTATCCACATAACTATAAAAACAAAACATTTTAAAACAAAACATTTTAGCGTAGTTGAAAAAAGAGAACTTCGCCCGGGCACGGCGGCTCACACCTGTAATCCCAGCACTTTGGGAGGCTGAGGCAGGTGGATCACAAGGTCAGGAGTTTGAGACCAGCCTGGCCAACATAGTGAGACACTGTCTCTACCAAAAATACAAAATAGCCAGGCATGGTGGCGGACGCCTGTAGTCGCAACTACTTGTGAGGCTGAGGCAGGAGAATCGCCCGAACCCAGGAGGTGGAGGTTGCAGTGAGCCGAGATCGTGCCACTGCACTCCAGCCAGGGTGGCAGAGTGAGACTCATCTCAAAAAAAAAAAAAAAAAGGAACTTCAAATTACGAAAGGTATAGTATAGTAACTAGTCAGGGAACACAAAATCCCATTTCTTACTAGACAACTAAATATAATTCTTGTCTAATCCTAGAATTTGTGGCATCTTGCAGACAACAAATATTAAAGAATATAATTTCAGGTCCAGGGGTTCACTTCTTGCAGTGTTGGTGTGATCATACAGCAAGTGTGGAAAAGGTATCTTCACAGGATTTACAGAAGAAAAACAATATATAGGCCCTTACCTATCCTTCCAAATCATTAAAACAGGAAGAATAAAGAGTGAATAATACAAATTGAAGTTTAATGTATAAACTTGTATGTCTGTGCCTTAAGATAGATGTAAGAAGTTACAGCCAGTTCTGTTATTTTTTATAACTATAGGACTTTTTCAGAATATTTTTTCAGATTCCTATCTAGGAAAAAAAGGAAAGGGGCTAGAACATAAAAACTCATTTGTGGCCGGATGTGGTGGCTCATGCCTGTAATCCCAGCCACTTTAGGAGGCTGACGTGGGCAGATCACCTGACGTCAGGAGTTCGAGACCAGCCTGACCAACGTGGCAGAACCCTGTCTCTATTAGAAATACAAAAATTAGCCAGGCGTGGTGGCACACACCTGTAGTCCCAACTACTTGGGAGACTGAGGTTGGAGAATCCCTTGAACCCGGGAGGCGGAGGTTGCAGTGAGCCGAGATGGTACCACTGCACTCCAGTCTGGGGGACAGAGTAAGACTCCGTCTCAAACAAACAAACAAACAAAAAAACTAATTTGTGCTTGTAGTCAGTTGCAAAAGGAAAAGCTACAATACTAGCTATGATTGTCCATTTGTAAAATAAGAATAAGGATTTCTGTCCCTCTCCACTCCTAAATATAACACTAGTTAGAAAAGTCAGAAATATTCCACAACACCCCCACCATTTTTTTTAAAAGCACAAACAGTTTACAAACAAAGGTCTGCATTTGCCCCCATCTCGTAATGCTTTTCACATTTGAATTAGCCCTTCTTAGACTTTCTTCTCCGACTGCAGATAAAAGGGAAGCATCTCTGCTGTTTTGCTTTCTATCTTTCATTTGACAGTTCTCCATTAGAAAGAAGAAAATAAGACCCAGTCAGAAAAAATGTTTTAAAAGTCCTTCAAAATGAAATTATTAATGTCTTTATATAGGTCTAAAGTTATCTTTTAGGTGTAGGCTGGAGATGGGATTTGGATAAATATGTTAGAAATGTTGAGGAACTTTCAGAATTAAGAAGTCACGAAAGTCATACAGCTAAATAACGTTAGGTTACATTTTATAATTCTGTTTCACAACATGATTTTAATGATCTCTGCTTTTTGTTTTAATTTTTAGGTAGAACTAATGTGCATATAAATAACACAAAAGAAATGTATTTTCACAACTACAGTGGCAACAGTAACATTTTTTGTCTTACTTTAAAAAAATAAACTTAATTATTCTAAGTGCTTCAAAAACTTAGATCTTAGAAATAATTTTGTTATACTCCACTGGCATTAATACTGGTTATTAGGAGGCTGATGCACAGCTGATTGGATTTGTCTTTGGATTTAAATATGTATTGAAGCCATCAGTTCAACAACACTTCAAACTCTCCAGTCAATTATGATTCTGCTCAAATCCAGCAGCACAATTATTTCATCATTGGAAAGTAACTTAAAAAAAAACAACAGGGAAGCTTCAAAAAAGACAGATTTCTGTCATACATAACAATGCTGACTGGCATAAGAATGCACACTGCCAAATGTGTTATTATTTTTTATATAAGCGATTAAATAGGAAAGCACTAAATAAAATTCATTTTTTCAACATAACTGTTTAATGAAATTCACTTTTGCACCATAACAAAATAGAGCATTTTGGGAGAAAATCTTTAATCCTGAAAAAGCTCAGTGAAAACGACAACAGCCTTCTTTTTGGAGACTACGTATAGCTGACTGGAAACCTAGAAAATATTTAAGACTAAAGGCATTGGGGATTTTGTTTTTGTTGGTTTTGTTGTTGTGGTGTTACTATTTCCACTCACCAGCTCGAAGGGGTCGTGGAACTCCCCCAACAAAGATAGTTTTTCTGGGGTCCAAAGGCTGAGAACCATCCATTACAAAGTCACTGTCACTTAGGTTCCATGGTCGAATTTGCACCTGAAAAAAAGTCGTTTACTTGGTCCTTACTTCATTTCCAGCAACCCCAAATGAGAATAAGATGACTAAAGACAAACCCACTGATTTGTGCATTTCACAATGAACATGACCCAAACAAAATCCAGTTAATTAGTTAATGTAATCTGCATTAAGTACCTTTCAACAGAACTCTTGGGGAATCTACTTACAGGTACTGTACTCAGCACTCTAGACATATGACATATACCATGAAACCATTGGAAACCACCTCTGCCTGTGTTTTTTTTTTTTTTTTTTTATTGTAAGGCAGGCTTTTAGAGACAGAGTCTGCATTTTGAATCAGATTCATTTTAACACACGATAGAGACTGTTTACAACGTGTCACAATACACCACTTTGTTTTAAGATTTCATCTAAAGTACATCAGGAGTATTTTCTAAAAATTATCCATGTCTGACTTTTTAATTCTCATCACCTTCCAAAATTCAAACATATCTTTCAGCAATATGATTTAATACAGATTACAAGTTAGCATAGAATTACCAGAGATAACAACATAGCACAAAGTGAGTACTCTCTGGCCTGGCACGGTGGCTCACACCTGTAATCCCAGCACTTTGGGAGGCCGAGGGAGGTGGATTCCTTAAGGTCAGGAGTTCGAGATCAGCCTGGCCAACATGGTGAAACCCTGTGTCTACTGAAAATACAAAAACTAGCTGGGTGTAGTGGCTCACATCTACAGTCCCAGCTACTCAGGAGGCTGAGGCATGAGAATCACTTGAACCCAGCAGGTAGAGGTTGCAGTGAGCCGAGATCGCGCCACTGCACTGCAGCCCGGGTGACAGAGCAAGACTGCCTCCGGAGGAAAAAAAAAAAACAGAGAGAGAGTTATCTCTTTCGGATTTATCTGATTTTGACAAACAAGGCTGGTTAAATTAAAGCAAGCCTCAAAGTTTAAGTAAATTTTGTTTAAAGTAGAAAAAGAAATCTTTATGGCATATTTCTATTTGGAAGGCAAATTCTGCACTGCCTCAAAACCAACCAGTTAGGCAAGTAGCCAATATGCTCTGAGAAGCGGGCTGGGTGCAGAAAGGGAACCTGGTATCTGTCCTCAAGGAACATGCCATTCCCCCTCCCCTCCACTAATGACTAAGATAGAAAACAAAAAAGTTGACTTTTCATTTCCTTAGTATTAATGGAATTGTTCATTTTCCCCCTTGCTCAGACATCAACACTCAATGCAAGGAAACATGGGATAATTTCGTATGTGGCTTGGCTTATACCCAGGAGTACTCCCACTTGAAAAGTAGCACCTGTGGCAATTATACTTTCAAAAATTTTGAATTAACTTTAAAACTAGAATTGCTCAGTTAGAAACAGTCTACTTTTTTTTTTGGAGATGGAGTTTCTTCTTTTTGCCCAGGCTGGAGTAAAGTGGCACCATCTTGGCTCATGCAACCTCCAACCCCCGGGTTCAAGAGAATTCTCCTGCCTTGGCCTCCCAAGAAGTTGGGATTATAGGTGACCGCGACCACACCCGGCTAATTTTTGTATTTTTAGTAGAAACAAGGTTTCACCATGTTGGCCAGCTGGTCTCAAACTCTTGACCTCAGGGGATCTACCCGCTTCGGCCTCTCAAAGTGTTAGGATTACAGGCACGAGCCACCGTCCCTGGCCAGTCTACACATTCTTTAAGATTGCTACAAAATTCACCCTCACCTAACTTTTTGCCTTTATTATTATTATTTGAGACACAGTGTTGCCTTATTGCCCAGGCTGGAGTATAGTGACATGATCTCGGCTCACTGCAACCTCCGTCTCCTGGGTTCAAGTGATTCTCGTGACTCAGCCTCCTGAGTAGTTGGAATTATAGGCATCCGCCACCACCCCTGGGTAATTCTTGTATTTTTAGCAGAGACAGGGTTTCGCCATGTTAGCCAGGGTGGTCTCAAACTCCTAATCTCAAGAGATCTGCCCACCTCGGCCTCCCAAAGTGCTGGGATTACTGGAGCGAGCCACTGCGCCCAGCCACTTTTTGCCTTTTATGACACTGTTGCCCTCACCAGTTAGCCAGAAGACACAAAATCTCCATTTCTTCCCTAGACCCTGAAAATTTGGACCTGTTTACAATACTGTTCACATTCAGACATTTGCTCCACCTTTACTGCATGAAAAAAAATGCAGTTCTTTCCGTGTAAACTTTGGTCTGTTTGACTAAATTATCATTCCCTTGACATTTACTACAAAGGCAGATTCACTAATACCATAAAGCATTACTTTTAAATGCCTTCATGAGGACCTATTGCCTATTACTAATTTTTTCATTTAATACACAATAATTTCCTGACACTGTGAGAACAAGGATTCTAATGACACACACACACACATACACACACACACATACACACACACACACACACAGATGTATCTTTTTCTACACACAATCTCTCTTCTGATCTCATTCCTAATAAAGCAGTTAAGACAGCTTAGGGACCTGGTAAGGTAATTCCAATCACTTTATGTTAATTGCATTCGATCATAGATAACTTTATTTAAAAAATGAAAACTATTCTTGTGTAGTATCCAGTGGTCTGCTTTCATGCTCAATTAACTGAGACAGGAAATACAGCCTTTTATCAATAGCTGTAGGTTACCACTGCTCAAAAGAACTCTGCAAAAGATCTCAAACCTTCCTGCTGAGAGGTTTCATTATTGCCTACTGCCTTTTCTGCCCACTCCCCAACCCCCGACCTCACTTCATCACATTGTACACAACCCATTCCTTTATTCTTGGCATTGTAGATTAGGTAAAAATACAGGAAGAGGGCTCAAGACACAGTGCTGATTAACCCTATTCACAAAACCTACATTTCCCAGCTGCCACCAGAAAACAGTTGCTCAGAGCTGTCACCTCTGCAGAATTAATCAACATAGAACAATATCAACACACTCTATATACTAAGCAAATAATAATATTGTGGTACTATCTGTATGAAAAGTTACACTCACACTCTGGTTTCTCTCTGAAATCTAAGCCCATTCTCACATCAGGCCTATTTCTCCAGACCTCAGGTCCTGATATCCGTGTTCTATCCTTCTGGACTTACTCTTTGTTTGGATATATTTTCTGGTCCTGATTTTGTGTATGTGTGTGTATGTGTGTATATATATATATGTATATATATACTTCATTATTATATCATACTTTATAAGCTAATTCAAATATTTTGTGGAGAGTATAAATAAAATAACCACTTTTTAATTATCTTTGTTTAATAATTATTTTTGAGAATAGATGAAATTATAATTCTGTCCTAATTCAATATAAATTTCCTCTCTCTATACAAAACTGGTCCTCCATATCTGAGGGTTCTGAGTCTGCAACGAGGGTCAGCCAATCTCAAACAGAAAACTTTTTTTTTTTTTTTTTGATATGGAGTCTCGTTCTGTCGTCCAGGCTGGAGTGCAGTGGCACAATCTCAGCCCACTGAAACCTCCACCTCACAGGTTCAAGCAATTCTCCTGCCTCAGCCTCCTGAATTGCTAGGGCGTGTCACTACACCCGGCTGATTTTTTTTTTTTTTTTTTTTAGTAGAGATGGGGTTTCACCATGTTGGCCAGGCTGGTCTCAAACTCTTGATCTCAGGTAATCTACCTGCCTCGGCCTCCCAAAGTGCTGGGATTACAGGCATGAGCCACCATGTCTAGCCTAGAATATGTTTTAAAACAAAAATAACAGTAACAATAATACAAATTTTAAAACTACAGTAGAATGACTATTTATATAGCATTTACGTTGTATTAGGTATTATAAGTAATCTAGAGAGAATTCAAAGTGTATGGGAAGATGCACACAGGTTACGCTATTTTATATAAGGGACTTGAGCATCTGTGGATTTTGGTATCTGAGGGGGGGTCCTAGAACCAATCCCTTATGCAAACTTAGGAACAACTGTATAGGGCTAACTCTGTGAGTGTGTGTGACAAAGAAGGTGTGTGAGTGAAACAACTCTTCCAGTATGTTGTCAAGTAGGTGCTTTAGGGGCAGTAAAAGCCTCAGCATCCTGAGGACAAGTATAAGGATGTCCCCCAGAAACAGTAAAGATTCCCTTAAAGTATCCTGACATGATTCCAGCACTTCTTCCTGGAGCAGCCTGACCACATTTGCTTGTAAAGGTGACTCTAAAAAGAGGTTGCTGGCCAGGTGCAGTGGCTCATTTCTGTAATTCCGGCACTTTGGGAGACGGAGCTGGGTGGATCATTTGAAGTCAGGAGTTTGACAACAGCCTGGCCAACATGGTGAACCCGGTCTCTACTAAAAATACAAAAATTGGCCAGGTGTGGTGGCGGGCACCGGTAATCCTAGCTCAGGAAGCTGAGGCAGGAGAATCACTTGAACCTGGGAGGCAGAGGTTGCAGTGAGCCAAGATTGCACCACTGCACTCCAGCCTGGGTGATAGAGTGAGAATCTGTCTCAAAATAAAATAAAAATAACAATATAAAAAGAGGGGCTACAGTATCCTTTGGGAAGCTCCAGCTCTTGGGCCATGCCATATCCTTACAGTAGGGGGTCACACAAACTCAAATGACCATAGGGTCAGACAGGTAGCACAAATGTCAAGCCACGTTTGGGTTAGTACGCAGGCAGTAACACACTGGAGTAAACTACTTCTCAGCTCCAGCAAGTAGTTACTACTTGTGTATGTATTGTCAGACTTTTTCCACTTTTCAAGAGTGGCTAGAAATTCAGATTTTTAAGGGAAACTTCAAGATTCTAAAATAGGAACTAATTCAAATGTTAAAAGTCACTATACAGGCTAAATAAAACAATCTGCAGACCAGATCTATGCCACAGGCCCCACCCAGTCCATGATCTTTGGCTTGAAGAGTTTAGTTACCACACAGCTCACAATGATGGAAGGTTTTGTTCCATTAGCATATATGAGAGAAAATACAAAAATCGTTTTTCTTTAGTTTCTCTCTAAAGCACATATTCCTATGGAAGCTCTCCTGAGGACTTTTGGCTGAATTACATTATCTTCTAAATTCTTATCTTCTGTTTCATATAACTGCTTATCTCTAAAGGCAAAATCTTTTAGGAATAAAGACAAAACCAAACACAGTGCTGAGTGCTATAAATATAATAATTTATATCATATTGTGACTTTAACATCAGCCTTCAAGAAATCTAAAAGAATTGAACATTAATAATATCAACAGTTAGTAGTGAAATCACTAATATTCCTTTTCAAGGTTTCTCAAAGTGTGTTCTGTGGAACATGGGTCCCTAAGGTTGGTCTGCCAGATAAGCAGTGTTGGGGAAAAGCTGTAGATTATCTTCTCCTTCTTGGCGTTTCATGGCACCCATTAGTGTACTTAATTAAAGGCTCTAAGAAATTCTATAGACATCTGTTCAGCCAGGTGCAGTGGCTCATACCTGTAATCCCAGTACTTTGGGAGGCCAACGTGGGTGGATCACCTGAGGTCAGGAGTTCGAGACCAGCCTGACCAGCATGGTGAAACCCCGTATCTACTAAAAACACAAAATCAGTCAGGCATGGTGGTGCATGCCTGTAATCCCAGCTACTTGGGAGGCTGAGGCAGGAGAATTGCTTGAACCCAGAAAGTGGACGCTGTGGTGGGCCAAGATCATACCATTGCACTCTAGCCTGGGCAACAAGAGCGAAACTCCGCCTCAAAAAAAAAAAAAAAAAAATCTGTTCGATGTTGTTTAACTCAGCATTTCTAAAATTATTTCCATAGACCCCTTTTTTGCATGACACCTATTAATACCTACACTTCTAATAATTCTGCCCTACTATACCTTACCCTTTTTTTTTTTTTTGAGACGGAGTTTCGCTCTTGTTGCCCAGGTTGGAGTGTGATGGCACAATCTCGGCTCACCGCAACCTCTGCCTCCCAGGTTCAAGCGATTCTCCTGTCTCAGTCTCCCACGTAGCTGCGATTACAGGTATGCATCACCACGCCTGGCTAATTTTGTATTTTTAGTAGAGATGAGGTTTCTCCATGTTGGTCAGGATGGTCTCAACATCAGGTGATCTGCCCGTCTCAGCGTCAAGTTTTCAGAAACTTCACTCCATCCCTGGCCTTTTCCTTATTTCTTGCTATTGCTCTGAAAAGTTTGCTTCTATAGAGATTAACTTTAAATGGTTAAGAGTATACTAAACTGAAACATTAGATAGTTGTTCAAAGAACTGAAAGTTTTCTGGCTAAACTGTATAAAAGATATGTTACCAAACCAGTTTGACTATTTTCTTTTCTTTTTTTTTTTTTTAGATGGAGTCTTGCTCTGTCACTCAGGCTGGAGTGTAGTGGTGCAATCTTGGCTCACTGCAACCTCTGCCTCCTGGGTTCAAGCAATTCTCCTGCCTCGGTCTCCCAAGTAGCTGGGATTACAGGCACCTGCCCCAAAGCCTGGTTAGTTTTTGTATTTTTAGTAGAGACAGGGTTTCACCATGTTGGCCAGGCTGGTCTCAACCTCCTGACCTCAAGTGACCCGCCCGCCTCAGCCTCCCAAAGTGCTGGGATTACAGGCATGAGCTACCATGCCTGGCCCAGTTTGAAATTTTTATCAATAAAGAGTAAAATAATTATAGCTCCATATAAAAACTACAGTTTCATCCTACTTAAAACTAAAGGTCATTAATAGGGATAAGATTAGGTCAAGGGCTAGGAAAAACAAGACATGCAATATGGGTCTTTTGTCGCCTTTTTTTTTTTTTTTTTTTGAGACAGGGTCTCACTCTGTCACCCAGGCTAGAGTACAGTAGTACATGGAGTACAAGCATGCGCCACCATGCCCAGCTAATTTTTGTATTTTTTGTAGAGACAGGGTTTTGCCGTGTTGCCCAGGCTGATCTTGAACTTAGGGGCCCAAGCAATCCACCCACCTCAGCCTCCCAAAGTGCTAGGATTATAGGCGTGAGCCACTGTGTCTGCCCTCTACTATGGGTTACTTCTTTAATCAGAATGTTATACGATAACATCATTTCCTAAAAAGAAAATTTCATTGACAATTGACCAGAACCTCTTAGTTAAAATTAAATATAAAATGCATTTTTGGCCAGGCACGGTGGCTCATGCCTGTAATCCCAGCACTTTGGGACGCCGAGGCGGGTGGATCACCTGAGGTCAGGAGTTTGAGACCAGCCTGGCCAACATGGTAAAACCCCATTTCTACTAAAAAAAAAAAAAGAAATACAAAAAATTAGCTGGGTTTGGTGGCAGGTGCCTATAATCCCAGCTTCTTGGAAGGCTGAGGCAGGAGAATTGCCTGAATCCGGGAGGCGGAGGTTGCAGTGAACTAAGATCATGCCATTGCACTCCAGCCTGGACAGTGAAACTGTCTCCAAAAAAAAAAAAAGCATTTTTGGTCAGGCATAGTGGCTCATGCCTATATAATCTCAGCACTTTGGAAGGCCAAGGCTGGAGGATCACTTGAGGCCAGGAGTTCAAGACCAGCCTGGGCAGCATAGTGACACCCTGTTTCTATGAAAACCTTTTTAAAATTAGCTAGGTGTGGTGGCTAAGGTGGGAAGATCGTTTAGGCCCTGGAGTTTGAGGTTGCAGTGAGTTGTGATGAAGACACTGCACTCTAGCCTGGGCGACAGAACCAGCCCTTCTCTCAGGAAAATATTTTTGTTGTATCTAATTTAATTACAGGATAAGAGAAAACACAATTTTTTGTTTCTGTTTTCCCTCCTTGCAGCAGGGAGAAAACATATTTGTTTTCCCCCCAGCAGCAAGGAGAAAACATAGGTTTTTTTTTTTTTTTTTTTTTTTTTTTTTTTTTTTTTT
>NW_016811705.1:677977-682749 GCF_001698545.2 Rhinopithecus bieti
AATTTTTTTTCTTTTTTTTTTTTTTTTTTTTTTTTTTTTGAGACAGAGTTTTACTCTTGTTGCCCAGGCTGGAGTGCAATGGCACAATCTCTGCTCACCACAACCTCCACCTCCCGGGTTCAAGTGATTCTCGTGCCTCAGCCTCTCAAGTAGCTGAGATTACAGGCATGCGCCACCACGCCTGGATAATTTTTTTGTATTTTCAGTAGAGACAGGGTTTCTACATGTTGATCAGGCTGGGCTCAAACTCCCGACCTCAGGTGATCCACCTGCCTCGGCCTCCCAAAGTGCTAGGGTTACAGGTGTGAGCCACCACGCCCAGCTTGAAAACATAGTTTTAATACGAATAGTTTGTTTTTTGTTTTTTGTTTTGATGGAGCCTTGCTCTTGTCACCCAGGCTGGAGTGCAATGGCATAATTTCGGCTCACTGCAACCTCCACCTCCTGGGTTCAAGTGATTTTCCTGTCTCAGCCTCCTGAGTAGCTGGGATTACAGGTGCCCGGCACCATGCCCAGCTAATTTTTGTATTTTTAGTAGAGACGGAGTTTCACCAGGTTGGCCAGGCTGGTCTCAAACTCCTGACCTCAGGTGATCCACCTGCCTTGGCCTAACAAAGCGCTGGGATTACAGAGTGAGCCACCACGCCCAGCCGATAAGAACAGTTTTTTTTTTTTTTTTTTGGTGGTGGTGGTTGTTGTTGTTGTTGTTGTTGTTGTTTGAGAGAGTCTCACTCTGTCGCCCAGGCTGGAGTGCAGTAGCACGATCTCAGCTCACTGCAAGCTCCACCTCCCGGGTTCACACCATTCTCCTGCCTCAGCCTCCCAAGTAGCTGGGACTACAGGCGCCCACCACCACGCCTGGCTAATTTTTTGTATTTTTAGTAGAGATGGGGTTTCTCCCTGTTAGCCAGGATGGTCTCGATCTCATAACCTCGTGATCCACCAGCCTCGGCCTCCCAAAGTGCTGGGATTACAGGCATAAGCCACCGCACCTGGCCAAGAACTGTTTTTAACACAAACCTCAAGGCTTCAAATTTCTCAGCATAACCACATATCCTTACACCTAGAGTTCTCAGTTACAATTTAGTATTTAGATATTCATCTACCAATACATATCATCAAGCTCATTTTTAACTTCTCACTCTGTATGGTCCCTTCTTTAGGTTACAGCATCCATCACATGAACATCCTACTGCATAGGATTTCATCTTCATCTGTTCATCTCAAGGCAGCTCCAAACGGCAAACCGTTTGGTGTCAACAGTGCAATCAGGCAGCCAGCTCGGGAAACTACCTGACTAAAGACCCCCTCAAAGCCATATGCTCTTTTTCCCATAAAGGACCTGGTTCAGAGCTCAGCTACTTCCCCCATACTCTGATTTCCTTTTTCCTTTTCCTCTTTTCAGTACCCTTCAAACTCAAGCTCTTTAGGAAAAAAAAGTCTCCATTATTCTCTCCCCAATCCTACAATCCTTTTAGTCTACATAAATCGGAAAAACAATACTGCAGAACCATCAGGACTGCTCTCCCCAACAAGCAGCAGCACCCCAGCTCATCCCAATAGCCAGGATGAGTCAGCTAAACCCAGGTCTGCTGACATATAGCTGCAACAGCTCAGTTGTAGTGGTGATGAACTCAGACCCACCCCAGCTGTCAGCAACTCTATTTTAAGCATCACAGACTTCACAAAATGACTGGATTGCCCCAGCAATATCAGAAATAAACTAGTTTGTGGCCAGGTGTGGTGGCTCACACATGTAATCCCAGCACTTTGGAAGGCCAAGGTAGGTGGATCACTTGAGGTCAGGAGTTCAAGACCAGCCTGGCCAACATGGTGAAACCCCCCGTCTCTACTAAAAATACAAAAATTAGCTGGGTATGGTGGTGTGTGCCTGAAATTCCAGCTACTCAGGATGCTGAGGCAAGAGAATGGCTTGAACCTGGGAGGCGGAGGTTGCAGTGAGCCGAGATTATACCACTACACTCCAGCCTGGGTGACAGCCTCTGTCTCAATAAATAAATAAATAAACAAACAAACAAGCTAGTTTGTGGTTTGTGAGGCATCTTTATCTCTTCCATGGCATAAGGAGTTGGTTTATTATTAATCACCAAAACTAAAAGCCACAATAATAATTGTGGTTTGGACTCCTCACAGCACACTGATATTGGCATCTCATTTCAACATAATTTTGACCACATAGCTCCCTAACAAATAGGTTAGCCAGTTTCAGGAGTTTAGATGCTATCTATTATTCTCAAGTGCTGAAGAGGAAGAGAGGCCTTCCCTGCATCTTCTGGGGGTAGTGGAGAGAAAGGAACAGCTAATCAGAGTCTTTGGCCTTAGTAAGACTTCTATATCCCAGGTAGCTCTGGGGGCTTCAGTCAGACCTCCGTCAGGCCTCAAGGCAAAAAGCCGTAACTCTCACATTCAGACTATTCCTCCCATTCCCTAGGTAGAAGTAGTCTCCAAGTAGAAGTAGAAAATCTTCGTCAAAATAGCCAGGATTCTTCCTAGACAGGGAACCAAAAGTAACCCTAGGAAATTCTTTCATGTCCTCCTTGGACGCTCCAAGTCCACCCTCAGGTTTAAGAAATAGTCCAGGTACAAAAAGGAAACTCCTACCCCCATCACCAGGCTGCAGAGCCTATTATCTGATGCAAGGCGACTACAGGCTTTACAACCCCTTTGGGACCTTCAGTTAATGATGAACAACTCGAACAATTCGGTACACTGTTTCATAAGGGCACTCAGTGCAGAAATAGAGCATGCATAAACTGACCCATGAAAATGGTTATGCATATCTTAGCACTGTATTTGATTTAATAAAGCCATTATCAACTAAATGCTATGCCCAGAAGACTCAAGTCAACACCTTCTCTCTAAAGGCTTTTCTGACTGTCTCAGAAACATCTGAGTACTCTGCTCTTGGAGCGCTCTCCCCATCACAACTACTCCCTCTAATACTTCCATCCAGCTATTTTAACTTTCAGGTTTTCAGAGCATCTGTGGCTCCTTAGGTCACTTACTGGTCATATGTCTATTTCCCTCTATTGGACTCTAAGATCCTCTAAGGCTGAAGCCATATATTTGTGTAGATCCCAACTGCCCAGCACAGTGCCTAACCATTAATGAGTGCTCTGTGCAAGTTTGGTGTGTAAACAAATGTTTTCCTGAGGGTCTGAAACTGGTGTCACAAAACATGTCCAGCAGCTGTTCTTCCACAACTCCCAGATCACTCTCCTCACTCCACTGAGAGTTACCTTCCAGGGGTAGGAAAATAGGATGTATTTGGTCACCAGTGAATGCCCAAGGTCTTGGGCTTAATGAGTGCAAATTTCTGATGCCACGAGGTGAGACCCACTCAGTGATCAAAATTATCTAGTGTTCATCATCACTGCTGATGGTGCTACATCACTCAGAAAGCATAAACATGACAGCTGATTCCCTTTTGAAAGAAAAAAGAAATCAACAGCACGTTTGAGCACTTATATTGCACTACTGTGCTGGGCATTTTACAGTCACACTTAAACAGCACCACACCATATGCTCTAAAAATTCTCCCTACTTTAGAGCTAAGGAAGCTAAGGATCAGAAGAGGGAAGTCATCTCGGAACTGAATTCCAGGTTTTATAAAACAGTCTACATGTACTCTTTCCACTACAATCATGTTGTGTGCCTGCAAGACTCCCTGTCCTCCAGGCTACTGGCCACCAGTCACAGCTTCCAGAGAGTCTCCTGGACAAGACAACATGAATTTTTACTGGTGAGTGATTAACAACTCTTTTTTCTCCAAACTCTTTATGCCTATTTGCAATGCATCAAGAAATGACCAACCGACATTTGTTGGACCTATTAACAAAACCAGCAGTTAGCAAAGCTCGAGAAAAATGAGTTAGCAGTGAAACTAGCACTGTATCCAGCTATTTTAACTTTCAGGCTCACAGTCTCAGGCAATCTTGTACTCCAGCCAGACAACTTCGTCCAATGTCTACATAAATATGAACTTTCAGCTCCATGGTACTAGGACAAGGATGTTGTTACTGGCATGCTGATCACTAAAACTCTTGAGAGGAATGTACACATAAAAGTTCAGGTTACCGAAGTTTTTCCTGGGAGGATGCCTATTCTTTGAATGAGCTTCATGGAATACTAATTCCACAGGAATCTACACCAGTATCATCCCCAAAGCAGGTATGTAAAATGCTGGATTAAACAATTTTACACAAATGTATATATTGTAAGACTTCTCAGAACCTTAATATATCAATGTTTCCCAAATGATTTTGGCTAAGGAAACTTTAATTAAAAGACAAAATGGATATACAATGCACAAAGTGCTCAAAAAATGACACCTATTACCATTATGAGGAAACCTTTTGTCAACGATCCTCTCAAGAGATTAGTCTTTGATGGGAGAAGTATTCTTCAGAACACTGAAAACACTGAACATTATCCCTTAAGGGGTGGCATTGGCTATTTTGTCCACTAGCTATTATTTAGTACAATGGAAATGCAACTGTTTTTTTTTTTTTTTTTTTTTGAGACAGAGTCTTGCTCTGTCACCCAGGCTGGAGTTGCAGTGGCATGATCTTGGCTCACTGCAAGCCCCACCTACAAGGTTCATACCATTCTCCTGCCTCAGCCTTCTGACTAGCTGGGACTACAGGCACCTGCCACCATGCCTAGCTAATTTTTTTTTTTTTTTTTTTTTTTTTGTATTTTTAGCAGAGATGGCGTTTCACCGTGTTAGCCAGGATGGTCTCGATCTCCTG
>NW_016811705.1:682833-710502 GCF_001698545.2 Rhinopithecus bieti
GTTTTTTTTTTTTTTTTTTTTGAGACAGAGTCTTGCTCTGTCACCCAGGCTGGAGTTGCAGTGGCATGATCTTGGCTCACTGCAAGCCCCACCTACAAGGTTCATACCATTCTCCTGCCTCAGCCTTCTGACTAGCTGGGACTACAGGCACCTGCCACCATGCCTAGCTAATTTTTTTTTTTTTTTTTTTTTTTTTTTTTTTTGCAGAGATGGCGTTTCACCGTGTTAGCCAGGATGGTCTCGATCTCCTGACCCCATAATCCGCCCGCCTCGGCCTCCCAAAGTGCTGGGATTACAGACGTGAGCCAGCCACCACACCCAGCTGGAAATGCAACATTTTTTAGACCTCCCTGGAAAAAAATACAGCTTCCAAAGATTCGAGCACTAAGAAACTCTGGACCAATTTGCAGATTCAGAGACCCAGGGTAAAAAAATCAAATGTATAATGAATAGGAGATACTTCTCTCACTTTGGAAAAGAAATGCCTTCTTTGAAGAAATTCCCATGATGGAAGGTGTCCCAACCATGATTTCTTTCTTTTCTTTTCTTTTTTTAGAGACAGGGTCTCGCTGTTGCCTATGCTGGAGTGCACTGGTGTGATCACAGCTCACTGCAGCCTTGAACTCCTGACCTCAAGCAATCCTCCTGCCTCAGCCTCCCAGAATGCTGAGATTATAGGCAAGAGCCACCGTGCCCAGCCCCAAACCATAATTTAGACCAAGAATTCAAGAAACAAATAAATAAATCAAGATAAGAAATGCTAAAGATTTCCAAGGTGGGATATGACACACATGCTGATATGGCTTAGCCGTGAATTCTAAGATGGACATACAAAACCAGATTCGAATGGACCAAGATAAAATTGTAGTTATGTGTTAAGAAGTACCAAGCAAAGAATGAAATACCTTTAGTAAATACATCACAAATGAAGGATTGAGGCAATCAATCAAGGTGCCCTATAACTTAGTCTCTATCTATTTTGCTCAATTTAATTTCTTTCTATTCCCGTTCATGTATTTGTGCTCCATCTAACCAACCTAAATATTCTCCATTCATGTCACACCATTTCCCATTTCTGTGTTCATGTTTTTACCTTTCTCTGAAATTTCTATTCCCTATACTTCCACCCTTCTCTTGGCCAACTCCACATTCTCCTCATCTTTCAAGCCTAATTCAAATGACACTTCATCCAGGAAGTTTTCTTTCATCATTCTAGGTATAGATGAACTCTCCAAAGTACATAATCTGTATCTTATTCTTTTGTTTTATCTTTGCTACTTTGGTAAATGTTTGAGAACCTTTTATGTGCTAGGTTCTATAGACACTGTGTATTTATATACTTGTTTTGTGGGGTTTTTTTTTTTTTTTTGAGACTGAGTCCTGCTTTGTCTCCCAGGCTGGAGTGCAGTAGCCCAATCTCAGCTCACTGCAACCTCTGCCTCCCGGGTTCAAGCGATCCTCCTGCCACAGCCCACCAGCAGCTGGGATTACAGGCATCTGCCACCATGCCTGACTAATTTGTGTATTTTTAATTTAATTGAATTAATTAATTAATTAATTAATTTTTGAGATAGAGTCTCACTCTGCCGCCCAGGCTGGAGTGCGATGGCGCAATGTCGGCTCACTGCAACCTCCGCCTCCTGGGTTCAAGCGATTCTTGTGCCTCAGCCTCCCGAGTAGCTGGAACTAGAGGCACCCACCACCATGCCTGGCTAAGTTTTGTATTTTTAACAGAGACAGGGTTTCACCATGTTGGCCAGGCTGGTCTCGAACTCCTGACCTCAAGTGATCCACCCACCTCAGCCTCCCAAAGTGCTGGGATTACAGGCATGAGCCACTGCACCCAGCCTATACTTACGGACACAAGATTTTATATCAACTTATAGTACGTTCTGATTCATAGTAACCAGTACTGTGCCTTGACCACAGCAGGTACTCAAAGACAGTTTGAAGGAAGGCACACCATTTTAAAAAGATGGCTCTAGATGGGGCTGGAGATAGCTACAATAATAGGTAACATTCACGATACATGATGTGGTGATCAGGGAAGGATTCATGAAAGAGATGGCATTTGTGAGAAGTCTTGAAATAAGGGTAGGATTTAGAAATTGAGATGGGAGGCCGGGCACAGTGGCACATGCCTGTAATCCTAGCAGTTTGGGAGTCCAAGGTGGGTAGATCACCTGAGATGAGGAGTTCAAGACCAGCCTGGCCAACATGGTGAAACCCTGTCTCTACTAAAAGTACAAAAATTAGCCAGGTGTGGTGACACATGCCTGTAATCCCAGCTACCTGAGGCAGGTGAATCACTTGAACCCAGAAGGTGGAGGCTGCAGTGTGCTGAGACTGCACCACTGCACTCCAGCCTAGGCAACATAGCAAGACTCTGTCTCAAAAAGAAAAAGAAAAAGAGAGAGAGAGAGAGAGAGAAAGGAAAGAAAGAGAGAGAGAGAGAGAGAGAGAGAGAGAGAGAAAGAAAGAAAGAAAGAAAGAAAGAAAGAAAGAAAGAAAGAAAGAAAGAAAGAAAGAAAGAGAAAGAGAGAAAGAAAGAAAGGGAGAAAGAGAAAGAGAGAAAGAGAAAGAAAGAAAGGGAGAAAGAGAGAAAGAGAGAAAGAAATCGAGATGAGAGCATAGATATTTCTGTTTGGTTAAAATATGGGGTTCAGAAGGAAAGCAGAAAAAGGCAAAGTTGGAAAAAAATTGAAGCCAGACTGGGAAGGTCTTAAATAGCTGGGGAAAGGATCTGGACTGCTTTTGTAACTAAAGAGGAATGACTGAAAAGTGCTACAAATCCCACTGATATATAAACAGGGGGAGTAAACACCAGAATGATAGACAGATGGGACAGAATTAAAAACTGAAGAATTAAATTGGCCTTTATTTCCAGATTCCTTATTCTTATTCTTATCCTTATCCTTATTCCTTTCAATTTTGTTTTCAAGTTTTTTTTTTTTTTTGAGACGGAGTCTCGCTCTGTCGCCCAGGCTGGAGTGCAGTGGCGCAATCTCAGCTCACTGCAAGCTCCGCCTCCTGGGTTTACGCCATTCTCCTGCCTCAGCCTCCCGAGTAGCTGGGACTACAGGTGCCTGCCACCTCGCCCGGCTAGTTTTTTGTATTTTTTAGTAGAGACGGGGTTTCACCGTGTTAGTCAGGATGGTCTGGATCTTCTGACCTCGTGATCCGCCCGTCTCGGCCTCCCAAAGTGCTGGGATTACAGGCTTGAGCCACCGCGCCCGGCCTGTTTTTCAAATTTTAAGTGGATGACCACATTACCTGAGCAATAACGTAAAGAACGGATCCCCACATAAGCATACTTTAGTTTGGTAATATGGTTATTAAATTTATAGCAAAATCATTCTGTCGTATTTCAGGATATAGAGAAACTGTGATCGCGCTATAAATAAATCATAAGGAACAGGAAGCAGGAAACTCCTCTGATACTCCTTTCAAGGTGTTTGCTATCCCACATCTCCGGCCAACATGTTCTAGAATCTTAAATAGCTCCTTTCCCACCTTCTTTTCAAGATTACTCTTTTTCAGTCCCTATCTCTGATAGAACTTCTAGGTCCCTTGCTCTATTAGCTTGCTGTCTTGAACCTTTAGGTTCCATCTATTAATATATTCAAAAAGTAGAGTCACTCTGATGAGAGAGACCACTGTGAACAATGTCTGCCTGCTTCACTGGAATCCTTGGACACAGCTGCACATGGACACAGCTGTCTTCTCATATGCCTGGGATACCTGAGCTATGAAACTCCTCTTACTGGAGAAGGAAAAAAAATCATAGATCTAGAAGCTCCTCAATATCTCTTCTTGCTCTTGCCAATTTGTCTTCCCATTCTTTGGAACTGAGGAAGTCAATTAATCAGGCCATAAATACAGTTCCTTCTGCAATCTTTCAGGACCAGAACTACGCACAGAATAGTCTGAGTTGAGTCATTTAACAAAAGGTAGTCATTGACCAAAAATATCTCCCTAACACAATCTGAAATCCACAAATTTGGAATTCATTTGAGTTAAAAAAACAAGCATGATCCTGGACAAGATAGGTGAAAGGAGACCTCACTACCAGGTTCTGCATTAGAAAAACAATCTGATTAATCTGTTCCAAAGGGAATAGGAGTTTGAGGGGAAACGATGAGAAAGAAAGACAAAGGGTAGAAAATCTGCAAGGTCATTTTGGAACATGGTGTATTTCCAAGAAGAAATCCAGGGAGGGTCAGAAAGAACGAAACAACAGAATGAGGGCACTGGGATCCTGAAAGGTAGAAAATAAAGGCTAGCCAAGCCAAAAGCTGGGAGCAAGGAAGCGCCATGGCTCAAAAAAAGTTCGGTGAATGAGCTCCAAAGTGTGACTTTGCCTTGAGCTACTGCCAAGGTCCTCATTTACTTCCAAAGGTTCAACATAGTTCTTGCTTTTTTTCCCCTCATGGGAGCATGCACAATGAGGTGGAATGTACCAGAACCTAGGTAGGGATGTATGAATAAATGAGGTGGGGGTGGGGGGGTGGGAGGGTGGCAGATGTGGAGCTAAAACCAAGAAAGAGAAGGTTTCAAAAATAGAGCCAAAAGAGTGGAACCCAAAGTAGGATCCAGTTCATTAAAATTGCAGGTGTTTGGGGACTTTTAAGTTTCCTATCCTAAGTTTTACTCAAACTGTTTATGCTGGAAATTCTGAGTATGCCTGGGTCAAAGAAATGTGTGATTGGCAGTCACCATTCAGAATTCACCAAGCTACAATAAAACTGCTGCGCTTGAGCTCAGAAAATGAAAACTGTAATAAGGCAGAATTTGCCAAAACACAAACAGTGAAAGTTAGTTTCCCCATAAACATTTCCAAAACAGATAATTCTACTAATTATTTTCAAAAGCCCTTCAATCCAAGGGTAATACATGTGTTTCAAGTGTTTTCAAGAGTAATGGCATTGTCACCACAACACCTCCATCTGACCCCTATTGCTGCTCACTCCCTGCTCAAGAGACATCCTGTCCAGCTGAAGGCTTGTCCCACAAGGCATATTATTCTCCTTCCCTACAGAGCCAGTGACATGATTCTTCCAAGGTATATAAAATCTGTGTGTTCATCTCTAGCTTCTTAACCTATATGGACATAACTACCTCAATATGTACTACTATCCCTCTGCCTTTTTATGTAGAAAAATATATTTCTAATCCTCTCCTATAGTGTGTGACCTTAAACCTTCCTAGCTCACTCCAGCTTCTCTCCAACTGACATGCCAGTAGCAGAGGCTCTCTGGAGGTTGAGAATTTACCTCTCAGATATCTGACCCTACCAAACTGGGTACAGATTTTTTTTTTGAGACGGAGTCTTGCTCTGTTGCCCAGGTTGGAGTGCAATGACGCGATCTCGGCTCGCTGCAACCTCCGCCTCCCGGGTTCAAGCGATTCTACTGCCTCAGCCTCCCAAGTAGCTGGGACTACAGGCACGTGCCACCACCCCCAGCTATTTTTTTTGTATTTTTAGTAGAGACGGGGTTTCACCGTGTTAGCCAGGATGGTCTCGATCTCCTGACCTCGTGATCCGCCCACCTCAGCCTCCCAAAGTGCTGGGATTACAGGCATGAGCCACCGCACCTGGCCGGGTACAGATTTTTTTATGTGTGTGGAGAAGGGCTTGTTTCTTCTTTGGGTACAGACTTTCTAAACTCATACCACTCCAAAATTTGGCAACAGCCCCCCAGATTTGAAAATTACAGTCACACTTTTATACTGGCTAAAATCCTTGCCTCTTTTTCCACATCATTTGCTTACTCTCCAATGAATATTCTCAATATCCCTATTCTGTAGTAGTTCTCTCTTCTGCTTTAAGTGCGGCACTCTCCCCTTTATACATGGCCAAGTCCCAATATCATTTTTTAGCAAACAGTCGTAAACCCTGTTCAAGATGTCATCATCCTTCTCAACAGATATTGCCATGTAAGTGAGTTCTAATCTTGCTCTACTGAATCCTACGTAGGAATGATAATATTAGCCAGTTAAATTTGTACAAGTATCTGGCCTCTACCAAATGCTTTCACATTCATTTTCCTCTTATCTGAGCCTCTCAACAACCCAGGGAAGAATGATTCTTCTTCCCATTTTCCAGGTGAGGAAACCACAGTTCAGCAAGGATTAGATGATTTATTCAAAGCCAAGCAGATATTTAAATGTAAGAGTCAACACTCAAACTTCTATATTCAATCCAACTATTTCCCTATGCACATTTCTGAAAATAAACCTAGCTGCTAAGTAGGCACCACACTTCTGGTGCTAGTCATAGAGGCCGCTGCAGGCCCTCTGGTATATACAGCTCTGGTCTCTTGCACACTCTGTGTCATATTTTTACTCTATTTGCCACACCTAGCACCAAGCCTTGACACACAAACTCACCTCACCCCACCCCTGCCAACTTCCCAGAGATCCCTACTTCTGTCAAATAAACAAAGTTCTTTTATTCTGCTCTGAACATGATCTTGCCCCTTCTTCACTGATATCTCTTCTGCCAGAGAAAGGACACAATCTTCCTCCCTTATCCAGTGACTTACTCATAGTCTGGCTCAGAAGCCACAAACTGTTAACCACAAACTCTGTATTATGGTTTTAGCTCCACGTTATCTGCCCTTCCCCTCTCCTGCTCTGTTGAAACTATCCATTTTAGAGTGTAAGCTCCTGACCCAGAAGGCTCTATTTAACTAGCTGTGGGTACCACCCAGCACAATGCCTTGCATTCAGAGGCACACAAACATCAACAATTATGACCTTTTTCAAAAATAAATAACTCCTGTCCTTGATCTGAAATAATGATGGAAACCAGCTGCCAAAACCGCTAAGAGCATTATTTACCTCAATTCAGAATTTCTGAATAGGAATTAGCTTAAAATAGCTGTAAGTGAAAGACAAGGACATATCTGTTTACACACAGTCCCAAAGGTATAAAATGAAATACTGAGTAATTTATTATTAGTTTCCCATCACCAACGAAAGTCCAACTCTACTGCATAGCAAGGCCAAGCTGGGTAAGAGGATCCTAGTTACCAGCATTTCCATTATCAGAAGGAGGAGGTCAGCTACTCCAATCGCATATGTGCTCTGGAAAAGCAACAGCTGGCCATGTATTACTTACTGGCTTATCCTTGATGGTGGGGCTTGACACACACAGGTACAGTTTCCCATCTTCTTCCAGGCAGGCATCTATCAAAGCTTGTACTGAGCTTTCCTCCTGGAACAGCAGAAAGGCATAGCCTTGGGGAGAGCAAAAACAAAAGGGAGAATCAGTACATTAAACTCAAAGTACCAATTACAAACTATCTGTTGTTTCATTTTGGCAAATTTTACTAAATCGAAAAAGTTCAAGTGGGACAAAGGGACTCTGTCCAGGAACTAAGTTAGGTGCTCATTGATATTACCTTAATTTTTATAATTACTCACAGGAGCAAGTTTAGAACACATCTACGGAATTTCCACTAAATACATCTGGTTGTCCTTAATGAGGGCATGTGGACTCACCATTAGCCTTAGCCACAACTAACAAGTAGCCAGAAAACAAGCACCACCTGCTTTCCAATTTCTATCAAGCTGTAGGCTGGCCACATGCCTTGAAATATTATGCTAAGTGAAAGAAGCCAGACAAAATATGTCCAGAACCAGCAAATCTATCAAGACAAAAAATAGATTAATGGCTGCCTAGGACGGGGAGGCTGGAGGGAATAGGCACTGAGTTTCTTTTTGGGATGATACATTTTCTAAAATTGATTGTGGTGATGATTGCACAACTCTGTAAACATGCTGAAAACCACTGACATGCACATGTCACATTGGTGAATTGTATGGTATGCGAATGATATTTCAACAAAGCTTTTTTTTTAAAAAAAGCTAGAGCTTTTCTACCTAGAGCTTGGTAGAAATTGGAAAGTAGGAGGTGCCTGTTTCCTGGCTACTTGTTAGTTGTGGCTAAGGCCAATGGTGAGTCCACCTGCCCTCATTTTTTTTAAAAAAGCTTTGTTACAAACACACACACAAAAAGCTTCACGAAAAGTTTTTAAAAAGGCCAACAATAAGCTGGTGTGCTTTTGCATGCTATTTCTGATGATGGTGCTCTGCTTCTCTAAGGGATGCCCTCTTGGCAGAGTACAGTAGGTCTAGAAAAATGGATACTAGCTGCAGGATTTCCATAGACACAGCCAGTTTTGTTGTTTAATTCCATAAGATTTACCAAGTAACTGATGCAAGTGGGACACATCCATGTTTTATGAGAATACTAAAATGAGCAAGACCGGGTTCCTCTTTTTTTTTTTTTTTTTTTTTTTTTTTTGAGATGGAGTCTTGCTCTGTCACTCAATCTCAGTGCAGTGGCGCAATCTCTGTGGTATGATCTTGGCTCACTGCAACTTCTGCCTCCCGGGTTCAAGCGATTCTCAGGTCTCAGCCACCCACGTAGCTGGGATTACAGGTGCCCGCCACCATATCCGTCTAATTTTTGTATTTTTAGTAGAGACAGGGTTTCACCACGTTGTCCAGGCTGGTCTCACACTCCTGACCTCAAGTGATCCACCCGCCTCGGCCTCCCAAAGTGCTGGGATTACAGGTGTGAGCCACCACGCCTGGCCCCAGGTTCCTCTTGTAAAGAAACTTATGAAGTAGATGAAACAAACATTTAGACAATTAACTACTCACTACAAAGCTGAGGGAGATAAGTGGGGAAAAATGTGTCACTAAAATCCTAAGGAGCAAAGGCCCAACTTGGGAGAATCAGCAAAGACTTTAAAAAGAGCAACAGATATTCAAGGGCCCACCTGTGGCACTTGTGGCCACACTGGCATTCATAAATGACAACTGAGCAAAGGCCCATCATGAACCAGTCTAAGCTTTCAACTTCTCTACAACCCTGCTAGCTCTGCTAAATCTCTCAGCTGTCATTCCTTCTGCTACTAACCTCAAAGGAAACCATCATCAATAGTGTTCTCCTCTGGTACACTACATATCAGAAGAATGTAAATGGCAGAGAAGGATAAGAATCCCCGCATACAGAAGATTCTCACACATCAGAGGTGTTTAATTCATAATCAACTGGCTAAGAAGCAAAACTCTCTGGAGTCCTGGGCAACATGTAATGACAGTGGCAATGGATAACGGCTATTCATTTTTAGCCTTTTCTCCAACTGCCCATCTACTATACAGAGCATCCAAGCAAATACAGCAGAAAAATAGACCAGCCACTCCCCAGCATAGCAGGCAGAAACTAACACACAGGAGAAGGCACCAAACTGAATGGGCAGCCATGTAGTTGCAAGAGAGAGACTGTCAAGGTTTTAGGACCCAGAGCTGTTTTCTGGGCTTTAGTCTCATGCTGCATAGGTCAGAAGATTCTGTTGGTGGCTAGTCAGGAAAAATAAAACCTGACTGCAAAACTAGAAAAGACAATAAATACATCACTTCTTCATATCCTCTTTTGCAAACAGTATTTAACTATCATCAGGTGCCAGGGAATCTTAAAAATTCAGTATTTTCACTTAATATGGGAACATTAATTCTACTTGCTAAAGATAATATTAGAGATAAGAGGGTTAAATAGTCCAAATATCACGAAGAGGAGGTCTCAGCAGGTTCTTTCAAACCTCGTGTCTTACCAGGTTAAATACTGGTACAGATATCTACAAAGATTGTAAGCATATTGAATATCCTGCAGTCAGAGTACCCATCTATGTATATACTGTATTATGCACACATCAAAAAGGCCTGGTGATAGGGCATGCCCAGTGAGTTGGGGCTTTCTCTTATTCCTTGCCTCAAAAAGGCCTCCAGGCTGACTCCATCTTTCCTGCACATCACTGCCCACCCTCTGCAATCTTCCACATCAAATCCAGGTTTGCATTGACCTTGGTCATCCAAAGAAAGGGTGATTGTCTCCCTACAGCAGCTGAGTAGCTCCCACAAAAGCATGCAGATTTTCACTTAGGCCCATCTCACAGTCATAAAACATCTACATTGGCAGTAGATAGAGTAAAAACAACTGGGAGTCACAAGTAAAAGCCTGCTACAAATACTATTATCAAAAGAAATATCTACAAACAATTTTTCCTTTCCCAGGAAATGGTCCATAACAGTTTACCAACTTCTTCAGGAAGGCTCTTTTACTATAAATAATCCTGTGTCAAAACAATTATCTTTACTCTGAGGTCACCAAGCTGCCATTCTATGCAATGGCAATATTCTCTCAGCACTGGAAATAAGAGATATGGCTGAACTCCCCCCAACCCCCAAAATCTGGGCTGTAGTCCAACAATTTCTTTCAACCCTACTTCCCACTTTAGGCCTTCCAACCAAAACAAAATTCACCAGAAACACCCAAAATCACTCTTGAAAACAACTTTATGATATCTTCACCTGCTAAAACACCTTTTGATACTTCAAGTTCAAGCAAACCCAGATGACAACAGAAATCAGAGGATTTTTAAAAATCAGGAAGAATCGGCCAGGCGCGGTGGCTCAAGCCTGTAATCCCAGCACTTTGGGAGGCCGAGACGGGCGGATCATGAGGTCAGGAGATCGAGACCATCCTGGCTAATACAGTGAAACCCCGTCTCTACTAAAAAATACAAAAAACTAGCCGGGCGACAAGGCGGGCGCCTGTAGTCCCAGCTACTCGGGAGGCTGAGACAGGAGAATGGCGTAAACCCGGGAGGCGGAGCTTGCAGTGAGCTGAGAGCCGGCCACTGCACTCCAGCCTGGGCGGCAGAGCAAGACTCCGTCTCAAAAACATAAAAAAAAAAAAAAAAAAAAAAAAAAAAATCAGGAAGAATCTTTCAAACACATTTCCCTTTTGATCTCGAGAAATTTAAAGTCAAAGTAAACAAAGTAGAAAAAATATCCCTTCAAGAATAATAAGATCAATGTGAGGCAGAAATTCATTCAATGATTTACTAAAAGGTGAATTGCACATGGTACTATGAAAAGCGTTCTGGACTAGGAGACAGAAGGTCTAGATTTGGGTACAAGTCCTAACATTTACTAGCTGTGTGATAATAACAGCTAATAGCTAACATTTGCTGAGATTTACTGTATACCAGACACTGTTCTAAGTGCCTTGTGTACATTAACTCATTTCATCTTCACACACACCCTATGCAGTAGGCCCTATTTTGAATTCTGCATCATATTTAAGGAAATTACACAGAGTGATTAAGGGACTTGTTCAAGATCACCCAGTAAGTGGTGGAACCATGAACTTGAATATTAACATTTCTGAATCTTGGCTCTCTTCTCTGTCAAATGAAGAAACCAAATATTTGTCCCAATTACCTTACAGAGATGTAGGTTGTGAGATAATGTATAAAAAGGTATTTCATGCACTAGGGAGTCATGTGAGCATTGATTTTTCTTTTACTGCATTTTCAATTATTTCTGTAATAGATAAAATTAAAGTTTTTGCATATGGTCTCATTATAAACATTAGAATTCAAATTAATAATATGCACTTTCTATTTTGCATTTGCAAGCATTTGGTGAATAAAGAGAAGTAATCTAGATACTGAAGAAAAGCCCTAAAGTTACTTGAATGACAGGCTGAATATTACTGCAAACAAACAGTGGGTGACTGAATATCTGCTTTCATATATGATTAGCTATTTCCCCCACAAGAATGTCAGATGTAGTATTATTTTCTGATTTTAATACATTTTTAAAGTAAAAGCCAATTATGCCTATAAATAGAGCTTCTCTATTAGTTTGAAAGGTATTAAAAAAAAAAAAAACTTGGCCAAAAAATTATCAACTTCCTCTGTTCTCTCTTGCCCTCTGACCCAGTAACGGATAATATGATTATAAAACTCTTCCAGTTTCAGAAATGGTAACCTGAGGAGTATGTGGGGGCTTCAGTGATGTGGTGAGCTCTGAGAGGCCCTTAGCTCCAAGCCAGTCTATGAAAGCAGATGGCTCTGGAGGGAACAGGAGCAGTTCCTAGTCACTGTCACCAACACAACCCTGGGTTACAGGTAGAATGGATGGCTGAAAATTCCTTGCTTTCCCACTGATGCCAAACAGGTTGGGGAAGAAGGGTAGAACACTGAGGGATGTTTTTTCAACAATCCTAAATTGACAAATGCAATTTTCTGGGAGAAAAAGGAACACTAAGGTTTGGGGAGGAACTTAATTAGGATAATTCCATTTCATTGGCCAGGTGTGTGAAGTGTAAATTTAATTAAAATATTTTTTTCTTTTGTTTTTTTTGAGACAGGGTCTCACTCTGTCACCCAGGCTGGAGTGCAGTGGCGCAATCTCAGCTCACTGCAACCTCCGCCTCCCAGGTTCAAGCAATTCTCTGCCTCAGCCTCCCGAGTAGCTGGGATTACAGGTGCCTACCACCATACCTGGCTAATTTTGTATTTTAGTAGAGACGGGGTTTCACCATCTTGGCCAGGCTGGTGTTGAACTCCTGACCTCATGATCCACCTGCCTCGGCCTCCCAAAGTGCTGGGATTACAGGCATGAGCCACCACGCCTGGCCGATTTTTTTCTTTTAATACCTGAGAACACATTAAGTATAACAACCTCTAAAACATTCTTGGCTACCTTTCAAAACAAAGCTTCCTGATCTCTTAAATACCTAATTTTTCATGTTATAATTTTTTAATACTTGATCCTTAGTACAAATTATCAACAGCTCTACTACCACAACTATCAGGTACTAAATGCTCACAATGTTCTAGGCACTTTGCTAAGAAACATTTTACATGTTAGCTCATTTTATCCTCACAGTAACTCTATGAGGTAAATACAGTTGTTATTATTACCATTTTACAGATGAGGAAAATGAAGCTCGGAGAGGTTAAGGGAATTCTCAGATTAAAACCTAGGAATGAAATCTGGAATTAAACCAGATCAGTTTCCAGAGTCCATTAATTTATGCCATCTTATCTAAAAATGGCAAGATAAACTTTTCAATATCCCTAATAAAGAACTTGCCTTTAAAATATCCTTGTGACAGTGACCATTTGACAGTTTTTTTGTTTTGAGACGGAGTTTTGCTCTTGTTGCCCAGGCTGGAGTGCAATGGCGCGATCTTGGCTCACTGCAACCTCTGCCTCCTGGATTCAGGTGACTCTCCTGCCTCAGCCTCCCAAGTAGCTGGGATTATAGGCATGCACCACCATGCCCGGCTAATTTTTGCATTTTTAGTAGAGATGGGGTTTCACCATGTTGGTCAGGCTGGTGTCGAACTCCTGACCTAAGATGATCCAACTGCCCTGGCCTCCCAAACTGCTGGGATTACAGGTGTGAGCCACTGTGCCTGGTCTGACATTGTTTTAATAGCAGTAAGTGGTCACCCTGTGCTTTAGTCCTATAATTTAAGGCCTATGTACTTAAATTATTGCTCCAAAGCCCATAAAAACTATATTAAAGGAGATTCTATAAAACAATGGGCATGGACTCTTCCAATGATATAAAAGACAAAAAGCCTAGGGAACTGTCTAAATTAAAGGAGATTAAAGAGATATAACAACTAAATGTGGAACCCAAGATCGCTGCACTCTTGCTGAGATATGTTGGTTGACATTGCCTCCGAGCTCACTTTAGCCTTCAGTTCTGTATCAGAAATGCTATTCCTTTGGGAACCACGGCCAAAGAAGAGATGGAGCAGTTCTGGAATAAGAACACAGGTTTAAACTGTCCTGTGTCTCCCCACGTCACTATCTATAGTTGGTCTCTTCCCATGGCGATGGCCATCTGCCACCGTAGCACTGGTATTACTTTGAGTGCAGGAGCCTCTCTTTTTGGCATGTCGGCCCTGTTACTCCCTGGGAACTTTGAGTTTTATTTGGAGCTCATGAAGTCCCTGTGTCTGGGGCCAGCACTGATCCACACAGCTAAGTTTGCACTCGTCTTCCCTCTCATGTATCATACCTGGAATGGGGTCTGAAACTTGATGTGGGACCTAGGAAAAGTCCTGAAGATTCCCCAGCTACACCAGTCTGGAGTGGTTGTCCTGGTTCTTACTGTATTGTCCTCTGTAGGGCTGGCACCCATATGAAGAATGGAGGTTCCCAGCATCATCTTCCTAAGCATTATTACATTCACCCATCTTTCTGTTTGTCACTCTTATCTCCAGCCTGGGAAAAGTTCTCCTTACTTGTTTAGATCCTTTGCGCTTTCAGATCCCCTTGGAGCAGTAGAGTACCCTGTAGACCACAATAGTGGAAAAGGGTCTAGTTTTCTCCTTGTTTCTAAAGATGGGGTGGCTGCAAAAACTTTTTTGCCCACAGCTTGCCTACTCCTGGGACTAGAAGCAGTTATTCTCTTTCCATATTGGACTTCGATTTGTGCTGAGAGTCAGCTTTTGGCTCCTTCTTCCTGAAACAGTGGAAACAATACCAGCTCTGTGGCTTCTGCCCTGGGGACTGGGGATGAGGCTTTGGGTCCCACTGCCTGTGGGCTGCTGGCTTAAAGGACAATTCTGTTCATTGGTGAGAGCCCAGGCCATTAACACCTATGCAAGTGTTACTGAAAGAAGACAGATGAGGGTGGAGGGGAATTAGTCTATCCCAGCTAGAGGGAGATAAAGAGGGCTAGTTAGTTCTTGGAGCAGCTGCTTTGAGGAGGAAATATATATATATAGCTTTTGACACAAGAGGAAGATCCAGAAAATTATCACTGAACATACTAAAGTTATTTCTTTTTCTTGCATATCCAGAAAACCCTCTTAATTTTATGCTTTCTCATCCAAGTCATGTACCATTTTTTTCTGAAACTAAATTAAAATACTCATTAAAAAAAAAATAATAAACGCAAGTTGTTCTATCTCTTGACTTCAAGTGGATCTTGGATTTAAAAAAAAAAACAAATTGCTAGGCCGGGCACAGTGGCTCAAGCCTGTAATCCCAGCACTTTGGGAGGCCGAGGCGGGCGGATCACTAGGTCAGGAGATCGAGACCATCCTGGCTAACACAGTGAAACCCCGTCTCTACCAAAAATACAAAAAATTAGCCGAGCGTGGTGGTGGGCACCTGTAATCCCAGCTACTCGGGAGGCTGAGGCAGGAGAATGGCGTGAACCCAGGAGACAGAGGTTGCAGTGAGCCAAGATTGCGCCACTGCACTCCAGCCTGGGTGACAGAGCGAGACTATCTCAAAACAACAACAACGACAACAAATTGCTGTAAAGGACATTACTGAAACAATCTGGATATTTCTTGTTCTCAGGAGATATGTGCTGAAATATTTAGGAGTGAGAGGTCTACAGTTTGTGTTTTTTTGAGACGGAGTCTTACTCTGTTGCCCAGGTTGGAGTGCAGTGGCGCGATCTCGGCTCACTGCAACCTCCGCCTCCTGGGTACAAATGATTCTTCTGCCTCAGCCTCCCGAGTACCTGGGATTACAGGCAAGTGCCACCACATCCAGCTAATTTCTGTATTTTTAGTAGGGACGGGGTTTCACCATGTTGGCCAGACTGGTCTCAAACTCCTGACCTCAGGTGATCCACCTGCCTCGGCCTCCCAAAGTGCTGGGATTACAGGCGTGAGCCACTGTGCCCGGCCTACAACTTATTCTTTTTTTTTTTTTTTTTTTTTAGATGGAGTCTCGCGCGCTGTCACCCAGGCTGGAGTGCAGTGGCACAATCTCGGCTCACTGCAACTTCCACCTCCAGGGTTCAAGCGATTCTCCTGCCTCAGCCTCCCCAGTAGCTGGGACTACAGGTGCGTGTCACCATACCCAGCTAATTTTTTGTATTTTTAGTAGAGACGAGGTTTCACCATGTTGGCCAGGATATTCTTGATCTCTTGACCTCGTGATCCACCCACCTCAGCCTCCCAAAGTGCTGGGATTATAGGCGTGAGTCACCACGCCTGGCCTACAACCTACTCTTAAATGGCTATTGGGAATGGCTCAGTTCAAACAAGCACCTAACCAAGGAAACTGAGACGAGACTGGGGTGTGGGAGAGAATTGGTCAAACTAGTTGGGTAATTTTATTATTATTGAGCATTACATCTAAATCACAGGCAAGAATGCTAAGATTATTTAACACCTAATAAGCCTAAGTATTGTATTGGTGCTTACATGCACTGCCTCACAATTATATATATATAGAAAGAGAGAGAGACAGAGAGACAGAGAGAGAGAGAGCACACGAGCGAACATGCACTCACAATTGTGGCAAAATGCTAACAATTGGTGAATCTAGAAGAAAGCTACATAGGTGTTCACTGTAATATTCTTAGAGCTTTTTTTTGTAGGTTTGACGTTTTCAAAATAAAAATTTGTGGGAAAAAAAGTACAAGGTCTCCCGTTCTAAAAAGAGGTGTATAGTTTTGTTTTTTTGTTTTAAAGAATCAACAGTTCTTAAAATCAACTAATACTATTAGTAATGTATTTGTTTCAAGTACCAACTACAAATGGAAAAAAAAAATTCAGCTTGTGTTGCTGTGCCTAGAACCACTGCAGCATTTATAAAATGGCAGACCAAGGAATGGCTGGTTTCAGATTGAGACCAACCCTAGAAGGAAAGGTCCATGACCTGGACAGAGAGGCAACTCTCTCCTCTCACAAAATCAGGCTTCCTATTACCAGTGACCTTCCCAGAGAAACCTAAAGGGCACTGCTCTAGCCAGAGCTGCCTGAGTTCAGACTTTTTTTGGCACAGGCAGTCTGTCCTGAACATTCTCTCTGACCTTGGCTTTCAGGTCAGAGGACTTACCTGGTTTGCCTCAGGAGACTTTTTTTGGATTCAATTCAAGGGCACCAAAAACATTTAGGAGGTGCCAGGTATGATGCTAAGTACTGAGGTCGCAAAGATGAACAAGCTGAAGAAGAACCCTCACCCAGAAAAAGTCAGACTGTAAATAACTAATAAGCAACATTAAAAGTGTTATGTTGGAGGTATGTCCTACAGGACACTGGGGAGGAAAAAAGGGAGCAGATTTGTGAGCTGGCAACTGATTCCTTTTCCAGAAAGTAAGGGCATTCCAAGTTCAGGAAGGAGCACACGCCGAGGTATGGAAAGGCGAAAGGGTCAGCTCACTTGGAGAACAGTGAGCAGAGTTCATTATAGGATTGAGAGTGGTGGGTGGGAAGAGTTGAAGCAGCTCATCAATCCCTGCCTGCAGCAGAGAGCATTCACTGTAGGTCTCTGAACTGGATCTCTTATTCATTTTCCTCTTGAATGAGGATACCTGATCTCCAAGATTTACTCAACACTTATGTAATCTACGCACTGCAGGGGAATACTATCAGGAGCAAATTCTTGTTCTTAAGGAGTTTATATACTAGCACCAGAAGATCGTATAGCATAAATACACAGAGAACTCTAGCTTAGGAACAATGCATTAAGGATCCTAAGAAGTATTTTTGTAAACATATTTTTAAAAGTTGGACTTCACAGAAAGAAGATCACTTTCAGAGAAGACATGAATAGAGAAATCAGGAAAGGCTTTCTATAGGTGGTGGCACAGGGGCCAGACCTTAATGGTATGACAGGTGAAAACACTGAAAACACGGAGAAGACATTCCAAGGCAAACAACTAACCCAAGTTAAGATGTAGAGGTAGCTCTGCAGATAGATACTGCCTAAGTGCACGAATTCCTAAACATTCCCCTTAAGATTCAGAACTAAACATATTTCTTTAACAATATTTACTGTGTGGGGCTGAGACTTGATTCTAGCCTGTTTTGTGTTTTCTGTGACACTAGTAACTTTCTTTGTGGGTTTGTTGCTTTGGTGGCAGGGATGGGAATAGTTGGGAATGGACAAGAAGATAAGCTGGCAGAGTAGAACCACCTCAGAGTTCAAAATTGGTACTCTACTTCCTGTTTTTTTTTTTTTTTTTTTTTTTGAGACGGAGTTTCGCTCTGTCGCCCAGGCTGGAGTGCAGTGGCCGGATCTCAGCTCACTGCAAGCTCCGCCTCCCGGGTTCACGCCATTCTCCTGCCTCAGCCTCCCGAGTAGCTGGGACTACAGGCGCCCGCCACCTCACCCAGCTAGTTTTTTTTTTTTTTTTTTTTTATTTTTTAGTAGAGACGGGGTTTCACCGTGTTAGCCAGGATGGTCTCGATCTCCTGACCTCGTGATCCACCCGTCTCGGCCTCCCAAAGTGCTGGGATTACAGGCTTGAGCCACCGCGCCCAGCCTACTTCCTGCGTTCTTAGTAAAGTCTTGCAGTCCGGGGCAGTGACCTGGGGCATTTGGACTTAAAATCTGCTGTTTACATAATCACACATTCCCTATATAAAGAGGTCCTTGTGAAGTCTGCCAGTCTGTCAGTTCTAGTCACAGTCAGTTCAAACAAGCACCTGACCAAGGAAATTGAGACCAGACTGGGGTGTCGGAGAGAACTGGTCAAACTAGTTGGGTAATTTTATTATTGAGCATTACATTTAAACCACAGGCAAGAATGTTAAGATTATTTAACACCTAATAAGCCTAAGTATTGTTGTGGTGCTTACACGCACTGCCTCACATAATCCTCTTAACAACCCAATGAGTAGTATTAACTCAGATAAGTAAACTGAGGCTTAAAGGTTAAATTACTTGCTCAATGTCATATAGCTAGTAAATGCTGGTGCCCATGTCTGAGTCCACAAACCTAGCTTATGCCCCACTGCCTGTTACGATCCCTCAGTCAGCAAACAACTAGGGAACTCTGTTTCAATCCAGGTGATGCTCTCCTATAGACCGATGAAGCTTTAGTCTGGCCTTGTGCATATACTGCCTGAGCTTTGATAGTCTCATTTCTTCTCCTCCCTGGACTTTAACATTCCTCTGATCAGTTCTTAATGCTGCTTCAAATGAGTTTTTTCTGTGCCACTCTTCTCAAGATTAAAGTGGGGCCATTCTCTTTTGAAAGACAACCCAGGTCTTTGGTCTCAGTTTTCAAAAAATTTCACCAGACCCTCCCAGCTGGCTTCCCATTCCTAACTCTTCAATTAACATATCCTCTCTTGGTCTCACCTGCTCACAGCCTTAGCCCTATCTAACTACTGTCAGCAAGTCTCAACCCAAGCCATACCCTCTTCTAAAACATCCTCTCTGCCTCAGTCTGCCAAATTTCCACCTTCCATTTCAGTTCCTAAAGTCTATTTTTTCCTCAAAAAAAGTTCTCATCAGGAGGAGTTATGACTTCTCTGAACTAAAAAAGCATTTCCCCCATCCCATCACCTCTGCCTGCTCATAGCACAGTGTGTACTTATGTGACCTTGAACAAGATGTTTATGTTATTTATGTGGCTGCTGAAGCTTTGTCCTGTGGCCTATATATTCCTAATGACTTCTTTCTGTACAGTCCCTCAAACTATAAATGCTTTGAAAGCAAAGACTAACTTTATAGTTCATCTTCAATACAATGCGGAAGAGACAAGTGTTTATAAAAGTGTAAACTGAGAGTGTGCTAAGCTTTTAAAAGCAAAGATAGATGAACTCCATCTGTCAAAACAGAACAAAACAAAACACAAAGCCCACCCTTGCTATCACACAATGCAGTTTCCATGTTTTTACAAAAAAATCCTTCCTGGGTATGAAAACCACAATCAAGTAAAATATTAAAATATAAGATTCATAAATCACCAAACAGTGTGAGCACTATAAGCCAGGACCTGATTTTTTTTTTTTTTTAAAGGAAGACAGAATGTTACTCAAAAGATGACAAACTGCAAAAGGTTAAATACAGGCTAAAACCCTTGGCTTCCCAACTTGATCAGTTTACGTAACTCAGAAGGTGAAAAAACTTGGAATCTGGCCTAAAACAACACTGACTTATTTCCATTCAAGTTATGCTACAAGGGAAAAAATGTGAAGTTTGAAAACTTTCCTTTCCAAAGCCAGATTTAGACAAGTTGAAGGAAAAAGAAATAAATGCTACACTGCAGCCCACTGCAGCTCCACAATGGCCTGTTTCTGCCCACTCAAAGTACATTCCTCTTCCTTGTTCCTCAAGCAGTATCTCCTTAGCTACCTGGCTTGTGTTCAATCCAAATAGTATGTGGCCTGGCTTGTGCCAGGTTCACAAACCATGCTGGTATTGGATAAACTTCCACAACTACATGACCTTGGTCAAGAGGATCAAGAGGTCAAGAGGACCAAGAGGGCAAGCTAGCCTAGCAGTGCAGAGGACGTACAGAATCACCAGTAGAAATAGCCATTCAGGAATACAAATTTTTCTAAAAGTGAGTGGGAATCATTAGTGCACAAGGGTTTGGTCACTCTTGTATAAAGCTGTGTGCCTATTATTACTTCTGTTCACCTGGACCCTGTGCCCCTAGACTGCTGAAGCTAACATTGTAAGCTGCCCGAGTAAGCTGAGAATGACAGCCTCCTCCATTCCACTGCCAGCATCATTGGCTTCTGAAAACAGTTTCAGAGCCAGATGGCCAAACTCCTGTACAATATCTGTAGCTGGCTGCCATCATTGCTTTTGCCCAAGAGGCCTCAACAGTGGTAGCATAGCTGTGCTCATTGCACAGCAGAAGCCAGCTCCTTTCCCTGGGCCCATATTCCTGTCCCACTATGAGAGGTGAGGCTATTGCAGTATCAGGATCAGCTCTTAGTGCAGAACAAGGGGTAGAAGGCTCAGGGTGGACAAACATTTTTTGGTAGCTCCAGTGACAGCAACTTTGGAGATGGGATATTCTCCCAGTGGGCAATGAGGGAGGTTATGCTATCTATCATCAAGCTTGTCGTGTCCATCTTATCCCCTAGTGGCCACATACACAGCTGCATGCTAAAGGAAACAATTCTTTTTTTTTGTTTTTTTTTTAAGACAGGGTCTCACTCAGTTGCCCAGGCTGGAGTGTAGTGTGGCACAATCTTGGCTTACTGCAGCCTCTTTACCTCCCCAGGCTCAGGTGATCCTCCCACCTCAGCTCCCAAGTAGCTGGGACTACAGGCATATGTCATCATGCCCAGCTAATTTTTGTATTTTTTGTAGAGATGGCATTTTACCATGTTTCCCAGACTGGTCTTGAACTCCTGGGCTCAAGTGATCTACCTGCCTCGGCCTCCAAAAGTACTTGGATTACAGTCATAAGCCACTACACCTGGCTCTATAACTTCTTTTACTAAGTAGTCAAGGATTCTAGGGCCCTATCATTAGGATGACCTATGTCACAGCTAGGTGTTAAAAGATGAACTGGGTCAATCAAATTCCCTCTCTCTGGAATTTAACTAGAAATATGAAAACTATACAAACCGAGTCATGACGATGGTGGGAGATTACAATGGATAATTAGTAACTTCCACTGTTCAAATCCCTGCAGCTTGCCACACCCTAGTACAGCCTCCATGATACCTGGTTATATTATAGCTCCTGTTCTTGGACTCCCCTTGTCACTCATAACCACACCTCTGATTTGAGGTAGCACAAAAGAACTTATCCTTATAGTCAAATAACTCATCTACCAAGCTGTTCAACCATGTCCAGAAATAGTGTGGTATTATCCAGGAGGCAGAATTCCATGGTTAAGTTATGGCTAAAGGGCAGCTCAGACCTATAGCCCCAGTGTAAACCACCTCTTTGGAAATACTCCAGCTATGTGAGTATGACAAACAGAACATGAAGGCTCAGGAAAAAGCCAAGGACCACTTTCGTTTTCAATGTTAAAATGTATCTTGGGCCGGGCGCGGTGGCTCAAGCCTGTAATCCCAGCACTTTGGGAGGCCGAGACGGGCGGATCACGAGGTCAGGAGATCGAGACCATCCTGGCTAACACGGTGAAACCCCATCTCTACTAAAAAATACAAAAAACTAGCCGGGCGAGGTGGCGGGCGCCTGTAGTCCCAGCTACTCGGAGGCTGAGGCAGGAGAATGGCATAAACCCGGGAGGCGGAGCTTGCAGTGAGCTGAGAACCGGCCACTGCACTCCAGTCCGGGCGACAGAGCGAGACTCCGTCTCAAAAAAAAAAAAAAAAAATGTATCTTGGGTCATATAGCTTAAGATGCTAATTTTAATATAAAATCCAGCCTTGTAAATAACAGCATTATCTATCAGATTATATAGCTTAAACCTGTCCTCCTTTTCCACAAATCATAAACAGCGGCAAAACAAATAAAAATAACTTTATTATCCACCGGGTAAAATAGTATAAACTATTGGTCTGTCAGGTTCAAGTATGTCTAATAAAAGCTGTGTGTTCTTATGAAAAGATGTTTCACCTCTTTCACTCTCAGTTTAAAATAAAGGTTGCACTAGAATGAGACAATCTTTGAGGAACTTTCCAGCGCTAAAATGTGCTGGGTTCTACTTTCTGATCAAGTAATGAACTCATCGCTTGCCAGGATACAATTCATTCATCTAATAGATACCTGAAGGTCATTGAGTCAAGTACGCAAACTACTTGGTACAGAGCAGTGAACAAAACATAAAAAATTCTCTGTGCTCATAAAACTTACCTTGCAGTCTGGTAAAAGTCAGAAAACACAACTAATCTTTTCAGGTCATAATCAGCATTTTAAAGAAAAATAAAATTAAGGTTAAAAATTAATTGGCCAGGCATGGTGACTCACATCTGTAGTCCTAGCATTTTGGGAGGCCAAGGCAGGAGGATTGCTTGAAGCCAGGAGTTCAAGCCCAGCCTGGACCCCATCTCTACTAACTAAATAAATAGGCAGACAGAAAGAAAATGTAAGAGGAATACAGAAAAAGAGGATACAGGGGCTAGACATTTGGGCAGTGTCTAAGTGCTCCATTTAGAAATGTGGGGGAAGGCCGGGTGTGGTGGCTCACGCCTGTAAATCTAGCACTTTGGGAGGCCGAGGCAGGTGAATCACCTGAGGTCAAGAGTTTGAGACCAGCCTGGGCAATACGGTGAGACCCATCTCCACTAAAAAATACTAAAAATTAGCCAGATGTGGTAGCACACACCTATAATCCCAGCTACTTGGGAGGCTGAGGCATGAGAATAGCTTGAGCCTAGAAGGTGGAGGTTGCAGTGGGCCAAGACTGTGCCATTGCACTCCAGCCTGGGCAGCAAAGCGAGACTGTCTCAAAACAAACAAAGAAATGTGGGGAAAGAGAGTTTCAGATAAAAGGAAGTACTAAGGCCCCCAGAGGCCTCAGTTGTCTTGTTCAAAGAAGAGCAAAGTAGTCAGTGTGGCCATAGTGGTTAAGGGAGAGAATGATAGGAGATAATGTTAGAAAACACCCAAAATTCAACAGATGAGACCTAAGAAAAAAAGATTTAAAACACTTCAAGTACAAGACTCATACCAATGCGGCCCGTGGCTTCTTCAAGAGTGCACTATACGCCAAACACAGAAGCAAAAAGGTAAGTTTGCAACCACAACATAACATTTATCTGACTTGAAACTAAGCACGACATTTGATACAGATGTCCAAACTGGCAAAAACTGCATAAAGAAGATTGCTTTGGGAAGCCAAATAATAGCAAATCTGGAGTCATTAATATTTTCATTTATTTTAACTGTGGTTAAGTAACCTTCACAAAATTTATCCTACAGAAAATAATCTGAAAGAGAAGGCCATGTACAAAAATATATCAACAGAAGCATCATTTCTAAAAGCCCTTCAGAAGCATCCAATCTTTTGGCTCCCCCGGGCCACACTTGAAGAATTGTCTTGGGCCACACATACAATATAGTAACACTAATGATAGGTGATGCGCTTAAAAAAAAAAAAAATCACACACAAAAAAATCATAATGCTTTAAGAAAGTATACAAATTTTTCCTGAGCTGCATGTGGCCTGTGGGCAACAGATTGGATAAGCTCAGTCTAGATGACCAAAAAGCAAGTCAGTTATGGTACAAACTCCTTGAAAGGTGGCCTCTTTAAAAATATGAAAATTGGGAACTAACTAAACTAAAGAGCTTCTACATAGCAAAAGAAACTATCAAAAGAGTGAACAGACAACCTGCAGAATGAGAGAAAAATTTTGCAAACTATGCATTTGACAAAGGTCTAATATCCAGCATCTGTAAGGAACTTAAACAAATTTATAAGAAAAAAAAATAGCTCCATTAAAAAGTGGGCAAAGGACATGAACAGACACTTTTAATAAGAAGACACACATACAGCCAACAAACATAAGAAAAAAAGCTCAATATCACTGATCATTAGAGAAATACAAATCAAAACCACAATAAGATACCATCTCACTAGTCAGAATGGCTATTATTAAAAAGTCAAAAAATAACAGGTGCTGGCGAGGTTGTAGAGAAAAAGGAACGCTTATACACTGCTGGTGGGAGTGTAAATTAGTTCAGCCATTGTGGAAAACAGTGTGGCAATTCCTCAAAGCCCTAAAAACAACTACCATTCAATCTAGCAAACCCATTACTGGGTATAAACTCAAAGGAACATAAATAGTTCTATTATAAAGATACATGCACATGTATGTTCACTGCAGCACCATTCACAATAGCAAAGACATGGAATCAACCTAAATGCCTATCAATGGTAGACTGGATAAAGAAAACATGGTACATATATACCATGGAATAGTATGCAATCCTTAAAAAGAACAAGATCATGTCCTTTGCAGGAACACTGATGGAGCTGGAGGCTATTATCCTTAGCAAAGGAGTGAACAGAAAACCAAATACCACATGTTCTCACTTATACATGGGAGTTAAATGATGAGAACACATGGACACATAGAGGGGAACAACAGACACTGGCACCTATCAGAGGGTGGAGGGTGGGAGGAGGGAGAGGATCAGGAAAAATAACTAATGGGCACTAGGCTTAATATCTGGGTGACCAAATAATCTATATAACAAACCCCCATGACCTACACAACAAAAAGACTGGAAGGAGATAGAAAACTGATGATGGTTGGTTCTGCTGGGATGGTTCTGCTGTTCTGCTGGGATTATTCTTATTGTTTATTAAAATAACATGTTCAAAGAGAACCATATTGCTTTGTTCTGGTTCTACTACTTCATTATAATACTAAGGTCTAGAATTAGAATAACAATAGAAAATACTGGGATCATGTAACTGACAAGAGGGCCTTCATATCTACTCTCTCTGGGAGACTAGATCAATTCAGGAGAGAAAAAAAAAAATCCTTCAAGGCTCTTTCTTCCATTTTTCTTCTACCTCACAACATCCCTGTTGGGCATGGTAGCTCATGCCTGTAATCCCAACAATTGGGAGGCTGAACTGAGAGGATCACTTGAGCCCAGGAGTTTGAGAACAGCCCAGGCAACAGAGCAAGACCCTGTCTCCACAAAAAATAAAAATAAAAAATAAGCCAGGCATGGTAGTGAGTGCAGCTACTCAGGAGGCTAAGGCAGGAGAATTGCTTGAGCTCAGGAAGTCAAGGCTGCAGTGAGCCATGATTGTACTACTGCACTCTAGCCTGGGTGACAGAGTGTGGCCCTGTCTCCAAACAAACAAACAAAAAACAAATTACAGCCACACTTCCTTCATTTCTCCAAAGGCCCAAAAGCCTTTTTTCATACTTAGTTCTCCCTGTATGATAGTCCTCTGTTTGGAATTTGCTTCCCTACATGTTCTAGCTAACTCCTCAATTTTCAAGTCTGCTTAAATGCCATTTTCTCAAACAAGCTCTCTCCATACTCCCAATCTAAACTGATGCCCCCTTTTTAGAGTCTCTACTGCACTCTATTTTTCCTTCAGATAATTTATCAGTTTGTAATCATGTTTACTTTTGTGACTATCTGATTAATTTCTTTTTTTTTTTTTTTTTTTTGAGGTGGAGTCTCACTCTGTCACCCAGGCTGGAGTGCAGTGGCCGGAACTCAGCTCACTGCAAGCTCCGCCTTCCAGGCCCACGCCATTCTCCTGCCTCAGCCTCCCGAGTAGCTGGGACCCACAGGCGCCCGCCCCGCGCCCGGCTTTTTTTTTTTTTTTTTTTTTGTATTTTAGTAGAGACGGGGTTTCACCGTGTTAGCCAGGATGGTCTCGACCTCCTGACCTTGTGATCCGCCCGCCTCAGCCTCCCAAAGTGCTGGGATTACAGGCTTGAGCCACCGCACCCGGCTAATCTGATTAATTTCTTATCTCCCCCATAGGAGATAAGAATACCTGTGAGGTCCAGGACCAAATCATGAAAACAAACAACGTGACTTTTATGCCTTCCTTCGCCTTCCATGGTCTCAGTGGTGCTCTGAAGGGTAACAAGCATTTCCTTACTCGTGGTCCACAGACAAACTGATCCATAAGGCTCTGTATATCCTAAATGGGTCATTAAATGTCTTAATGGCCCTTGTGCTGAAAGAGCTGAAGTCTGCATGGCTTCCCACTCCGCTACCTCAAAAACATGCAATGAGACAGTCCATGTATCTGGTCACCTGGCCATTCTTTCCCTTTGTGGCTTTTTTTTTCTTTTTTTGCCACCAACTATGGTCTATCTATGTGAATATTAAACTCTCAACAATCCATTGAAAACAGTCATGCTTTTACAAACCCTACTTCAAATCTGCACCAAGGTAAACTTGCCGGATGAACAGATGATTCTATTTCATTACATATATACTATCTGAGAGAAAGGCTAAAGGGCTCAATAGTGGATGGTTCATGTTTTCCTTTCTAGTTACACATGAGCCTAATACAGCCAAACAAACTTTACCTAATGGCCAATGTGAAGTGACCTAAGAAAAATTATTATCAGCAAGAGGGGGCATTATTAAGAAGGCACCAAATAGTTTGACGTGAACAATGTAGATATTCCTAACATTGGAATAACATCAAATTTCTTTAGGCTCTCCCCAAACAGGTCATCAACCTTCAGACTTTAGCTGAGAGCAAGACACAACAGGAGCCAACAGTCTAATAATTATTTATCTTCCCTGATCCCAATCACCAAGAAGGCAATCTGCTCTCTGAGGATGCAAGCCTGAGGACCAGAATTAGGAGATCAGATTCTCTTCTTGGCATAGCTCTCACTGGTCCATTTCAACACCTAACCTCAGCTATAAAATGAGGGCACCAGCACTAATATACTGCAATGTACTATATTTCTATATTTAATGCTGTTATTTTGGAGTGTACCAAGAGCTATCTGTGGAGGCTGTAGAGGTGCTAAACTCCATACTGCTCTGAACAACCCTAACATGCTTTTCAATTCTCAGTTAACAATTTAAGTAGGATGTTCTAAAATACGGCATATACACAAAGAAGGCAGAAAAGAAGAATGCTGATCCAGAAACTATTAGACATAACATATAACTTAGAAAATAAAAATATTTAGCTTGGAAAGAGAAATTGATAGTCCTTTAAGTACCTAGAGTTAGATGTCACAATGATGGTTTATTCTGTCTTACTTCATAAGACATCATTGACCAAGGAGTAAAGATTTCAGGGAAGCATTTGACACAATAGAGGGAAACATTTAATAACTAACTAGGTCTACAAATATAAAGACTTCTTCTGAAATAAACTGCGTCCCTTTGTCACTGGATGTCTCAAAGCAAAATGAGCAATTCTGTGGGCTATTTTGGAGCAGGAGTCAACATACGTTTTCTGTAAAGAGATGTGTGTGCCACACATAATTCCTTAAAGATGTAAAAAAAGATCCTTAAGCTCACAGGCCATACAAAAACAAGTAGTTTGTTGACCCTTGTTCTAGAGAAGCACTGTTTAACAGAAATGTAACACGACTCACATATGTAATTAAAAATTTTCCAGTATATATATTTTAAAGGTAAAAGAAACAGGTGAAGTTAATTTTAATATCTCTCTCTCTCTCTCTCTCTCTCTCTAT
>NW_016811705.1:713294-716289 GCF_001698545.2 Rhinopithecus bieti
CCTCTTTTTTTTTTTTTTTGAGACAGAGTTTCACTCTGCCATCCAGGCTGGAGTGCATCCAGGCTGGAGTGCAGTGGCACAATCTCCACTCACTGCAACCTTTGCCTTCCGGGTTCATGCAATTACCCTGCCTCAGCCTCCCAAGTAGCTAGGATTACAGACATGTACCACCACGCCCAGCTAATTTTTGTATTTTTAGTAGAGATGGGGTTTCACCATGTTGGCCAGGCTGGTCTCGAACTCCTGACCTCAGATGATCCACTTGCCTCGGCCTCCCAAAATGCTGGGATTACAGATGTGAGCCATCGCAAACGGCCCTAAAACTCTTCATATAAAAAGGAATGTTTACATTGCAATGACAAAAGACTTAGATCACAACACTCAATTTCCTTTGAATATCTGCAAAGCCTTCTCAAGAAGGATGGGTACAAATCAGCCCAGACAGCAAAGATAACAACAAATACCTAACTCTTCAATGCCCAGACATCGATGAACATCCACAAGCATCAAGACCATTCAAGAAAACATGACCTCACCAAATAAACTAAATAAGACACCTAGGATCAATCCCAGAGTGACAGATAGTGACCTTTCAGACAGAGAATTCAAAAAACCTGTTTTCAGGAGCTGAATGAAATTCAAAATAACACAGAGAAAAATTGAGAATACTATCAAATACATTTAACAAAGGGATTAAAATATTTTTTAAAAATCAAGCAGAAATTCTGGAGTTGAAAACTTCAATTAACAAATTGAAGAATGAGGCCAGGCATGATGGCTCACACCTATAATCCCAGCACTTTGGGAGGCCAAGGTGGGCAGATCACTTCAGGTCAGGAGTTCTAGACCAGCCTGGCCAACATGATGAAACCCCATCTCTACTAAAATACAAAATTAGCCGGGCATGGTGGCGCACACCTGTAATCCCAGCTACTCAGGAGGTTGAGGGAGGAGAATCGCTTGAACCTGGGAGGTAGAGGTTGCAGTGAGCTGAGATTGCACCACTGCACTCCAGCCTGGGTGACAGAGCAAGGAATGAGAGAGGATCCAGCTTTATTTTTTTCCGTCTCAAAAAAAAAAAAAAAAAAAATTGAAGCATGCATCACAGTCTCTCAATAGCAGAACTGATCAAGCAAAATAATTAGTGAAATTGAAGACAGGCTACTTGAAAATACACAATCAGAAGAGAAAAAAGAAAAAAGAATGAAAAGAATGAAGCACACCTATAAGAACTAGAAAACAGCTTTGAAAGGGCAGATCTGAGTTATTGGCCTTAAAAAAGATGTGGAAGGCCGGGCGCGGTGGCTCAAGCCTGTAATCCCAGCACTTTGGGAGGCCGAGACGGGCGGATCACGAGGTCAGGAGATCGAGACCATCTTGGCTAACACGGTGAAACCCCGTCTCTACTAAAAAATACAAAAAACTAGCTGGGCGCGGTGACGGGCGCCTGTAGTCCCAGCAACTCGGGAGGCTGAGGCAGGAGAATGGCTTAAACCCAGGAGGTGGAGCTTGCAGTGAGCTGAGATCCGGCCACAGCACTCCAGCCTGGGTGACAGAGCGAGACTCCGTCTCAAAAAAAAAAAAAAAAAAAAAAAAGATGTAGAGAGAGAGGTTAGGGCAGAAAATTTACTCAAAGAGACAGTAACAGAACTTCCCAAACCGAGAGAAAGGTAACAATATCCAAGTACAAGAAGGTTATGGAACACCAAGCAGATTTAACCCAAATAAGACTACCCCAAGACATTTAATAATCAAATTTCCAAAGGTCAAGGATAAAGAAAGGGTCCTCAAAACAGCAAGTGAAAAGAAACGACATACAATGGAGCTCCAATACGTCTGGCAACAGACTTTTCACTGGAAATCTTACAGGCCACAAAGGGCTTAAGGAAAAAACTTTTATCTTAGAATAGTATGTGCAACGAAAATATCCCTCAAACAAGAAGGAGAAATAAGGACTTGCGCAGACAAACAAAAGCTGAGAAATTTCAACACCTGATCTATCCTACAAGAAATTCTCAAGGAAGTTCTCCAATCTGAAAGAAAAGGACACTAATGAGCAATAAGAAATTATCCAAAGGTACAAAACTCACTAGTCAATACACAGAAAAATATAGACCATAACACTGTAATTGTGGTGTGTAAATGACTCATATCTTGAGTAGGAAGACTACAAGTTGAACCTATCAAAAATAATAACTATAACAACTTTTCCTGATATAGTACAACAAGATACAAACAATAAAAAGTTGAAAAGCTGGGGGGAATGCAGTTAAGGTACAGAGTTTTTTCTTTGCCTGTTAATTTATGCAATCAGTGTTTTCATCAGTTTGAAATGAGTTGTAAGGTGTTATTTACAAGCCTCATGGTAACCTCAAATCAAAAACAGATACATACAACAGATTCACATAAAATAAAAAGGAAGCCAGAAAGGAGGTCGGGGAATCAGGAAAGAGGTTAAGAAGAAAGGGAGGGAGGGAGAGAAGACAACAAAACTAGAAAACAAATAACAAAATAGCAGTAGTAAATTCTTATCAATAATAATATTGAATGGATTAAAAAAAAAAAAAGTCCCATCTGCTGCCTAGAAGAAACACACTTTACTTAAAAAGACACACACAGACTGAAAATAAAGGGATGGAAAAAGAAATTCCAAGCCAATGGAAATGAAAAAAGAACAGTAGGCCGGGCGCGGTGGCTCAAGCCTGTAATCCCAGCACTTTGGGAGGCCGAGACGGGCGGATCACGAGGTCAGGAGATCGAGACCATCCTGGCTAACGTGGTGAAACCCCGTCTCTACTAAAACGAAGAAAACTAGCCGGGCGAGGTGGCGGGCGCCTGTAGTCCCAGCCACATGGGAGGCTGAGGCAGGAGAATGGCGTAAACCCGGGAGGCGGAGCTTGCAGTGAGCTGAGATCCGGCCACAGCACTCCAGCCTGGGCGACAGAGCGAGACTCTGTCTCAAAAAAAAAAAAAGAAAAAAAAAAAAAAAAAAAAA
>NW_016811705.1:716436-721625 GCF_001698545.2 Rhinopithecus bieti
AAAAAAAAAAAAAAAAAAAAAAAAAAAAGAAAAAAGAACAGTAGTTACATCAGATAAAATAGATTTCAAGACTAAAACCATAAAAGAAGACAAAAGAGGTCATTAATATAATAATAATGAGGTCAATTCAGCAAGAGGACATAACAATGATATATATACACCCAACACTGGAGCACCCAGATATATAAAGCATATATTATTGGAGCTAAAGAGAGACAAAGACCACAATACAAAAATAAGCTGGAGACTTCAACACCCCACTTTCATCATGGTACAGCTCTCCCAGACAGAAAATGAACAAAGTAATATTGGATTTAATCTCCAGTATGGACCAACTGGACCTAACAGATATTTACAGAACATTTCATCCAATGGCTGCAGAAGATGCATTCTTTTTGTCAGCATATGGAACACTCTCAAGGGTAGAACATATGTTAGGCCACAAAACAAATGTTTAAAAATTCAAACAAAATTGAAATAACATCAAGTATCTTCTCTGACCACAATGGAATAAAAATAGAAATCAGTAACAAGACGAACTACACAAACACATGAAAATTAAACAGTATACTCCTAAATGACCAGCAAGTCAATAAAGAAATTAAGAAGGAAGCTTAAAAATGTCTTAAAACAAATGAAAATGAAAATGCAACATACCAAAACCTATGGGATCCAGCAAAAGCAGTACACTAAGAGGAAAGTTTACAGCAGTAAAGGCCTGCATCAAAAAAAAAAAAAAAAAAGTAGAAAAACCGCAAATAAGCAACCTAGCAATGCATCTTAAAGAACTAGAAAAGCAAGCACAAACCAAACCCAAAATTAGTAGAAGAAATCAGAGATCAGAGCTGAAATAAATGAAACTGAAACAAGAAAATTATAAACAATTCAATAAAATGAAAAATTGGTTTTCTGAAAAGATAAAATCAACAAACCTTTAGCTAGGCTAACTCAGAAAAAAACAAGAGAAGATCCAAATAAATAAAATTAGAGTTTAAAAAGGAAATAACCGATACCTCAGAAATTCAAAGGATCATTAGAGAATACTATGAGCAACTATATGCCAATAAATTAGAAAACCTAGAAGAAATGGATAAATTTGTAGACACATACAACCTACCAAGATTGAACCACGAAGAAATTAAAAACTGAAATGGACCAATAACAATAAGATCAAAGCCATAATAAAGTCTCCCAGCAAAGAAAAGCTTGAGACCCGATGGCTTCACTGCTGAATTCCACCAAACATTTAAAGAACTAATACCAATCCCATTCAAACTATTCCAAAAAAAATAGAGAAGGGAGTATTTACAAACTCATTCTACAAGGCCAGTATTACCCTGACATCAAAACCAAAGACATGGCTGGGTGCAGTGGCTCATACCCGTAAACCCAGCACTTTGGGAGGCTGAGGTGGGCGGATTGCTTGAGGTCAGGAGTTCAAGACCAGCCTGACCAACATGATGAAACCCCATCTCCACTAAACATACAAAAATTAACCAGGTGTGGTGACACATGCCTGTCATCCCAGCTACTCGGGAAGCTGAGGCATGAGAATTGCTTGAACCTAGGAGGCAGAGCAGTGAGCTGAGATCATGACACTGCACTACAGCCTAGGTGACACAGTGAGACTCTGTCTCAAAACAAAACCCAAAGACACATCAATAAAAGAAAATTGCAAACCAATATCTCTGATGAACATAGATGCAAAAATCTTCAACCAAGTACTAGCAAACTAGCAAACTGAATTCAACAACACATTAAAAACATTGTTCATCATGATCATGTGGGATTCATCTCAGGAATGCAAGGATGGTTCAACATATGCAAATCAGTCAATGTAATACATCATATCAACAGAATGAAAGATAAAAACCATATTACTTCAATTGACACTGAAAAAGTATTTGATACAATTCAACATTCCTTCATAATAAAAACCCTAAAAAAACTGGGTATAGAAGGAACATATATCAACACAATCACAGCTATATATGAAAGACCCACAGCTAGTATCATACTGAACACAGAAAGAAATGAAAGCTTTTCCTTTAAGATCTGCAACAAGACAAGGATGCTCACTTTCACCACTGTTACTCAACATAGTACTGGAAGTCCTATCGAGAGCAATCAGACAAGAGAAAGATATAAAGAGCATCCAAATTGGCAAGGAAGAACTCAAATTATCCTTGTTTGCATATTATATGATCTTTTAGAAAAACCTAAAGAAGGCTGGGCATGGTGGGTCACGCCTGTAATCCCAGCACTTTGGGAGGCCAAGGCAGCTGGATCATGAGGTCAGGAGTTCAAGACCAGCCTGGCCAAGATGGTGAAACCCTGTCTCTACTAAAAATACAAAAATATTAGCCGGGCATGGTGGTAGGCACCTGTAATCCCAGTTACTCAGGAGGCTGAGGCAGAGAATTGTTTGAACCCAGTAAGCGGAGGTTGCAGTGAGCCAAGATCACCAATGCACTCTAGGGTGGGCAACACAGTAAGACTCCGTCTCCAAAAAAAAAAAAAGAAAAGAAAGAAAAACCTAAAGATGACACCAAAAAACTCTTAGAACTAATCAGCAAATTCAGTAAAGTTGCAGGATACAAAATCAACATATAAAAATCAGTAGCATTTCTATATGTCAATATTGAACAATCTGAAAAAGAAATTTAAACAGTAATCATATTTACAATAGCCATACATAAAATTAAATATCTGGGAATTAATCAAAGAAGTGAAAGAGCTCTACAATGAAAACTATAAAACACTGATGCAAGAAATTGAAGAGGACACATCACACACAAAAAGGATATTCCATGCTCATGGATTGGAAAAAACCAATATTGTTAAAATATCCATACTACCCAAAGCAATCTACACATTCAATGTAATCCCTATCAAAATACCAATCACATCCTTCACAAAAATAGAAAAAAAAATCCTAAAATTCATATGGAATCATAAAAGACCCAGAACAGCCAAACTTATCCTGAGCAAGAAGAACAAAACCGGAGGACTCATATTCCCTGACTTCAAATTATACTACAGAGCTATAGTAACAAAAGCAGCAAGATACAGGCATAAAAACAGGCACATAGACTAATGGAATAGAATAGAGAACCCAGAAATAAATTCATACATCTACAGTAAACTCACTTTTGACAAAGGTGCCAAGAACATGTGTTGGGCAGAGGACAATCTCTTCAACAAATATTGCTGGGAAAACTAGATATCCATAGGCAGAAAAATGAAACTAGACCCCTATCTCTTGCCATATAAAAAAAAATTAAATCAAAATGAAACAAAAACTTCAAAATTTTTTTTCTCTTCTGAGATGGCCAGGAAGAGCTCTGGTCTGCAGCTTCCAGCGCGATCGACACAGAAGATGGGTGATTTCTGAATTTCCAACTGAGGTACCAGGTTCATCTCACTGGGACTGGTTGGACAGTGGGTACAGCCCACGGAGGGCAAGCCGAAGCAGGGCGGGGCATTGCCTCACCCAGGAAGTGCAAGGGGTCGGGGGATTTCCCTTTCCTAGCCAAGGGAAGCCATGACAGATGGTACCTGGAAAAAATGGGACACTCTTGCCCAAATACTGTGCTTTTCCAATGGTCTTAGCAAACGACATACCAGGAGATTATATCCCACGACTGGCTCAGCGGGTCCCATGCCCAAGGAGCCTTGCTCACTGCTAGTGCATCAGTCTGAGATTGACCTACAAGGCAGCAGCCTGGCAGGGGGAGGGGCATATGCCATTGCTGAGGCTTGAATAGGTAAACAAAGAGGCTGGGGAAGCTTGAACTGGGCAGAGCCCACCGCAGCTCTGCAAGGCCTGCTGCCTCTGTAGACTCCACCTCGCGGGGCAGGGCATAGCTGAACAAAAAGGCAGCAGAAACTTCTGCAGACTTAAACATCCCTGTCTGACAGCTCTGAAGAGAGCAGTGGTTCTCCCAGCACAGTTTGGAGAACGGACAGACTGCCTCCTTAAGTTGTCCCTGACCCACCTGTAGCCTAACTGGGAGACACCTCCCAGTAGGGGCCGACTGACACCTCATACAGCCAAGTGCCCCTCTGGGACAAAGCTTCCAGAGGAAGGTTCAGGCAGCAATATTTGCTGTTCTGCAATATTTGCTGTTCTGCAGCCTCCACTGGTGATACCCAGGCAAACAGGGTCTAGAGTGGACCTCCAGCAAACTCCAACAGACCTGCAGCTGAGGGACCTGACTGTTAGAAGGAAAACTAACAAATAGAAAGGAATAGCATCAACATCAACAAAAAGGACATCCACACAAAAAAACGCCATCTGTAGGTCACCAACATCAAAGACCAAAGGTAGATAAAATCACAAAGATGGGGAGAAACCAGAGCAGAAAAGCTGAAAATTTTTAAAGCCAGAGTATCTTCTCCTCCAAAGGATCGCAGCTCCTCACCAGCAATGGAAAAAAACTGGACAGAGAATGACTTTGACAAGCTGACAGAAGTAGGCTTCAGAAGGTTGGTAATAACAAACTTCTCCGAGCTAAAGGAGGATGTTCGAATTCATCACAAGGAAGCTAAAAACCTTGAAAAAAAGATTAAACAAATGGCTAACTAGAATAAACAGTGTAGAGAAGACCTTAAATGACCTGATGGAGCTGAAAACCATGGCACGAGAACTACGTGATGCATGCACAAGCTTCAATAGCTGATTCGATCAAGTGGAAGAAAGGGTATCAGCGATTGAAGATCAAATTAATGAAATAAAGCAAGAAGAAAAGTTTAGAAAAAAAAGAGTAAAAAGAAACAAAGCCTCCAAGAAATGTGGGACTATGTGAAAAGACCAAATCTACATTTGATTGGTGTACCTGAAAGTGATGGGGAGAATGGAACCAAGTTGGAAAACACTCTTCAGGATATTATCCAGGAAAACTTCCCCAAGCTAGCAAGGCAGACCAACATTCAAATTCAGGAAACATAGAGAATGCCACAAAGATACTTATCGAGAAGAGCAAACCCAAGACACATAATTGTCAGATTCACCAAGGTTGAAATGAAGGAAAAAATGTTAAGGGCAGCCAGAGAGAAAGGTCAGGTTACCCACAAAGGGAAGCCCGTCAGACTAACAGTGGATCTCTTGGCAGAAATTCTACAAGCCAGAAGAGAGTAGGGGCCAATAATCAACATTCTTAAAGAAAAGAATTTTCAACCCAGAATTT
>NW_016811705.1:722768-741053 GCF_001698545.2 Rhinopithecus bieti
AAAAATCTCCATAAACTAGGTATTGATGGAACATATCTCAAAATAATAAGAGCTATTTACGAAAAACCTACAGCCAATATCATACTGAATGGGCAAAAACTGGAAGCATTCCCTCTGAAAACTGGCACAAGACAGGGATACCCTCTCTCACCACTCCTATTCAACATAGTGTTGGAAATTGTAGCCAGGGCAATCAGGCAAGAGAAAGAAATAAAGGTTATTCAATTAGGAAAAGAGGAAGTCAAATGGTCCCTGTTTGCAGATGACATGATTGTATATTTAGAAAACCCCATCATCTCAGCCCAAAATCTCCTTAGCTGATAAGCAACTTCAGCAAAGTCTCAGGATACAAAATCAATGTGCAAAAATCACAAGCATTCCTATACACCAATATCAGACAAACAGCCAAATCATGAGTGAACTCTCATTCACAACTGCTACAAATAAAATACCTAGGAATCCAACTTACAAGGGATGTGAAGGACCTCTTCAAGAGGAACTACAAACCACTCAACTAAATAAAAGAGGACACAAACAAATGGAAGAACATTCCATGCTCATGGATAGGAAGAATCAATATCATGAAAATGGCCATACTGCCCAAGGTAATTTATAGATTCAATGCCATCCTCATCAAGCTATTAATGACTTTCTTCACAGAACTGGAAAAAACTACTTTAAAGTTCATATGGAACCAAAAATGAGCCTGCATAGCTAAGACAATCCTAGGCAAAAAGAACAAAGCTGGAGGCATCACGCTACTTGACTTCAAACTATATACAAGGCTACAGCAACCAAAACAGCATGGTACTGTTACCAAAACAGATATATAGACTAATGGAATAGAGCAGAGGCCTCAGAAATAACACCACACATCTACAACCATCTGATCTTTGACAAACCTGACAAAAACAAAATATGGGGAAAGGATTCCCTATTTAATAAATGGTGCTGGGAAAACTGGCTAGCCATACATAGAAAGCTGAAACTGGATCCCTTCCTTACACCTTATACAAAAATTAATTCGAGATGGATTAAAGACTTAAATGTTAGACCTAAAACCATAAAAACCCTAGAAGAAAACCTAGGCAATACCATCCAGGACATAGGCAATAAAAGGTATTTATTTATTGGCAAGGACTTCATGACTAAAACACCAAAAGCAATGGCAACAAAAGCAAAAATTGACAAATCAGATCTAATGAAACTAAAGAGCTTCTGTACAGCAAAAGAAACTACCATCAGAGTGAGCAGGTAACCTACAGAATGTGAGAAAATTTTTGCAATCTATCCATCTGACAAAGGGATCATATCCAGAATCTACAAAGAACTCAAACAAATATACAAGAAAAAAACAACCCCATCAAAAAGTGGGCAAAGGATATGAACAGGCACTTCTCAAAAGAAAACATTTATGCAGCCAACAGACACATGAAAAAAATGCTCATCATCACTGGTCATCAGAGATATGCAAATCAAAACCACAATGAGATACCATCTCACACCACTTAGAATGGCAATCATTAAAAAGTCAGGAAACAACAGATGCTGGAGAGGATGTGGAGAAATAGGAACGCTTTTATACTGTTGGTGGGAGTGTAAACTAGTTCAACCATTGTGGCAGACAGTGTGGCGATTCTTCAAGGATTTAGAACTAGAAAGACCATTTGACCCAGTGATCCCATTACTAAATACCCAAAGGATTATAAATCTTGCTACTATAAAGACACATGCATACGTATGTTTATTGCGGCACTATTCACAATAGCAAAGACTTGGAACCAATCCAAATGTCCATCAATGATAGACTGGATTAAGAAAATGTGGCACATATACACCATGGAATACCATGCAGCCATAAAAAAGGATGAGTTCATGTCCTTTGCAGGGACATGGATGCAGCTGGAAACCATCATTCTGAGCAAACTATCACAAGGACAGAAAACCAAACACCGCATATTCTCACTCATAGGTGGGAATTGAACAATGAGAACACTCGGACACAGGGCGGGGAACATCACACCCCAGGGCCTGTCGTGGGGTTGGGAGCAGGGGGAGGGATAGCATTAAGAGAAATACCTATTGTAAATGATGAGTTAATGGGTGCAGCAAACCAACCTGGCACATGTATACCTACGTAACAAACCTGCACGTTGTGCACATATACCCTAGAACTTAAAGTATAATAATAAAAAAAAAAACTTCAAATTAATACCTCAAACTATGAAACTACTAAAAAAAATGCTAGGACAAACATACAAACAAACAAACAAAAAAAACATTGAGGAAAATCTCCAAGACATTGGTCTGGACACAAAAATTACTTGAGTAATATCCCACAAGCAAAGGCAACCAAAGCAAAATGGACAAATGGGATCACATCAAGTTAAAAAGTTTCTGCACAGCAAAGGAAACAGTCAACAAAGTGAAGAGACAACCCACAGAATGGGAGAAAATAGTTACAAACTGTCAATCTAACAAGGGATTCATAATATATAAAGAGCTCAAACAACTCAATAGGAAAAAAAAAACCTAACAATCTGATTTAAAAATGGGCAAAAGAGAGTTTCTAAGGATCATGTCTAAGAGTGAGTATTTCTTTCCTTTTTTTTTTTTTCCTAAGGCAGAGTCTTGCTCTGTCGCCCAGGCTGGAGTGCAGGGGCACGATTTCGGCTCACTGTAAAGTCTGCCTCCCAGATTCAAACAATTCTCCTGCCTCAGTCTCCTGAGTAGCTGGGGTTACAGGCGTGGGCCACCACGCACAGCTAATTTTTGTATTTTTAGTAGAGATGGGGTTTCACCATGTTGATCAGGCTGGTCTCGAACTCCTGACCTCGTGATCTGCCCACCTCGGCCTCCCAAAGTGCTCACCCAGTTGAGATGGAGCCTGAAGGCATCATTGAGAGAAACTGGAATGAGATTGTTGACAGTTTTGATGATAGGAACCTCTTGGAGTTCCTCCTCCATGGCATCTATGCCTATGGTTTTGAGAAGTCCTCTGCCATCCAGCAGTGAGCCACTCTTCTTGTATCAAGGGTTATGATGTGATCACTCAAGCCCTATCTGGGACTGGGAAAATGGCCACTTTTGCCATATACATTCTGCAGTAGATTGAATTAGATCTAAAGACTACCCAGGCCTTGGTTCTAGCACCCACTTGATAATTGGCTCAAAAGATAGAGAAGGTGGTCATGACACTAGGAGACTACATGGGTGCCTCCTGTCATGCCTGTACTGGGGGCACCAATGTGCGTGCTGAGGTGCAGAAACTGCAGGTGGAAGTTCCCCACATCATCGTGGGTATCCCTGGTCACGTGTCTGATATGCTTAACCAGAGATACCTGTCTCCCAAATACATCAAGATATTTGTACTGGACGAAGTTGATGAAATGTTAAGCCATGGATTCAAGGACTCAATCTATGATATATTTCAAAAGCTTAACAGCAACACCCAGGTGGTTTTGCTATCAGACACAAGGCCTTCAGATGTGCTTAAGGTGACCAAGAAGTTCATGAGGGACCCCATTTGGATTCCTGTCAAGAAGGAGGAGTTGATCCTGGAGGGGATCCACCAATTCTACATCAATGTGGAACATAAGGAGTGGAAGTTGAGCACATTGTGTGACTTATATGAAACCGTGACTGTCACCCAGGCAGTCATCTTCATCAACACTGGAAAGAAGGTAGACTGGCTCGGCCGGGCGCAGTGGCTCACGCCTGTAATCCCAGCACTTTGGGAGGCTGAGGCAGGCAGATCACGAGGTCAGGAGATTGAGACCATCCTGGCTAACACAGTGAAACCCCATCTCTCCTAAAAATACAAAAAGAAATTAGCCGGGCGTGGTGGCAGGCACCTGTAGTCCCAGCTACTCAGAGGCTGAGGCAGGAGAATGGCATGAACCCAGGAGGTGGAGCTTGCAGTGAGCTGAGATCTTACCACTGCACTCCAGCCTGGGTGACAGAGCAAGACTCTGTCTCAAAAAAAAAAAAAAAAAAAAAAAAAAAAAAAGAAGGTGGATTGGCTCACTGAGAAGATGCATGCTTGGGACTTCACTGCCATGCATGGAGATATGGACCAAAGGAATGAAATGTGATCATGAGGGAGTTTTGTTCTGGCTCTCACAGAGTATTGATTAGCACTGACCTGCAGCCAGAAGCACTCTTGTGCAGCAGGTTTCTTTAGTTATCAACTGTGACCTTCCCACCAACAAGGAAAACTGTATCCACAGAATCGGTTGAGGTGGACAGTTTGGCCATAAGAGTGTGGCTATTAACATGGTGACAGAAGATGACAAGAGGACTCTTTAAGAAACTGAGACCTTATACAACACCTCCATTTAGCAGATGGCCCTCAATGTTGCTGACCTCATCTGAGGGGCTATCCTGCTACCTAGCCCCAGCCAGGATTCAATCTTGGGAAACTGAGGAACAGCAGGAGGCAGAAGGAAAGACAGCCAAGAGATGGACATCTTGTAATTTTTTTCTTTGAATAAATGTCACTTTTTGAAGAAAAAAAGGGGGGGGGGTAAAAGATCTGAACAGGCATTTCTCAAAAGACGACATACAAATGGCAAAGAGATATATGAAAAAGTGCTCAATATTACTGATTGTCAGCGAAAGGCAGATCAAAACTACAATGTGATATCATCTCCCCACAGTTAAAATGTTTTTTATCCAAAAGACAGGCAATAACAAATGCTGGTGAGGATGTGAAGAAAAGGGAACACTTGTGCGCTGTTGGTGGGAATATAAATTAGTATAGCCACTATGAAGAACAGTATGGAGGTTCCTCAAAAAACTAAAAATAGAGCTACCACATGATCTATCAACCGTACTGCTAGGTATATAACCAAAAGAAAGGAAATCAGTATATCAAAGAGATAGATACCTGTACTCCCATGTTTGTTGCAGCACTATTCACAATAGCCAGGATTTCTAAACAACCTTTATCCATTTGTCGACAGATGAATGGATAAAGAATATGTGGTACATGACTAGGCACTGTGGCTCACGCCTGTAATTCTAGCACTCTGGGAGGCTGGGGCAGGTGGATTACCTGAGGTCGGGAGTTTGAGACCAGCCTGACCAACATGAAGAAACTCCATCTTTACTAAAAATGCAAAATTAGCCGGGCATGATGGCGCATGCCTGTAATCCCAGCTACTTGGGAGGCTGAGGCAGGAGAATCTCTTAAATCCCAGAGGCGGAGTTTGCGGTAAGCCAAGATTGTGCCATTGCACTCCAGCTTAGGCAACAAGAGTGAAACTCCATCTCACCAAAAAAAAAAAAAAAAAGAAAAAATATGTGGTACATACACACAGTGGAGTGGTATTCAGACATAAAAAAAAAAAAAAGTCCTGTCCTCTGCAACAATATGGATGGAACTGGAGGACATTATGTGTTAAAAAAAAATAAGCCAGGCACAGAAAGACAAACTTCCCATTTATGAAAGCTAAAAATCAAAACAATTGAACTCATAATGACAGAAAATAGAATGACGTAAGTTACCAGAGGCTGGAAAGAAGGTGGGGGTGGGTGGGTAAAAGTGGGCATGGTTAATGTGTACAAAAACATAATTAGATGGAATGAATAAGATCTGGTCTTTGATAGTACAACAGGGTGACTACAGTCAACAATAATCTACTGCATTTTTTTTTTTTTTTTTTGAGAAGGAGTCTCGCTCTGTCTCCCAGGCTGGAGTGCAGTGGCACGATCTCGGCTCACTGCAAGCTCTGCCTCCCAGGTTCACGCCATTCTCCTGCCTCAGCCTCCCGAGTAGCTGGGACTACAGGCACCCGCCACCATGCCCGGCTAATTTTTTGTATTTTTTTAGTAGAGACGGGGTTTCACCGTGTTAGCCAGGATGGTCTTGATCTCCTGACTTCGTGATCCACCCGTCTCAGCTTCCCAAAGTGCTGGGATTACAGGCTTGAGCCACTGCGCCCGGCCTACTGCGTATTTGTAAATAACTAAAGTATAACTGGAATGTTTATAACAGAAAGAAATGATAAATGCTTGAGGTGATGGATACCCCATTTACCCTGATGTGATTTTATTTACTGTATGCCTATATCAAAATATCTTGGCCAGGCACGGTGGCTCACACCTGTAATCCCAGCACTTTGGGAGGCCAAGGCAGGCGGATCATGAAGTCAGGAGTTCGAGACCAGCCTGGCCAATGTGGTGAAAACCTGTCTCTACTAAAAATACAAAACTTAGCTGTGTGTGGTGGCACACGCCTGTAGTCCCAGCTACTCAGGAGGCTGAGGCAGGAGAATTGCTTGAACCCGGGAGGCAGAGGTTGCAGTGAGCCGAGATCATACCACTGCACTCTAGCTAGAGCAACAGAGTGAGATGCTGTCAAAAAAAACAAAGCAAAACAAACAAACAAACAAAAACCTCACGTACTCCGTAAATATATTAATATATATCTACTAGGTACCTGTAAAAAATAAAAATTAAAAAAAGGAGTCTTTACAAAAGACAAATACCCCAAAATTAAAATGGATGAAATATATAGTTAGCAAGATTAAAAAAAAAAAAAAGTTGTCAGTTTAGCCATCAGATTGGCAAAGATTGAAAAAGCCTCGATAAAACTTAGTTTTGGGCTTGGCACGGTGACTCATGTCTGTAATCCCAGCACTTTGGGAGACCAAGGCAGGCAGATTGCTTCAGCTCAAGAGTTTGAGACCAGCCTGGGCAACACGTCAAAACCCCGTCTCTGTCAAAAATACAAAAATTAGCCAGGCGTGGTAGCACATGCCTGTGATCCCAGCTACTCGGGAGGCTAAGGTGGGAGGATCACTTGAGCCCAACAGGTGGAGATTGCAGTGAGCCAAGATTGTGTGTTCCAGCCTGGGCGACAGAGTGAGACCCTGTCTCAAAAAAATGTACATAGTTTTGCAAATTTGGTGTTATCAGTGGGAACATAAATGTATATGAACCTTCTTAGTGCATTCTGGCAATCTGTATGAACATGGAATTTCGCTTCGAGAAATTTACCCAAAGAGGTAATCATAAAAGGGCAAAAAGTTGAAGGCACAAGGATATAGCAGGATTTATGAAAGAAAGCCATTGGAAGCAACTTACATGCCATCAAGAGGCTTAATTAAATAAACTAAGGTCATTAAGGATAATGTAGGTTTGTTATATGAAGATGTTAACATTGCTAGGGAGGGAAATGTAGGTTATAAAACAGCATACATAGTATAATTCAAAATTTCACATAAATGTATATATTTATAAAGAGATTTCAGAAGGATATTTAGCAAAATGTATACAGTGATAATCTCAAGTAGAGGTAGATTGGGATAATTTCCTTTAAACATGACCACATACATGTTTATCTTCATTTTTACTTTTTACAGTGATCATCTAATGGCTTTTATCTCAGAATTATTTTTATAACTTTTCTCAGCATTTTTTTGTAACTATCACTCTTAGATAATTTTTTTTTTTTTTTTGACAGGGAGTCTCACTCTGTCGCTCAGGCTGGAGTGCAGTGGCGTGATCTCGGCTCACTGCAACCTCTGCCTCCCCGGTTCAAGCAATTCTCTGCCTCAGCCTCCCGAGTAGCTAGGATTACAGGTACCCACCACCACGCCCGGCTAATTTTTGTATTTTTAGTAGAGACAGGGTTTCATCATCTTCGCCAGGCAGGTCAGAAAAATATTTTATACATGTCGTTTTATAGAGTATATTACTTATACCACAATGTGGTGAACACATTCATTCACCGAAAAAAAAAAAAAAACACACTACTCTGATGCATCAAATAATTAGCATCGCTAGTAACATATTTCATACGTGTATCATTACATAATATAATACTTGCACCATAGTCCGAAAGAATCAGCATGATGATCATCTTTTCTGATTACTATAAACTTAATATTTTAACCTACAAATTTTCTGGAATTAACAAAAGAATGTTAAGAACAAGCAACCGCCGGGCATGGGGGCTCATGCCTGTAACCCCAGCACTTTGGAAGGCCGAGGTGGGCGGATCATGAGGTCAGGAGTTCGAGACCAGCCTGGCCAACATGGTGAAACCCTGTCTCTACCAAAAATACAAAAATTAGCCAGACCTGGTAGTGCGTGCCTGTAATCCCAGCTACTCAGGAGGCTGAGACAGGAGAATGGCTTGAACCCGAGAGATGGAGGTTGCAGGAGCCGAGATCGTGCCATTGCACTCTAGCCTGGGCAAAAGAGCAAGACTCTGTCTCAAAAAAAAAAAAAAAAAAGAACAAGTAACTCTGTATTAACTTATTTTTGTGGGTTATAAAGAGAGTGAGATTTGGAGAAGTACAACTGACAAAGAAACCTAATAAACCGGACATAAAAGGAAGCCACTTGCCTTCCTCAGGTTAAGCTATAATTTGATTCATTTATGAGGCACAGGAAGGACAAGTATTTTCACTCCATCTTTTTGTGCTGAGTAATATTATACAATAATATGTATCAAAAAGCCATTTATCTGAAATGAAATGTATTCTTGAAACCTATCTACAGAATGTAACAAACAAAACCTTTAATGTAAAACATTCTTCTATATAAACCTAGGAACACACCCAAGTGAATATCACCAGTAAAGTTCCCTAGATTCTGCAGAAATGACAAAGTATGAACAAAGCAATATATTTTCATGCCCTCATAAATTATCAAACGAGCCTCCCCAAAAATCATAGAAGCAGGGTCATATGGAGAGTCTTTTGCTAGTTTGCCCTCCACTCCCAAACAGGCTAAGTCACTTAAGATACAGATGTGGATAAAGATAATTTTGTACAATGCCATTCTTTAGTCACTAGGTTTCCCACGTTTGGGGTTTACAAAATCTATAAAACCATAGGGTTATGGAACGCAAATAAAATCTGACCCTAAATAATCTTTTCCTTTACCATTGCTGACATTCCTCAAAACCCTAGATCTTTTCTTTCAAAATAATGAAAATTAGCAGGAGGCTCATCAACAACAGACTCCCAGGGTCTCACTGTCAATAAAATCGGTGCCATGAAACAATCAGTGTGCTTCTGGGGAAGAGTCGCTAAGTGGAAACGTAATACACAAAAGGATGATAAACGTTAAAATGTTTTCCTAATTGGGGGAAAAAATTCAACAGCTATTGAAAAAATTCAATAGCTAAAATTCAACAGCTAAATTCAACAGTAAAAGGCTGCCTTTTATTGAACTGTCATGCTATCTCTCCAACAGGCAGGCAGTGGAGACATTCTAAGAGCATTACCTTTGGGAGGAAAATACGACTTGCTTTCAGCTTTGTGAGGCCAGTCTACCACGAGAGGTCCAAACCTGCGAAAGCTGGCAGTGATCTCATCTACAAAACAAAGAAAGAATCTTAGCAAAAGAGAAAAAAATATTGCAATCAGAAAACCAGAATAGCACAAAACATGTCTTTTTAGTTTAAAAAAATGTTTTGAGGGTTGTTTTCTAAAGCATTTTTACAGAAGTGAAACCTACTAAGTGAAATACCATTGCTTGGGTGTACATTTGGTTATTCATTTTTAATCATGTAAAGTGTGTTTCTAACTATAATTCATTTCTTTTCACTGCCAATAAACTTGACATAAAGAATTTGGAAGAAAATATCTCATATTAAACTAAGGTGACTTCTATGTCAAATAGAAAGATTCTAAAATAGGAATGTTCTCTGATTTTAGGAAGTAAGGTACAGAAAATATTTAAAATATGGTTTCACTTGTATGGAACCTCTAAGATTATTTAAGAAATAGATATGATTCTTTTGGTGAGGAGTAGGGGCAATAAGTAGGTAATTCCATTGGGTGATAAGAAAATGTTGACAGCCAATGCTATCTTTAATAACTACATATTACATACCCTATATAGAAAATATATCAAAAATTATAGATCAACACATTTATATTTTCCTTCTGACATATGACTCAAAGCAGAGGTTATAACCTGGCTCCTACTCAGGTTTAGGGTATCACTCTCTCAGCCATGATCTTAAGAATTGTCTTGAAGAAAATCTAATCAATAGATGAGATTAACATGAATACAAGAACAATTTGGAGGAAAATAAGCGTTCAGCTATATATAACTTTAATGTAGTTAGTCTAAAATAACGCTACTTTTTGAGACTTTTCTCCTCTCACCATGAAAAAAGGAAATCATCATAAATTAGAAGTGTGTCATAGCTAGAAAATGCTGGAAAACAAGACTGTTAGAATATCAGACAGTATTTTTATATCAGACCCAAAGCCTACTGGAACTAGAGTTGTTTTTTGCTTAAGTTAACTTTGTCACAATTTTATTTCATTCATCCTTTCAACAAATATTTATTGACAACTTACTGTGTGCTAAAATAAACTGGCTTTAGGCATAAGTGAACACTCACTTTTGGACTGATAGCATCTCAAAACTATTATTAAGAAAATTCAAATTAGTTTTCCTTCTTTTAAAGAGGGGATTATGCTTTTAAAATAGGTATTTGTTTTTATGTATTTATTTACTTATGAGACAGGGTTTCACTCTGTCACCCAGGCTGGAGTTCGGTGGTGTGATCACAGCTCACTGTAACCTCAAACTCCTGAGCTCAAGTGACTTCCCACCTCAGTCTCCCAAGTAGCTGAGAGTACAGGCATGCACCATCATACCCGGCTAATCTTTTTATTTTGTAGAGACAGGGTCTTGCTATGTTGCCCAGGCTGGTTTTGAATCCCTGGGCTCAAGTAATCCTCCCACCTTGGCCTCCCAAAGTACTGGGATTACAGGCGTGAGCCACTGCACTGGCCAGTATTTATATTAAAATGTGAGATGGTCTGGTGTGATGGACATGAGCAAAAGCTCTGGAATCTAATTGAATTTGAGTTGTAACTGCACCATCAGCTATATAACCCTGAACAAATTATTTCTCTCTGATCCTCAGTTTCCTTATCTATAAAATGGAGATGCTAGGATATCCTTATAAGACAGCTATCAGGATTAAATGAGATAATGTAACATGAAGTACTTAGTACAATAATAGACTATTACTTTCTAATCTACCAAATAGTCTCACCTCCTATACACTAAGATATAAATGTCCTTAAGTTGACTTGGAGAGGAGAGGCAGGGTCAGAACACACAAAGAACAAACTCAGCCTTTGCAGAATCATTAATGAATGCATAGTACCTTCATCAATATCAGGAGGAAGGCCTCCAACAAACACCTTTCTAGAGTAGCGTTCTACTCGCTCCCCATTTTGACAGCGAGTGGGAGAACTTAAGCCAGATGACAAGGCCTGATCGCCATGGCTGTCGTCCAGGAAGGCATCTTCAAAGGGAAAGAGAGAAGATCGACCTGAAACAAATGTGGGAGTTTCTATAATTAAAATTATTTTCTAGGACAATAAATGCTCTATTAGAAGTCCGAAGTGCAGAGAGAAGCATACAAAAAAAAAAGTGTCCTGAGCTGTGGCTTTTCCAAGATTACTAGGACTGAAGATTACCAGATCTAGATAACTTTTATCATCATTTTTGTGTGAGGGTATGCACAGCCTTGGGATGACCAGATTGCTAACTAAAGAAAAAGAATAGTCCAAGTGGGCATGGTGGCTCATGCCTGTAATCCCAGCACTTTGGGAGGCTGAGGTGGGTGCATCACCTGAGGTCAGGAGTTCGAGACCAGCCTGGCTAACATGGCAAAACCCTGTCTCTACTAAAAATATAAAAATTAGCCAGACATGGTGGTTCATGACTGTAATCCTGGCTACTCAGGAGGCTGAGGCAGGAGAATCGCTTGAACCCAAACCCGGGAGGTGGAGGTTGCAGTGAGCCAAGATCATGCCATTGCACTCCAGCCCGAGTGACAAGAGTGAAACTCAGTCTCAAAAAAAAAAAAAGCATCAAAATTTCAGTGGTTTCCTTGCTAAAAAATCACTACATTTTACTCATTCAGTCTCTATCATAGCCACTAGGAATATATTCAGCAGCTTTTTTCTTTCTTAGTCCATTTCTTAAATAAAATGGACAAATTATCTCTATCCACAGAATTTTTATCTGCTCTTTACAGTACCTCAGAGTTTTAAGTTCCTAAAGAGTGGTCCTATAGCCAAGGGATACAAAACTGGTGACAGAGCTGATAACTTCTTTTATAATAGCAGAACTAAGATTCATCAAGTTTTCCTTGTATTCCAAGCTACTCTAATTTGGAAATTAAACATATGCAATAATAAAGGACAGGGTAAATAAATGAAAAAACAACTTAAGATGTGGTAGTATAAAGTGGATGTGGTTATGAAACCCTTAACCCTATATTTAGCTTATTTTATATCACTCAAAAAATATATAAAAGAAATGAAAAAGAATTATTTTCATTAACTTTAAGCCCAATATAAGTTTGTAGAGGCCAAAAGTACCTTACCCCACTCCACATGACTATAAGAAAAGATAAACAGCAGTTAGAGCAGCAGTATTTACCAGCAGTAAATATAATACAATATGCCATTTGGCATTACAAAATAAAATCTAAATTTAATCAAATCATATTCCTGGGTTTGAGTCAGTGACTTCATAGTAAAACTTTCCACTAGATTTCCACTCTAAAAATTGAATCATTAGAGCACTCTAACTTTGGGGGGGAAGGAAAATTCCCTCTAAAGTAAAATTCATATACTCTTAAAAAAAAAAAAAAGCAGTTCTTCCCCATTTAGTCTATCCTATCTTTATTCCCTGAAACCTAGCTTTTTGTGTCTATTCTATCAATAGCCCTTAGAAAACACTGAACATGTAATTCTTTTACAAAAAATATTAAAGTTATTAGTATAACTCTGGTTATTTCGTGAACAACCCAGTTAGTGTAAGAAAGACACTGTTTTAATGCTAGGAGTTAAACAAAAGACCAAAGAATTTTTTGTTCAGTTTTCCCCAGCTTAGCTACAAAGAAACAGAACAAAATCTGTCATCTCATGCCACCTATCTTTTTTAGCCTGGCAGCAACAAACAATAGACAGTAAATTCTCATCCCTTGATGTTTGTTTTGATCACTGGGGTGAAAGAAATAACATTTGCAGCAACTATAAGCAAAAGAGCTTCCCAAAACATCCAGTGACATTCTCCTAGAGCTGACAGGTTTGCTTTATTCCATAGACCACACTCAGTGAATTACATGCCTACTCAGTGTCAGACACATGCGCAAATCAGCATTTCCCACTGAGTGTTCCTAACTCCACCTCTTACCTTCAACACTAGTAACATTAGATACTCAGAAAACAAGAGCTGGGGAAGGGGAAAAGAAATAATCTGGGAAAAAAATGCGTATGTTATGCCTTTCCACCTCAGAAAATAAAAGGCTATGAAAAGTTCTACAGTAAAGAAACATTAACTGGCTAGGCATGGTGGCTATGTCTGTAGTCCCAGCACTGTGGGAGGCCAAGGCAGGTGGATCACTTGATTCCAGGAGTTCAAGAGCAGCCTGGGCAACATGGTGAACCCCTGTCTCTACAAAAAATACAAAACTTAGCCGGGCGTGGTAATGCACATCTATAGTCCCAGCTACTGGGGAAGCTGAGGTGGGAGGATCGCTTGAGTCCATGAGGTAGAGGTTGCAGTGAGCTGAGACCACACCACTGCACACCAGCCTGGGTGACACAGTGAGATCCCATCTCAAAATAAAAAAACAACATTGCCAGGCGCGGTGACTCACGCTTGTAACCTCAGCACTTTGGGAGGCCGAGGCGGGCGGATCATGAGGTCAGGAGATCGAGACCACAGTGAAATCCCGTCTCTATTAAAATACAAAAAATTAGCCGAGCGTGGTGGTGGGCACCTGTAGTCCCAGTTACTCGGAGATGCTGAGGCAGGAGAATGGCGTGAACCCAGGAGGCGGAGCTTGCAGTGAGCCGAGATCGCGCCACTGCACTCTAGCCTGGGCACAGAGCGAGACTCAGTCTCAAAAAAAAAAAAAAAAAAAAAAAAAAACCAACATTAACTTACTCCAGCATTACCCAGATGTTAAAGTAACCCTTCACTATACAAAACTCAGTGGAAAACACTTGAGGAAATATTCACCCATATTTCAGTGACACCAAACAAATAAGATACTTCCTTGCCAAAGGAATCACAGTCTGGTGGGGAGACAGGCAAGTACATATATAATTATTATGCTAAGAGAAGACTTTACCAAGCGACACAAGAGCACAATTTACTACCCTCCTGGAAATTGGCGGGGAGAGAATTTTAGAGTATTTTCACAGGAGGGCAATTTTGAGCAGAATCTTGTCAGAGTGGGAATTTCTGAAGTAAAAGAACAAGAAGCCACAGAACAAGTACTGTCAAAACAGCTCTTGATCTTTCCCTCCAAAACTGCTCCTTCTCTAGTAGTTCCTAAACTCTCAATAAAATGCTGATTATTCACACTGGATTCAATCCAGAAACCTAGAAATCATCCTTGACATCTCCCTTTCTCTTATACTCCATGTCAAATCCATCTCTCACTAAGTCCTGCCAATTCAAGCAGACTAAATAGTCTGTTTAGTCTACTGACTTCTACCTTGTACCCCACAATGCTTTCTCCACAAAACAGCCAAAGGTATCACTGTCAAACATTAATTTGAACATGTAAGCACAGTCCTCATCCCATCCTCAAAAGCCCTCAATGTTTTCCCACTACTTTTGGATAAAGTACAAAACATAACTGTCAACTGCAAGGCCTCTGCACACCTCTTCTACATCACAGTTGCTGCCTCTCCCTCTTGCTCACTAACTGCCAATCACACAGACCTCCTTCGTATTTCCGATTATTCCTCCTTGCTGCAGGCCATAAGGACAATGTGTTCCCTCTACCTAAAACAAACATACCCTTTTCAACTCTCCAATTTTCTAATTAATTCCTATTAATTCTTCAGATCTCAGCTGAAAAGTCTTCCTCAGGTCAAACTCTCCTAAGCCTTTAGATTAGGTTAGATTCCCTTTTCTATCCACACACAGCCCCTGTACTTCTCCTTCGTAACACTTTCCCCAAGGACCATTATGCCATTTGGGTGTGTTTTATTGAGTATCTCTTTCCCTAACCCTATTAAATTGTAAACTCTATTAGGATGGGACCAATTTAATCTTGTTCACCACTGTATCTTCCTGCCCTAATTAGGTCACATAAAAGGCACACCAAAATGTTAAATGTGAGGCAGCATCCAGGGAAGGAAAATAGTATGTGCAAAGGCATGTGGCTGCAAATCTATGATGAAACAGAATACACAGGTGTGAGAATGACAGAGATGTAACCATGTCCTAGAAAACTGAGACCTTTCCTATTGCTTTTATTTGGTCAGGCATTACTGTTCTACATTACAAAATGGAAAAAATTATTTTCCCACTTTTCAAATTTAATATTTATTTGAATGCTGTTTTTTTGTTTTGTTTTGTTGTTGTTGTTTTTTGTTTTGTTTTTTGTTTTTGAGACACAGTCTCACTCTGTCACCCAAGCTAGAGTGCAGTGGCACAGTCTTGGCTCACTGCCACCTCTGCCTCCCAGGTTCAAAGGATTCTTCTGCCTCAGCCTCCCCAGTAGCTGGGATTACAGGCATGTGCCACCACACCCAGCTTATTTTTCTATTTTTAGTAGAGACAGGGTTTCGCCAAGTTGGCCAGACTGGTCTCGAACTCCTGACCTCAAGTGATCTGCCTCTCTCCGCCTCCCAAAGTGCTGGGATTACAGGTGTGAGCCACTGTGCCCAGCTCTAATACTAGCTTTTTTTGAACTACACTAACTCCATACAGACCATTGATAGTCTCACCTAATCCATCTTCTGTCCTGTCAGAATGACTTCTCTAAGATATCTGTGACCATGTTAGTCCTCTAACCAAAATCCTACCATAACTTCTATTACTTCCACCAACATTGTGAACTCAGGGAGAGGGTGGATGAGGTGAGAGTCTGAAGAAATCTGTGACTGTCCAGATGAGACATGAGGAAGTCTTGAATCAGAGTAGTGAAAGAGAAAAGAAGCAGATGTGGAAGACATTCTGGCACAAAAAGAACTTTCTGCATGGTCAACATAACCACAGCTCGGAGTATTTTGGCAAAGAAAACAAAATCAAGAGTTGTAAAAATTTGGACAGTTTTATTAAGTGGTTATGGGTAATTAAGAATTTCCCAAGGTTTTAAAACCAAACCTCTGTCTTATTATTAGTATTTAGAGTACTAGAGACTTTAGCAATAAAATAAAGTTACCCTTGGAAATGAAACTGCTAAGAACTAATGCATAAATGATATTTCTCTAAGTGTGGGTAATAATTAAGAATATAGGTATGAGAGCCCAATCCCTAGATCTACTAATCTGAATCTGTGGGGGTCAGGCTTGAAAATCTGAATTTGCACAAATTTCCCCAGTGATTCCTATACTCAAGTTTAAGAATCACTGAGGTGGAGATCATTTGTCTGCTACAGGCAGTCATTGAAAGATATTTTGTGTGAAGTATATGCAGCCCTGGGAAATATCCAAGTTCAATCAAGTTAAGGAAAGTATATTCTCAACACTGGAATGTAAAATCTATAACCTACTCATCCTTACTGTAACGTGACTGCCTGAAGTGCTGGCAGAACAAAAAGTCTGTAGAAAGGATTTAAAAGACAGAATTGTAGAGTAAGAACTTGTAGTGTTTACCCAGCGCAGACTGACAGGAGATACAATAACTTTATCATACTATGTAGGCTTATTCCTCCAGGGGACAGAATGGTTCACCTGGTATTTCCAGAGCTTGAAAATAATCTATTTCCCTCTGCTCTCTCTTTTTTTTTTAAATATAGAGATGGGGTCTCACTAGGTTGCCCAGGTTGGTCTTGAACTCCTGGGCTCTAGTTATCTTCCTGCCTGGGCCTCCCAAAGTGCTGGGATCACAGGCACGAGCCACCACTTCTGGCCCCTCTGCTCTTATTATAAGCTCCTGAAGGACTATTGTTAAATTCAGGACTCTGCTATTGTGAAGGGGTGACTCTTGAGCTTGTAGACAGTCAGTTACTGAAATTTTATTTCTATATGCATCCAGCTCCATGAGAAAACTGGTACTCTGATTTGTCCAGTAATCCCTTGTGAGGATGGTATTCATGCATTCAGTTGATTGGCATAAATCCATCTCCAAAATAAATCATCCCTGAGAAGTCGGGAAAAGTTTAGTTCCTGGACATGTGTTACTAGAAACTGAAAATTTAAGAGGCTGCACCTAAATTGTGCCCCAGGAGGAGTCTTGCTTCACTAACTAGCATCTCTCTGACATATTTCTTTTTTTTAAGGAAACCATTTCCAAGACCAAAATGTGTTAAGCAAGCCACATTACTTATCAAAAATTATATTTCTATGTGAGGAGAATATAAACCTGCTTTAGAACACCATGATACTGCCACATAAAGTACATATATTCAATATTTCAATAAAAGCAGGAGAAAGGTTTCTCAAATGCTGCAAGTTGGCCATTTGGCTTTCCACCAATGGTCTGGTTCTCTGATATCTATTTCAATTACTATCTATAATTAGTTTTTGGTCCAGTAATTGGACAAATCATCTCTGAATGTGGAGATGGCTTAAAACCAAACGAGCTTGCAGGAAAAGTGCCAAATAGAAGACTTGCAAAGCATGAGTTAAGCATGGAAGGCTTGTCCAAGATAATTCCTCCCCAGAAGGTTCCCTTTCCTTCAGCAAATGATGGAAAAACAAAAGTCCATTGGCCAAACTATGCTGTCAAAGCTGCTGGGACCTCACCTCTGAGCTCCCACCAAGGCCTCTGCCATCACTCCAACAGCTCCAGGGTACCTCTGGCCCAGCACTTCTATTCCAAGCCTGACTCTTTTCATTTTAGTCTTGCAAGTAGCTCAGAAATCGGTCACTTTGGGGGTTTAAGAAAAAGGAATTATGAGGCATAACTCCCTCATAAAATACATATATATTCCCTAGAAGTCAAGATAGGTTCCAGCCTAGTGTCCAGTATGTGATTTTGAACAAAAAACATTTCACTTATGGTCTCATTTGCATAATGAGAGAGTTTAACTAGATGACAGGCTTTCAGATCCCTGGGGACAGGAGAATCCCTTTTATTACACAGAAATCTTACATAAATATAGATTTACTTCATATTAATATCTGGTATTTCTTAGGCATCACAAACTTAATGTGTTTACAAGTGAACTTTTGACATCTACCTTAAACTTATTATTTCCCAGTCCCATTTCAATATGTGGCATTACAATTAACCCAATCACTTAAGCCAGAATCTCAAAATCATTTTTGAGTTTTCCTTCTTTTTTTTTTTTTAATTTTTTAATTTTTTTTTTATTAT
>NW_016811705.1:741866-780793 GCF_001698545.2 Rhinopithecus bieti
TCTTTTTTCTTGTATATTTGTTTGAGTTCTTTGTAGATTCTGGATATTAGCCCTTTGTCAGATGAGTAGATTGCAAAAATTTTCTCCCATTCTGTAGGTTGCCTGTTCACTCTGATGGTAGTTTCTTTTGCTGTGCAGAAGCTCCTTAGTTTAATTAGATCCCATTTGTCAATTTTTGCTTTTGCTGCCGTTGCTTTTGGTGTTTTAGACATGAAGTCCTTGCCCATGCCCATGTCCTGAATGGTATTACCTAGGTTTTCTTCTAGGGTTTTTATGGTATTAGGTCTAACATTTAAGTCTCTAATCCATCTCCAAGGTTAATTCAGCAACCTGACACCATCTGTTAAATGCTACTGTTGATCCCATTCTCCAAGATACATCTTTAATTTGTTCACTTCTCTCTAACTCCACTGCCATCACCCTATCCTAACTATCCTCATCTCATGCCTAATATCACCTCCTAACTAGGCAACCCACTTCTCTTTCCACTCCACTCCAAATAGCAACTAGATGTGCTCTTTTAAAAAACATAAATCCAATCATTTAACCTTGCTTTAAAGTTTCAAAGATTTCCTCTTGTACTCGGACCAAGTTCAAAATCCTTACCAGGAGCTAATATCCAGCAAGATCAGATTCTCTTTCCTTCCTCCAAACTCATCTTAAGACATACTCCTCCAAAACCTACCAAGCATCAGCCATTCTAGGCTTCCTCAAAGTAAGCCCTTTCTTGCCTCAAGCCTTTTTTTTTTTAAAGAAACATGACTTTTTCAAAATATAATTCTCATATTACACAATTGATCCATTTAATCCAAATGGATCCATTTAATCCATTAGCAGTCCCTCTTCATTGTCCCCCAACCTCTCAGCCCTAGGCGACCACTAATTTCCGTTTTGTCTCAATACATCTGTCTATTCTGGACACTTCATATAAACGGTATCATACAAATATGTGACTTTTGAGATTGGCTTCTTTCACTTAGTGTAATGTTTTCGAGGTTTATGTTGCAGCATGTATCTGTATTGCCTCAAGCCTTTTACAAATGCAGTTCCTTCCACTTTCCCCTTTTAAACTACCTATCTGTCTCATAATATCTGAAATTCCCTTTAAAATATTCCCGGGGAGAAAGGGAAGAGAATATATGAAACAAAACTGGCAAAATGCTGATAATAATTGAAGCTGATGATGGATATATTGGTGGTCATTAAAGTATTCTATATTTGTATATATTTGAAAATTTCCTTAATAATAAAAAAGTTTTAGATAGCTGTCCCTCCATCCTTTCAGTTTGTTTAAATATCACCTCTTCAGAGGTGACCTCCCTACCTTGGAGGGACTCCCCTATTCTTTTCTGCCTAGTATTTATCACGACTGTTAAGAATAAAAATATTAGTTTCACGTATTTATTGTCTCTCTCCCTACTAGAGTGACCATTGAGCAATGTCAGAGACCACATCTGAAGTCTAGTACAGTATAGGTATGAAAACACTTAATGAGCAAAATTTGGGTGGAAGGCCCAGAAAATCCCTCCTTCAGTCTTTCTTTTGGTCCCTCCCAGATTAACTTCCCATAAAAGTGAAAAACTAGTCATCTTCCCCTCACTATTGTCTGTGCTCAAATTTTCCTATTACTATGAGCAGTAACATGTTCAGATATTATAACCATGAACATTCAGAAAATTCTCCGATTCATGTCCATGTTTTATTCTAGAATCATCCGTACCCTTAAACAAGTAAGCTCATACAACTGGGTTTGAATTAGCAGGATGGCATGCTTCTAGCATGGTCTCACTGGAATAGCTGATCTCTCTTCCCTTAAGCAGGCTTTTGACAGAAATACTCAACATCAACTCAGCACACAAGTTTGTCTGATTGGATTTTAGAACTTTTGTTATCAATTAAGTAACCAATTAATATCAATATATTTTATGAACTAAATATATGCAGGAGTACATTTATAACAGTAACTCTAATCATTCTTTGTATTTTTCCATTTGCATTGTTAAAAGGACCTTTTATATTCTCCTTACTGATCTATAACTAGGAAATTCTGTTAAACATCAAAAATACTGGCATGGGCCAGGTATGGTGGCTCACGCCTATAATCCCAGCACTTTGGGAGGCTGGGGTGGGCAGATCTCCTGGGGTCAGGAGTTCGAGACCAGCCTGGCCAACAAGGAGAAATCCCATCTCTACTAAAAATACAAAAACTAGCCGGGCATGGTGGTGCGTGCCTGTAATCCCAGCTACTCGGGGGGGCTGAGGCAGAAGAATTGCTTGAACTCGGGAAAGCGGAGGTTGCAGTGAGCCAAGATCGCGCCACTGTACTCAAGCCTGGGCAATGAAGCGAGACTCCATCTCAAAAAGCAAAAAACAAAAACAAAAATACTGGCATAGCCAATATGTCTACTTATGGACAAGAGTGTCACGGAGACCATAAAAACTCATGTAAATGAAAAGCACAATATATATTAAATATGTAGGCAAAAATCTTAAATGACACTACCTGGTAGCCTAGTTGTATTTTCTCATTTGCATTGTTAAAAGGACCTTTCATATTCTCCTTACTGCTCTATAACTAGGAAATTCTGTTAAACATCAAAAATACTGGCATAGCCAACATGTCTACTTATGGACAAGAGTTTCATGGAGACCATAAAAATTCATTCTCATGTGAAATGAAAAGCACAGCATATATTAAATGTGTAGGCAAAAGTCTTAAATGACACTACCTGGTAGACTAGTTTCTAACAGGGGTGGCAGCTGTATAGCAGGACACATATTACAGCTTATCAAAGGCAGAATACTACCAAAGAAAAATGATAAGATTCTTTGGTGTGATTCTTATTCCACAAATGAAATCAAGGTTTGTCTACTGGAACAAAATAAAAAGATATAAATTGGGTATTTTTAAACTATACATAACTGACATTTATTTTCAAATCTTATTCTTTCACATATAATTCTTCTCATTTCTCATTATTACTGCTTCAACTATATTACTAGAAGCACTTGGTTTGCTAAGAGTCTACCTTCAATGCCCCCATCCAAGCCTTGAGCTGATGTTCAAGTTATCTCCTGCTTTCATTACTTTATCATAAAACCCTCTTTCTAAAGCCTGACAATGTCTGTGTCCAGGAGTTTCACCTTCTGTTTCAAAAACATTCATTAAAGCAGCATAGATCGTCTTACTACCAGCTTCTCCTCTCCAGCTGGCCCCACAGCATACACTCAGAGATATGTACTCTAAGTATCTGGTCATGGCAATCTCATCTTTAAGCTTTCTTCTAAGGAGAAACACATACTAGAATGCCTTGCTTCCCATTCCTATTCCACTGTCCAAATAGGTCCTGAAATTCTACTTATCCCGGGAAACTTTTCCACACTTATCAGGAGAGGTGTAAAAGTTCACTGGCCGATAGAACTCAAAACTTTCACATACATTACATTCCCTTTATTTCTGTTCCTAGAAAATTTACCAACATGGCCAGGTGCGGTGGCTCGTCTGTAATCTCAGCACGTTGGGAGATGGGCGGATGGCTTGAGGCCAGGAGTTCAGGACCAGCCTAGCCAATATGGTAAAATATCATGTCTACTAAAAATACAAAAATTAGCCAGGTATGGTGGTGCAAGCTTGTAGTCCCAGCTACTTGGGAGGCTGAGGCAGGAGAATTGCTTAAACCCATTAGGCGGAGGTTGCAGTGAGCCAAGATTATGCCACTGCACTCCAGCCTGGGCAACAAAGTGAGACTCCATCTCAAAAAAAGAAAAAAGTTTACCAACATGTTTATGTAACACATAGAAAATGAGCTATAGCTCCAGTTCTATTCCTAATCATAGGTAGAGGGAAGTAACATACATCAGCAAGCTTAATTTTATGCTTTTGGGCAAGCCTAAATGTTAATTAGAGGAAAGGGATCAAAAATTATTTTAATCCCTGATCACATGAAAAAATAAGCATGAGGAAGTCTGCCAATTCATCAGAAGTATATTATGCAGAGTTGGCTCAAATGAACACATTTCAGAGAATGAGCGTTCTAGATATGAGATCTAGACATGCTTCATCCCATATGGTTATATCATTACATTTAAGGAAGACGACTTCTTTTTCAGCTTTGAAAATGAAAGACTTATGGAAAACATGGACAAAACATTTTCTGTCCATTCTTTTTTATTACAGAAAGCCAACATTCAGTCTTTCAGCATTTGTGCTTCTCTCTCTCTCTATCATTCTCTTCTTCATCTATACCTATCAAACTGCAGACCAAGAGCAGGGACCAAGTTATTCTAGGAAATATTTAGTATAGCACCTCATACAAAGAAGATAGTGACTTCTGAGAACAAGAAAATCAACCTCACAAATAGATAGGGAGAAAGTAAAATGAAAAAAGGATGAGTATTTTTTTCAGAAGCTTGGAAACTATAGGCGACTTTATATTCTTGATGTATAGTATTAATATGCTATTATTTATAAAATAAAATAATTTTAAAAAAATATGATGCCAAACTCTGCTCTGCATAAATGTAGGGTGTTATTTCAAAATAATCCTTATCAATAAGCACTTAATAAGTGCTAACTATACATACGGCCCAGTGTTAGGCACTAGAGACAACTATCCTCGAAGAACTTATCCCAGTTGAAGAATCAGGGCATACAGAAAAGGCAGGAAAAATGCCAAGACAACAGAATCAGAGGAAAACACGGTCTGCAAGGAACTGGGGAAGGCTTCCTGGAAAGGGTAAGGTTTGAACTAGTAAAATAAGGATAGTCCTTAGATACGTAGATGAAAGGAAGGGTGACCTATATGGCCAGACAGTGGGAAAGCAAATAGACTGGTCAGGGGAAGATGAGGTGAGAAAAATGAAGATAATGAGGTTGGTGAAAGAGGCAGAGGCCAGATCATGGGGACCCGGAATTGAGAATGGGGTTGACATAGACCAAGTGGTGTTTCAGAAAGATGAAGCTGTAGAAATGGAACAGGAGAAATAAAAATAGCAGAAATGAGAAGGACAAAACCTGAGAAAACTAGAAGGAAAAACTTGAAAAGATCTGGTGACTGATCAGCACGTGAGAAGAGGAAAAGTCAGTCCCTGCTGTCCATTCTCCAGATGGTGTCTATTTTCTATATAAAATAGTCCATTTCCTTTTTTTTCCTGACAGTGATCATTTTTCTGGCAACATGAAACAAATATGGTACAAAATATGTCTTAATAACATTATTTCTAGGCTTTAACTTTTTTAAATTTAAAAAGGCAATAAAATTTAATATTTATTTCCACAGATAGAAAATAATCATTTACACAAATGTTTTTCCACATGATGATGAAAAGCAAAAGGACTGTATGATCCACTGTACATACATATTAGCTTCTGCCAATAGTCACTCATTCAACAAATATTTGCTGTGAAATAAATGATAAAAGTACTGTTTGGATAAGCATAGGCAGAGAAGATTTTTAATATTTTTTAAAATAGCATAATAAAATACTACGAATTTAGCATCATTATCTTCTCTTCATGACTCAACTACAAAGTCAGAGACAGCCTGATGAATGGTAAACATTAGCAAATAAAGAGCCAAAAGACACAGATTGTGATCTTGACTCTGGCTTTAACTTGGTCACACAGCAAGTCAATTACTACTTCTCCTTCAGCTTCTGCAAATGAGCACCAAAGTAACTTACATTTGTGGAATACTTTTAATTTACATGGATAGCTTTTCATTTCCCTTTTTTTTTTTTTTTTTTTTTTTTTTTTTTTTAACTAGAACTTTGCTAATACTCTGAAGTAGGACAAGACTGGTTTTATTACCTCATAATTTACAGATAAGCATACCAAATCTAAATGATAAGTCAGTGATTACACCTACGTGTCTGACCCTAAGTCCCATATGCTTTCTACTACATCCGGCTTCTCCTAGCTACTTCGTAAAATTATTTGAAAAAACTACAGATATAGGAAATGCTTTAGAACAGTTACAGCATTACACAAATGAAAGTCGTATTGTTTCGTTTGGGTATGACCAGGAGAGAATGCAGGTTTTATGGGGACCAAAGCCTATTTTGGGGTCCCTCTTTAAGAAAAAGAACACAAAAATTAGGTAGACTTTGGAAGGAGTTTAAGCAAGTGAGAGGCCCTGAAACTTAAGCTTCATTGACCTCCGGCATAAATCTGACTCTGAATATAACAGAAAAAAATTCACCAGCCAATCTAATCAGATCAAGAATTGCCCTCCAAAACCAAGTTCTGCCTTCTAAGTTGTATGAAAAGAACACAATGAATACAGGGCAGAAAAATATATATGCTTGGCCTTTATTTCCTCATGTTTATTCACAATAAGCTACATAACAAAAAACTTTAAGGAGAAATAGTTTTGCTATATCTTTTTTATAATTAAAAGAACAAATTATCAACTAACGACAAAAAGTAATTTTAATGAAAGTGATAAATTATTTTGCTAAAATAAGATAGAACATCACACCATATAATAATTATTGTTTTACACACACACAGGTATAAATACACACACACATAAACACACTCATATTTACTCACAATTTGGCAAGCAAAAGATCTCATTTAAAAAAAAAAAAATTTACCTCGTCTCCGCCCATAGCTCCTGGCTGCATGTAAACATAGAAGAAAACCATGGGTATTTGTATCAAAATGGTGAATTTAGAAATTAAAAAAAAATTCACACAAAGCTTTTCTATGTATTCTTGGAATTATTTAATTGATATGAAGATACTGTTCAACTTGACTGCAAACACTATATTTTTTTAAAAAACCTTTATGAAGTACAAGCTAAAGCACAATCTTAAAAAGAAATTTAACTGGATATGGCAGCCACTGGAACAGATACAATAGATGTTTCAGAAGTCTTATGAGGGTTTATATTGGAGCCTGTTATCTATATCAGACATAGAGTACTTTAAAAAACTGATTTATAAATCTTCATTTGTACTTTATCTTACCACCAGATAAGAAAAAATTATTCATTCTAAATAACTAAAAACTGTACCATGCGGTGGTCACTCTGAATTTCTTACTACACACACATTCCCCCTAAACACACACACACTCTCTCTCTCTTCATAGATTCCCCTGAAAAATGTACAGAAATTTCACACAACTAGCTGTTACTTTACAGAATGTGTTTCTGTACAATTTTCAGTAAAGTTTCTCTTACTCTCTCCATTTACTTTTCATTCAGTATTACAGATGGGGAATGTAGTATATTTTGATCTACAAAACGAACTGCAAAAGTAAAATGAGATTAAGGCACTGGGTCCACCTCAGGCCATGCTTAATAATACAGTGCTATAAAGGTTTTCTTCCTCTTTAAAACTCCAGCCCTATAGAATGTATTGTTATAGTGTTTAATAGAGCTAGACTGTGGTACCATGTATCGCTAAAAGATCCTGTCATGTAAAATGATTTTCAGAGTGGAAAGTTTCTCAAATTTGAAACCTCAGTTTCCGGTTTTTTTTGTGTGTGTGTGTGTTTTTTTTTCTGAGATGGAGTCTTCCTCATTGCCCAGGTTGGAGTGCAGTGGTGCGATCTCAGCTTATAGCAAGCTCCGCCTCCCAGGTTCACGCCATTCTCCTGTCTCAGCCTCCCGAGTAGCTGGGACTACAGGCGTCCACCACCACGCCTGGCTAATTTTTTGTATTTCGATCTCCTGACCTCGTGATCTGCTCGCCTCAGCCTCCCACAGTCCTGGGATGACAGGCGTAAGCCACCACGCCCGGCCAGGTTCTATTTTTAAAAACGATTTAGAGCTTAATCCATTTCTTAAAAGCATAACAGGCTGGGTGTGGTGGCTCACACCTGTAATCTCAGCACTTTGGGAGGCCAAGGCAGGAAGATTGTTTGAGGTCAGAAGTTTGAGACCAGCCTGGCAAACATGGTGAAACCTCATCTCTGCTAAAGATACAAAAAATTAGCTGGGCATGGTAGCGCATGCCTGTAATTCCAGCTACTCAGGAGGCTGAGACAGAAGAATCGCTTCAACCTGGGAGGTAGGGGTTGCAGTGAGCTGAGATCACACCACTGCACTCCAGCCTGGGCGACAGAGCAAGACTCTGTCTCAAAATAAATAAATAAAATTAAATAAGTAAATAAATAAAGGTGTGAAATGTCACACAACTAGCTTATACTGAAGAAGGAAGATACTTTGGGGTTATATTTACAGTGTATTATGTTAAGCATCAAAGAAAACTATTTCTGACCGGGCACAGTGGCTCACGTTTCTAATCCCAGCACTTTGGGAGGCCAAGGCGGGCAGATCACCTGAGGTCAGGAGTTTGAGACCAGCCTGGCCAACATGGTGAAACCACATCTCTACTAAAAATACAAAAATTAGCCAGGCGTGATGGCGGGCGCCTGTAGTCCCAGCTACTCAGAAGACTGAGGCAGGAGAATTGCTTGAACCCAGGAGGTGGAGGTTGCAGTGAGCCAAGATCACGCCTCTGCACTCCAGTTTGGGTGACAGAGCGAGACTCCATCTCAAAAAAAAAAAAAGAAAGAAAGAAAGAGGCCAGGCGCGGGGCTCACACCTGTAACCCCAGCACTTTGGGAGGCTGAGGCAGGCAGACAACAAGGTCAGAAGATCGAGACCATCCTAGCTAACATAGCGAAACCCCGTCTCTACTAAAAATACAAAAAAATTAGCCAGGCGTGGTGGTGAGCGCCTGTAGTGTGATGGCGGGCGCCTGTAGTCCCAGCTACTCAGAAGACTGAGGCAGGAGAATTGCTTGAACCCAGGAGGTGGAGGTTGCAGTGAGCCAAGATCACGCCTCTGCACTCCAGTTTGGGTGACAGAGCGAGACTCCATCTCAAAAAAAAAAAAAGAAAGAAAGAAAGAGGCCAGGCGCGGGGCTCACACCTGTAACCCCAGCACTTTGGGAGGCTGAGGCAGGCAGACAACAAGGTCAGAAGATCGAGACCATCCTAGCTAACATAGCGAAACCCCGTCTCTACTAAAAATACAAAAAAATTAGCCAGGCGTGGTGGTGAGCGCCTGTAGTCCCAGCTACTCGGGAGGCTGAGGCAGGAGAATGGAGTGAACCCACGAGGCGGAGCTTGCAATGAGCCGAGATTGTGCCACTGCTCTCCAGCCTGGGCAACAGAGCAAGACTCCGTCTCGAAAAAAAAAAAAGAAAAGAAAAGAAAATTATTTATTCCATAGGAAAAATAATTCAGACTTTTCAGCCAGAGGGTTGAAATACCACTAGGTCAATCTCATCTTCTACTACTTTCCACTTTTCCTCAGGCATCAGACATGCCCTCACTCCACACCTTTAACTTCTTCACTTTCCCACTACTCAAATATTAGAAAGGATTATCCAGCGCAAGCTCTATTTTTTTCCCTGATTCCTTCTGTACTATAACCCTCAACAAAAACAATCTTTTTTTTTTTTTTTTTTTTTTCTGAGATGGAGTCTCACTTGCTCTGTCACTCAGGCTGGAGTGCAGTGGCACAATCTTGGCTCATTGCAACCTCTACCTCCCAGGGTCAAGCGATTCTCCTGCCTCAGCCTCCCAAGTAAATGGAATTACAGGTGCCTGTCACCATGCCTGGCTAATTTTTGTATTTTTAGTAGAGATGGGGTTTTGCCATGTTGGCCAGGCTGGTTTTGAATTCCTGACATCAAGTGATCCCCACCTCGGCCTCCCAAAGTGCTGGGATTACAGGGGTGAGCCACTCTGCCCAGCTGAAAAAAATCTCTTCTGAATTTACATAGCTATTACTGTTTACATAATTTACAAAAGGGGGTGCATTCCAAAAACAATTTAAGGGACTTTTATACTGTTTATTATTTGGAACCTAGAATTCCTCTTCTTACAAAAAGTATAATAAATGGTAGGTAGCTTCCTAGCTTGACCCTTCCCCCAAATTTGCTTCATCCACAATTATATGGATGAATATAACACTTAAAAAAAGATGAAATAAATTTTGACATCCTATCACTTGTCTCTTTGTCCCTTCTTCCCATCCCCAATGATGTTATGCTGCCTGAGAACCCAATGAAAAATCTCTATTGAGAAAGGAAATACTCCTCATTTTAAAATTACTTCTCTCCCAAACAACAAATTCATTTTTTTCCCATTATATGTGATTTCTGGCCAGATACCCAATGAAAACAAATCTGACTGCAATACTAAGGTACAAATGACTCATTGGACATTAACACCCATAAAGGATAAATGAGAATGTTGTTCACACAAGTCTTCAACCACTAAACATCCAAGTAATATAGATGAAGTTAATAGATCTAGACAGGCTTAGGGGTGGAGGGTAGCATGTTGAATTTGGGAGCGAGGAAGAATTACAAAAGACCTACCTGGGAGTTTTGTTGGTTTGTTTTTTTGAGACAGGGTCTCACTCTGGCACAAACGCTGGAGTGCAGTGGCAAGATCTCTGCTCACTACAACCTCCACCTCATGGGCTCAAGCGATTCTCCCACGTCAGCCTCCCAAGCAGCTGGGATCACCACCCCTAGCTAATTTCTGTGTCTTTTGTAGAGACAGGGTTTCACCATATCACCCAAGCTGGTCTCCTGGACTTCAAGGGATCCACCCACCTCGGCCTCCCAAAGTGCTGGGACTAATTGGTTCATGATGGTTGGGAACTCTGATATCAGAGAGACAGGATGGCATACAGAATAGGTAATCAATATCAAGTAGTGATCTATCTGAGATGCTTAGATTTTTTCTTTTTTTTTTTTTGTTTGTTTGTTTGTTTTGTTTTGTTTTGTTTTCTGAGACGGAGTTTTGCCCTTGTTGCCCAGGCTAGAATGCAATGGCATGATCTCAGCTCACTGCAACCTCCGCCTCCCAGATTCAACTGATTCTCCTGCCTCAGCCTCTTGAGTAGCTGGGATTACAGGTGTCTGCCACCTTGCCCAGCTAATATTTTGTATTTTTAGTAGAGACACGGTTTCATCATATTAGCCAGGCTGGTCTCGAACTCCTGACCTCAGGTGATACACCCTCCTTGGCCTCCCAAAGTACTGGGATTACAGGCATGAGCCACCACGCCCAGTGGTTTAGATTTGTTTTTATCATTCATTGTGGAATTTATTATGTACTACCTTGGTCCTGTTACACTGATTATCATAGCAGCTAATGAGTGCTTCCTATGCGCCAGGAACAGTTCAAAATGCTTCACATGTATCGCCCAGGCTGGAGTGCAGTGGCATGATCTTGGTTCACTGCAACCTCCACCTCCCAGTTCAAGCGATTCTTCTGCCTCGGCCTCCCGAGTAACTGGGACTAGAGGCGTGCACCACCATGCCGGCTAATTTTTGTATTTTTAGTAGAGACGGAGTTTCACTATATTGGCCAGGCTGGTCTCAAACTCCTGACCTTGTGATCCACCCACCTCGGCCTCCCAAAGTGCTAGGATTACAGGCGTGAGCCACCACGCCTGGCTGACTCCACATTTTTATTTATTTATTTACTTATTTTATTTTTTTATTTCTTGAGATGGAGTCCCGCTCTGTTGCCCAGGCTGGAGAGCAGTAGCCGGATCTCAGCTCACTGCAAGCTCCGCCTCCGGGGTTTACGCCATTGTCCTACCTCAGCCTCCCAAGCAGCTGGGACTACAGGCGCCCGCCACCTCGCCTGGCCAGTTTTTTGCATTTTTTAGTAGAGACGGGGTTTCACCATGTTAGCCAGGATGGTCTCGATCTCCTGACCTCGTGATCCGCCCGTCTCGGCCTCCCAAAGTGCTGGGATTACAGGTGTGAGCCACCGCGACTGGCTAACTCCACATTTTTAAAGAGGGAGTAATGTGACTTATTTCATTTTTCTAATATCCTATCTATGCTAAGATGGATTTATACCAGATATAACAAGACACAATATTCTTTCAAAGGTCTATCTACTCCCTCTAGGAACTTTAATTCTCAATTATCAACTTTTTTTTTTTTTTTTTTTTTTTGCGACAGAGTCTCGCTCTGTTGCCCAGGCTAGAGTGCAGTGGCACGTTCTCGGCTCACTGCAAGCTCCGCCGCCCAGGTTCACGCCATTCTCCTGCCTCCGCCTCCCAAGTAGCTAGGACTACAGGCGCCCGCCACCTTGCCCAGCTAATTTTTTGTATCTTTTAGTAGACACGGGGTTTTGCCATGTTAGCCAGGATGGGCTTGATCTCCTGACCTCGTGATCTGCCCGCCTCGGCCTCCCAAAGTGCTGGGATTACAGGCATGAGCCACCGCGCCTGGCCAATTATCAACTATTACCAGTCTTACAGATAGAATTCTTTTTTCTTTTTTTTAAGACATAGAATTCTTTTACTGTTTCATATATATTAAGCAATTCAGAGCCCATACAAATTACCTCTAATTTTTATAAATCAGAGTAGTATTACCCTTGGCTAGAGACAGTAACCAGAGAGGAGCCTAAGGGTGTAGTTTGGGGTGTTAGTAATGTTTTGGTCTTGATCCAGGTATGAGTTACATGGGTGCGCTGAATTTGTGATACTACATTGAGCAATATATTAAACCTATGTATTTATGATTTGTGTACTGTTTGTATTTGAATAGTTAAAAATGAAACATTACAAATATTTTAATTAGCTCACTGGTTATAAAAATAGTACAGAAAATCCACAGTGCTAATATTTTGTAGCTTTTAAATCATAAACCTGAATAATTAAAAATGGAAAAAAATACTTATTTCCAATCCATCAGAATAAAAATTAAAAGGTACATGTATTTTACAGGTGGAAATACAAGAATTATTCCAAAAGTGGATTTGTATGGTCAGTGACAAGTACACTGTGAACAGCACTCTCATGTTAATGGCATGGTACTTTGCTGGGCATATGAGGTAACACTAAAATAGATCATCTGTTATTCCTTATGACTTGGCCTGCACTAAGTTTTAATGGTTGCATTCTTATAAATGTGACTTCCCAAGGAAAGGGCATGTTATGCTCTACTCTTTGTTTTTTTTAAGACTTTATATTTTAGAGCCTTTTAGGTTCACAGTAAAATTGAGAGGAAGGCCCAGAGATTTCGTGTATGCCCCCAGTCCCACACTTGCATAGCTTCCCCAATTATCAACATCCCCCACCATAGTACATTTGTTAAAACTGATGAACCTATTCTAACACATCATAATCATCCAAAGTCTACAGTTTACATTAGGGTTCACTCTTGGTGTATATTCCATGGGTTTTGACGAATGTGTAACGTGTATCCACCGTTACAGTATCATATAGAATAGTTTCACTGCCTTAAAAATCCCCCGTGCTCGGCCAGGTGCAGTGGCTCACACCTGTAATCTCAGCACTTTGGGAAGCCAAGGCGGGCAGATCACCTAAGGTCAGGAGTTTGAGACCTGCCTGGGCAACACGGTGAAACCCCGTTTCTACTAAAAATACAAAAACAGCCGGGCATGGTGGCGCATGTCTGTAATCCGGGAGGCTGAGGCAGGAGAATCTCTTGAACCTGGGAGGCGGAGGATGCGGTGAGCTGAGATTGAGCCACTGCACTCCAGCCTGGGCAACAAGAGTAAATCTCCATCTCACCAAAAAAAAAAAAGAAAAGAAAAAAATCCCCTATGCTCCATCTATTCATCCCTCCCTCTCCCTTAACCTCTGGCAACCACTGATCTTTTTACCATCTTCATAGTTTTGTCTTTTCCAGAATGTCATATAGTTGGAATCATATGAAACCTTTTCAGATTGTCTTCTTTTACTTAGTAATATGCATTTAAGGTTCCTGCATAATTTCATGGCTTCATAGCTCATTTGTTTACAGTGCTGAATAACATTCCATTATCTGGATGTACCACAGCTTATTTACATCTTGGTTGCTTCCAAGTTTTGGCAATTATTAATAAAACTGCTCTGAACATCCATGTGCAGGCTTTTATGTGGATATATGTTTTCCACTTCTTTGGGTAAATACCAAGAAGTGCAACTGCTGGACTGTATGGTAAGAATAGGTTTAATTTTGTAAGAAATTGCCAAACTGCTGATATGGTGTTTACATCTAAACGAACTCTTCTGTTACATGGATTCCTCTGAATTTGAGGAAGTCTCTCTAAGCAAGGTAACATCATATACAGATTCCATGATACTGGCTGGAAAAATGAGAAAGAGCAAGAAAAAAAGAAAAGGGGAAGGGAGAGAGGGAGGAAGGGAAGATGTGTAGGTAGGTAGGTAGAGATAGATAGATATTCACTCGATTGTGGATCAGTGCAGCACACAACATTTTCAAAATAGGCAGAGCCCCTGGAATGCTGTGCCTGATGAAAAAGGAAGAAAGATTCAAAGAATTTAGTATAACATTTTATTAATTGGCATGGAAGTTTTTGTCAAAACTATTAAAAGTCACTGTAGGAGATGCTAGGCACAGTGGCTCACGCCTGTAATCCCAGCACTTTGGGAGGCCAAGGCAGGCAGATCATCTGAGGTCGGGAGTTCGAGACCAGCCTGACCAACATAGAGAAACCCTGTCTCTACTAAAAATACAAAATTAGCCGGGCATGGTGGCACATGCCTGTAATCCCAGCTACTGGGGAGGCTGAGGCAGGAGAATCGCTTGAACCCGGGAGGCAGAGGTTGCATTGAGCCAAGATTGCACCATTGCACACCAGCCTGGGCAACAAGAGCAAAAAAAAAAAATCACTTTCCTTGTGATAAAATCAGTTTTTAAGAAACACCTTGCAACTTATTTTTTGAATCACCATTTCAGTAGGCATCGTAAAACTATTCAAACATCTAACGTTCCCTTTCAGCTTGCCTTGGAGTATTAGTCATAGAAAAAATTTCACTTAAGATGGGTTAAGATCTTAAAGTTTGAATCAAAATGTCCCCCTTTCCCTCATTAGACTATAAATTCTTACACAGCAGGAGCACTGGGGTTTGTCTCTAAATGCTCCTCCTATATCTTTTTCTTACAATGGCAGATAAGACACTTTTAACCCAATGTTTGATGCTTGATAGCATTTCTCAAACTAGACAAGTTATAACTGAAAAGATCAATTTCTCCATGAATAACATGAAAGTGGCAGGTAAAAAAGATGCTTGAAGGGGAAGGATATATATTCATCTGCTACATTCACATTAAGTATTTGTTTTATTTTTGTTTTTGTTTTGTACATATTAAGCATTTGGATATCTTAAAACTCCTTCCTTCCCTTCTCTTTCACTCTTACACATTCTTCTCAGAAAAATCTTCTTTCCATTGTATTTGCAAACCTAAAAACTAATACTAATGACCGATAAGCAAAATACTAGCATTACTGGGGTATTTTATAAAGGAGAATGACTATCATAAAGTAAAATAATAACTTATTGATAATTTATCATGTTCCAGGCATATGCTAAGTACTTAATATGTCTTCTAATTCCCAAGGCAGCTATCATTATACACATTTCCAGATGGGCAAACCAAGGTCCAGAGAAGATGACTGGCCCAAAGTTATGCAGCTACTAAGCAGCAGAGCTGGGACTGAATTCAGGTTTAGTCTGGCTCTAAAGCACCTACTTTAAGTCAAGATATTATTTACAGTCAATAAAATTTATCCACTTTAAGTATACAATCTGATTAATTTTGATAATTATATATAGACATATAACCACCACCATTCTAATCAAGATATGACAGTTCAACACCTTTGAAAATTTCTTTGTGTGCTTTTGCAGTTGATCCCCTCCCCTAACTCATGGTTCCTGGCAAGCATTAATCTCCCTTCTCACCATAGTTTTGTTTGCCTTTTCTATGATTTCACATTAATGAAACCAATATGTTTGACTTCCTTCACTTAGCATGTTTTTGAGATTAATTCATGCTGTTACATGTATAAGCATTTTGTTTCTTTTTATTGCTGAGTAGTATTTCATAGTATGGACAAACTACAATTTATCCATTCACCAGTTGGTAAACATTTGAAAAACCCTCACTTTTACCAGTAAGACTGAAGAATCAGTATTTCGAATCTAGAAAGACCTTGAAAGTACCCAGAAATTATCTTCAGAATTTTCACAGGCTCCATTATCCTGTTTTTCAGCAGCACAATCCAAAATTTAAGAAAACAAACTTCTCACCCCAATTTTCTTTTTTAAATTTTATTTCATTATTACTAACAGAACATTACTGTTTTCTACTAATTATTACACTTAAAACTGTTATTTTATGAATTAAAATACAGGGATACCTCAGAGATATTACAGTCTTAGGGGTCCAAACCACTGTAATACAGCAAATATCACAGTAAAGCAAGTCACACAACTTTTTTATTTCCTAGTGCATACAAGTTACGTTTAGATTATACTGTAGTCTATTAAGTGTACAGTAGCATTATGTCTTAAAAAACGATATATAGCCGGGCGTGGTGGCTCACGCCTGTAATCCCAGCACTTTGGGAGGCCGAGGCGGGCGGATCACAAGGTCAGGAGATCGAGACCATCCTGGCTAACATGGTGAAACCCTGTCTCTACTAAAAATACAAAATATTAGCCGGGTGTGGTGGCGGGCGCCTGTGGTCCCAGCTACTTGGGAGGCTGAGGCAGGAGAATGGCGTGGGTCAGGGAGGCGGAGCTTGCAGTGAGCTGAGATCGCCCTACTGCACTCCAGCCTGGGCGACAGAAGGAGACTCTGTCTCAAAAAAAAAAAAAAGATATATATAACTTAACTTAAAAAATACTTTATTGTTGCCCAGCACAGTGGCTCATAACTGTAGCCCCAGCTACTTAAGAGGCTGAGGTGGGAGGATTGTCTGAGGCCAGGAGCTCAATGCTACACAGTGAGCCATCATCATGCTACTGTACTCCAGCCTGGGTGACAGAGCAGGAACCTATCTCGAAAAAATTAAAAAATACTTTATTGCTAAAAATCTCAGTGATCATCTGTGCATTCAGTGCATTCAGCGAGTTATCACTTTTTTCTTCTTTTTTTTTTTTTTGCTGGTGGAAGGTCTTCCTTCCATGTGGATTGTTGCTAACTGATCAGAGTGGTGGTTGCTGAAGTTTGGGGTGGTTGAGGCAATATCATAAAAAAAGAGACCAGTGAGGTTTGCCACATTGATTGACTCTTCTTTTCATGAAATATTTCTCTGTAGCATGCAATGTTTGAGAGCATTTTACCTATAGCAGGATGTTTTTCAAAACTGGATTCAATCCTTTCAAACCCTGCAACAGCTTTATCAACTAAATGTACGTAATATCTAAATCCTTTGCTGTCATTTCAACAATGTTCACAGCGTCTTCGTCAAGTAGACTCCACCTTAAGAAACCATTTTCTTTACTTGTACATAAGAGGCAATTTTTCATCCATCAGGTTTCACCATGAGATTATAACAATTTGGTCACATCTTTAGACTCCACTTCTGGTTCTCTTGCTATTTACACTGTATCTGCAGTGACTTTCTCTACTGACATTTTGAACCCCTCAAAGTTGTCCATGAGGAATGGAATTGACTTCTTCAAATTCCTGTTAATGTTGTTATTTTGACCTCCTCCAATGAATCACAAAAGTTCTAAATGGCCTCCAAAATAAAGAATCTTTTCTAGAAGGTTTTCAACTTTGCCTAGGTTCAACAGAGGAAGTGCAATCTATGGCAAGTATTGCTTTACAAAATGTATTTATTTATTTATTTATTTATTTATTTATTTATTTATTTATTTATTTTGAGACAGAGTCTCACTCTGTCGCCCAGGCTGGAGTGCAGTGGCATGACCTCAGCTCACTGCAACTTCTGTCTCCCTAGTTCAAGCGATTCTCCTGCCTCAGCCTCCCAAGTAGTTGGGATTACAGGCATGTACCACCATTCATGGCTAATTTTTGTATTTTTAGTAGAGATGAGGTTCCACCATGTTGACCAGGCTGGTCTCAAACTCCCGACCTCAGGTGATCCACCCGCCAAAGTGCTGGGTTACAGGCATGAGCCACCACTCCTGGCCTACAAAATGTATTCCTTAAACAAGATGCCTTAGAAGTATAAATTATACCTTGATACACGGGCTGTAGAATGGATGATGTGTTAGCAGTCATGAAAACATTACTGCCCGGTTCATCTCCATCAGGTGCATTGTCAATGAATAGTAGTATTTTGAAAGGAGTATTTTTTTCTGAGCAGCAGGTCTCAACAGTGGTTTTAAAATATTCAGTAAACCATGTTGTTAAACAGATGTGCTGTCATATAGGCTTTGTTGTTCTATTCACGGAGAACAGGCAAAGTAGATTTAGTATAATTCTTAAGGGTCTTAGGATTTTCAGAATGGTCAATAAGCATTGGCTTAAACTCAAAGCCACCAGCTGTATTAGCCCCTAACAAGAGAGTCAGCCTATCCTTTGAAGCCAGGCACTGACTTCTCCTCTCTAGTTATGAAAGTCCTAGATGGCATCTTCTTCCAATAGACGGCTGTTTCACCTACACTGAAAATCTGCTATTTAGGGTAGTCACCTTCACCAACTATCTTAACTAAATCTGGGTAAGTTACTTGCTGTAGCTTCTCCATCAGTACTTGCTGTTTCACCTTGCACTGTTATGTTATGGACACGGCTTTTTCCCTTAAACCTCAAGATCCAACCTTTGCCAGCTTCTAGCTTTTCTTGTGCAGCTTCCTTACCTCTCTTAGCCTTCATAGAATGGAAAAGAGTTAGGGCCTTGCTCTGGACTAGGCTTTGGCATAAGGGAAAGTTATGGCTGGTTTGATCTTTAATTCAGACCTCTAAAACTTTCTCCACAGCAACAATCAGGCTATTTCACTTTCTTACCATTAGTGTGCTCATTGGAATAACACTTTTAATTTCCTTCAAGAACTTTTCCATTTGCATTCACAACTTGGCTAACTAGAACAAGAGGCCTAGCTTTTAGCCTGTCTCAGCTTTCAATATGCCTTCCTCACTAAGCTTAATCATTTCTAGTTTTTGATTAAAAGTGAGAGACGTGCAACTCTTTCTTTCACTTGAACACTTAGAGGCCATTTTAGGGTTATTAATTGGCCTAATTTCAATGTTGTGTCTCAGAAAATGGGAAGGTCCGAGGAGAGGGAGAGAGACAGTAGAATGGCCGGCTGGTGGAGCAGACAAACACATTTATCAATTAAGTTTGTATCTCCTACAAGCGCAGTTCATGGCATCCCAAAACTACTACAATAGTTACATCAAGGTGGACACGGTGGCTCATGCCTGTAATCCCAGCACTTTGGGAGGCCAAGGCAGGTGAATCACCTGAGGTCAGGAGTTTGAGACCAGCCTGGCCAACATAGTCAAACACTGTCTCTACTAAAAAATACAAAAATTAGCCAGGCATGGCAGCGCACACCTGTAGTCCCAGCTACTTGGGAGACTGAGACATGAGAATCGCTTGAACCCGGGAGGCAAAGGTTGCAGTAAGCTGAGACTGCACCACTGCACTCCAGCCTGGGCAGACAGAGTCAGACTCTGTCTCAAAAAAATAAAATAAAATAAAATAGTACCATCAAAGATCACTGATCACAAATCACCATTAACAGATACAGTAATAACAAAAAAGGTTAAAATATTGTGAGAATTAACAAAATATGATATAGAGGGAAAAAAAGTGAGCATATGCTGTTAGAAAAACAGCATAACTATTGCCACAAACTTGGAATTTATAAAAAACAAAATTCTACTGAAGCATGATACAGTGAAGCACAATAAAATGAAACATACCTATAGGTATTTTTGTGGATTGGTCAGAAAATTCAGTTGTTATTCGGAACCTAAGAAAAAGATATTCCTGTCATTCTCACCAAACTGAACTTTTGCAACATCCCTGTTTCACGGCTTTCCAATATCTTACAGAGAACCCTACAGGGTAATCTTAAAGCAAAACCACGAATGTATTTCTGGAACTAATAGAACAGTGTTTTACTTGGTTCTGCTAGAATACCTTAATAAAGAATATTATGGAGATAAAGAATAAAGAGGCTTGCTTCAAGTCTCTTCAGCCTATTCTAGTGTGTTTTTTCCAAACTTCTTTCTAAATAGCTGATATGGTTTGGCTGTGTCCCCACCCAAATCTCATCTTGAATTGTAGTTCCCATAATCTCCATGTGTCATGGGAGAAACCCGGTGGGAGGTAATTGAATCACTGGAGCGGTTACCCCCATGCTGCTGTTCTCGTGATAGTGAAGTGAGTTCTCATGAGATCTGATGGTTTTATAAATGGCTTTCCCCTCTTTGCTTGGCACTTCTCTCGACTGTTGCCATGTGAAGGATATGTTTGCTTCCCCTTCTGCCATGATTGTAAGATGCAATGATTATAAGAGACTAGATGTCAGCCATCAGAACTGTGAGTCAACTAAACCTCTTTCCTCTTTTTTTTTTTTTTTTTTTTGTGAGATGGAGTTTTGCTCTTGTTGCCCAGGCTGGAGTGCAGTGGTGTGATGTTGGCTCACTGCAACCTCTGCCTCCCAGATTCAAGCGATTCTCCTGTCTCAGCCTCCCGCGTAGCTGGGATTACAGGTGCATGCCACCATGCCCAGCTAATTTTTGTATTTTTGGTAGAGATGGGATTTCTCTACTATTCTCACTATTCTCACTATTCCATACCTCAGACCCATACATTCCAGTAATCCCAATTCAACCTACTCTTCCAGTATTATCATTACAAGTAAGCACCTATTCAGAGAGTATAAAAATCTTGATACCTGCATGTCTTGACATCTAGTCTCTTCTACTCCCTGGGAAACCCCTAGTCCACATTGTCCATTTCCTCTATTATTCTTCTTCCCATCTTGTACAAAATGCAAGCTCAAGGCTTTGCTATACCACATTTCAGCATCCCCACATACTTAGTATTACTTTACTTTCTAAATTACATTTAACATATAAGATACTAATACAATTTCTCAATATATAACATGTTATCAAAGTAATCACTCTAGAATTTCCAAGTTCATTTCCTAAATTCCTCATCAAAACAGAAAAAGATAATTGAAAATGTATATATCAGACAAGGCATCTCTGGAAACAAACCTAGGTAAAGAATCCCTCTACATAATACTACTATACCTTACAAGAGAGAGTGGGCATCCACACTCACTTACATCAGGTGATGTTTATGCACCCTCATACTCGTGACCTGATAGCATTCCACTAAGAGTAATTACCACCTTGCTTTTATTTCAGTAGCACATTGCTAAATCAAACAATAACTGATGAAAGAAAGAGAGAGAAAAGAAGGAAGAAAGAGAAAGATGGAGAATGAAAGGAGGGGAGGGAGAGAGGAAGAAAGAGAGGGAGGGAAGGAGGAAGACAGAGAAAGAAGAAAGTTACAAGAATTGTAATTACACAACAGAGTATTTTGTATTTTATACTGATCGATCTGTCCAATTCAGGTCTGAAATTGCTTACTACAGTGGTATACACTCAAATACCTGGCATCTGTTTTCAACAAACCATCTTCTCTGAACCACTATGCCAAAAATCTCATGCGATTTCTACAACTTTATATAAAGACTCAATTCCTACACTGTTCAGGATAGCCAATACTTGCTAGTTCTACATTTCTGAACTCTCAGATAATATAAGGAATAATACAGAAAGAAGAGAAGGTAAACAAAATGGGTGCTGGTGTGTTCAGGAGCCTAAGCTGAACCAAAGGTTGGGCCCCTTGGTCAGTGCTGTCTTCTCTCTGTCAACAAGGCTCCTCTCATGTGGGAAAGAGAGTTCCTTCGCAGAAGAAAGTTACGTCAAGGAATTCACCTGGATATTTGGGAAGGGCTGCAGTAGCATAGAGAAGCTGCTCATTCCTATCAGCCCTCCCTTGATCCTTCAAAAACACCTTCCTCTTCTGAACCGGACTTGGGAAAACTTTCAGGGAACAGTAAAGGCAGACCGAGTCTTGAGGGAAAAGAAAGAACACTAGGATATGCACAGCATAGTCCCTATACTACTTGATTCCTTCATCCTCAAATAAAGATAGACACACATCCAATTCTGGTCCTTTCCATATCCCTTGCCCACCCTCTACCCCCAACCAGATTTCACTCTAGGCCAATGAAATTACAGTCTCTCGGGCATGGGTGTTTTCTATTTTGGCTCCTGTTTTGATTATACATCTGGGGTTGAGAATTAGTGTGAACCCAAAAGGAAACAAAGGAAAGGGGGTAGAATAGGGAAGAAACAAAGACTAACATTTGTTTGGTGTGTACTACTTCTTTTTTTGGCCAGAGAGCATCTCACTCTGTTGCCCAGGCTGCAGTGCAGTGGTGTGATCTCGGCTCACTGCACCCTCCTCCTCCTGGGTTCAAGTGATTCTCCTGCCTCACCCTCCCAAGTAGCTGGGATTACAGGAATGCACCACCATGCCCAAATAATTTTTGTATTTTTACTAGAGACGGGGTTTCACCATGCTGGCCAGGCTGGTCTTGAACTCCAGACCTCAGGTGATCCACCCGCCTCAGCCTCCCAAAGTGCTGGGAAGTACAGGCGTGAGCCAGTGCACCCAGCCTTGGTGTGTATTTCTTGCCAGATATAGTAATAGGAGCACTACACACTTAACCTCACCATTTGTAAAGAGGGGTTAAACTGTCCATTTAAAATAAAAGACACAGGCTCAGTACAGTAGCTCACATTTGTAATCACAGCACTTTGAAAGGCCAAGTCAGGAGGATCTTTTGAGCCTAGGAGTTCAATACCAGCCTGGGCAATATAACAAGACCCTGTCTCTACAAAAAAATAAATAAATAAAATAAAAAATAAAAGACACAGGTAACTTGCCACAAAGTCACGTGGCAAATAAGTGATGGATTCGGGGTTTAAACTCAGATCTGTCTGCTTCCCTACCCCAAACTGCACTGTTTCTACTATATTCAGCTGAAAAAAACAAAACAACAAGAAAAACACAAAACTTTAGTCATATAACAAAAGTGTATGTGTGTGGAGGGTAATAAAGAGAACAAGGCATTTAAAATTCCTGCTGCTATTGAGGGGGACTATGTTCTGAAAGTAACACTGAACATGTGTGGAAGTATATTGACACTCCACAATCAATAAAGTATTATTTATTTAATTGTTACAAAGGAGTTAAACGAAACCCAAGTTACTTTTTGGGAAAATCCTAAAGAGTAAAAATCACACTGGATTAGGAACTGGTTGGCAGAATAATCTGTGTGTCTAAACCTTATACAGCTATTTGCTGGCTGTATGACATTAGCAACTTGCTGACATGCAATTTACCCATGTAACAAACCTGCACATGTACCCCCTGAACCTAAACGTTGAAAAGGGGAAAAAACTGCATTTCAGTTTCACACACTACTCTATCATATGGCCATGTTTTGTCCAGATAAGAGAATAGTCCTGGGATAAAGTTGGTGCTCAAAAAAAGTGGATTTTTTTCCATGCTCTGGAAAAACCATAGTAAGCATTACAACAGCACAGGGGTCTGGGAGACCACTTCATAAACTGTTCATTGCTAGATCTATATGTGTTATAACCATCTTTCAAAAGGAAGAATTAAAGCAGCTCTTTTAGGCAGAAATTAAGGTGGACTGGATATTCTCTAAGACTGCTAGACTGTGCTTTTCACAGTCACACTGAGATATTTTCCCACCCCTCCTTCCCTCTCTTCTGATCATCCATATTGAGTGCCTATTCAACAGGCCAGGCATTATACTTGAAGCCAGGGACCAACTGTGAATAAAAGCTAGTCTCTGCCCTCTTGAAGCATACACATTAAAGAAAACCACCAACATTAAATAGTTAATTACAAGTGGGGTGAGTGCTATAAATGTGAAGTCCAGTTTCCACTGCCTACACAAGTGGAGAAAACAGGGAAGTCCACAGGGAAAAGTAAGTAAATTTTCAGTTTTCTGTATCCTCCTTATTTGGTTAGAACTGCCCAATACTGTCACTTTAGAGACATTCACAAATACAAAGAACTTCTTTCAAAATGCAATAAAGTCAGTCAAAAACATTTCAGACTTCACTTATTGACAGTATTCAATATCGGGCCATGTAGACTAGGTTTACTATTCTATTTCTCAGGAAAAGAGAATTGACTAAGCATTCAGAGCACAAACAAGGTGACAAACAATAACAATAGAAAAACTATTTTCCCAAAGACACCGAATTTGCATGTTTGCGTTAAGGTAGTAAATAATAATAATAATAATGTAACCACTTGTAACAATTAAGTATCTAAAGCAAAAGTTACCACCCTCAACCACGAGGCAAGAGGTTCTGCTCCTAGCTCCATATCACCCTGGCCAATTCCCATAGCCTTTTGAATCTCAGCTTCCCAACTGTAAAATGAAAAGGTCAAAACAAAACAATCTCTTAGGTCCCTTACCACGTTCATGTGCAGCATCCAACTAGAATGTTTTGAAATTTGAGTACTTAGAAGTCATGGAACATTACTTATCCTTCTAATTTTTTCATTTTTAAATTAGCCATCCTTTACAACGTATTCATAGCACAACCATACATTAGTTTTACTTCTAAACCTGTTCAGATAGAAACCTGTTCAGACAGAAACAGAAAGTCTGAATCTTGTCTTCAAAAAGCTCAAAATTCTCAGACAAAATGTCTTTAATCTGAGAATCTCAAAATAATTCCTTTACTACACTTTTTTATGCTACCAAGAAATTATTTACTTATATCCACTCACAGTGGATACAGAAACAACAACGTGTTCTTCAAATTTTGGAAAATTCCGTTTGGAATTCTAGCAAAGCTGGCTCTATTCCCATTCTGGCATCATGTGCTCAGCTCCCTCTCTGCCACTTCCTCTCAGCTGAGCCTCTCCCCAAGGAGTTCACTCCCAGCAGAGGATAAAAAGGAGGGGCAAGAGGAGGCTCTGCAGCCACACAGGAGTCACTACTCAACACAAATGTTCATGTCAATGCCCTTTCACATTGCCTCTTTTGATTCAACAAATGCACTGGCAGCCTTCAGTTCAAATAGAAATATGAGCAAAAAGTTCTAAAATGCTTTCAAGGCATTAATAAGGGGAAAATGTGGGAAAAAATATGGAAAACAGAATAACCTAAAGTTCCAAGTTTCTTGGTGTATCAGCTATGTATATGTTGTTTAACAATCAATGACCTCAGAGCTTCTAAAGAGGTGAGTGTCTTTTTTTGGCTTAAGATATCAAAATGTTTATATACCAATTCATGAGCTATAGAAAAAATAACGCAGAAAGATATCAAAAGTTTAAGTCTTCAAACGACTTAGGTTTCATTCTAGGAATCTTCAATTTTGTGAAGTTACATACTTTGATATGGAAGAGTGAGGGTAAACAATCATCTTTCCTTGTCAGAGGGGAAGTGGTACTTCAGAATTCTTATTTATCTCCTTATAACTTGTAACAGACTCTAATTATAACATCAAAGATCTCAGAAAAGGAATGGCAGGAAAACTTTTAATTTAAACAAGATTGAATCTCTGTTATATTACAAAGCTATGATCTTTAAAAACAACAAAAAAAGTAACTCTCTGAAAGTATCTTCTCTGAGTGAGACTATGCTTCCTACTTCCCAAATGTAGCAGTAATAATACCTTATTTGTACATGTGCCTTACTTCATCTGAATCTCACAAAAACAATGAGAGTAAATATCCTAACTGCCCACTTACAGGTTTTCAAACAAAGGCTTAAGGAGATTCAGAAACTTGCTCAACTAGATGCCATCATTACACATGACTTCTTCTCCAAGATCTAAGCCTTCACTTTTGTCCTCTGAAAAAAGAAGACAATGTTACTACAAAAATTCCTTTCTTGAAGTTGTTGTATTTTTTCACACTAGATTAGTTTACATTTTCCAGAATTTTATATTAACAGGATCATCTAGTATGTATTCTTTTGTCTAGCTTTTTAACTTAGCAAAATTATTTTGACAGTCATTTATGTTGCTGCATGTATTAATAGTTCATTCCTATTTATTTGCCAAATAGTATTCCATTGTGTGGATGTACCACAATTTGTTTATCCATTCTCCAGTTGAGAGACATTTGGTTTATTTACAATTTTTGGCTATTAAGAACAACGCGGCTTTGAATATTTGCATACATATCTTTGTGTGGACGTACATTTTCATTTTTTGTCTTGGGTAAATTCCCAGGAGAACTCCTGCATCATATGATAGTTGTATATTTAACTTTGCAAGAAACTGTCAAATTGTTTTCCAAAGTGGCTGTATCATTTTATTAATACGTTCCAAACAGCAGCATGTGACACTTTTTAAAGTGCCAACATCACAAGATATTTAACAACTGAGAAAGGCCTGTAGGGTCCAAAGACGGTGCGTGATTCCATGTTCCAAAGTCAAGTAATAGATAGAAAGTATTTCATCCAGAGAAAAAGATTCACACAAAAACAAATGGAACCACATCTCAATACAGCTACACTAGCTTATGTGATGACTTACAGGTGTGCTGTCTTCGATTCCATCAGGAAAGCACCTATCTAAACGTGGCCGGGCGTGGTGGCTCGCAGCTGTAACCCTAGCACTTCAGGAGGCCGTGTCAGGTGGATTGCCTGAGCTCAGGAGTTCGAGACCAGCCTGGGCAACATGGCAAAACCCCATCTCTACTAGAAATACAAAAAATTAGCCAGGCATGGTGGCGTGTGCCTGTAGTCCCAGCTACTCGGGAGGCTGATTCAGGAGAATCGCTTGAGCCCAAGAGGCAGAGGTTACAATGAGCCGAGATCACACCACTGCACTCCAGCCTAGGCGACAGAGTGAGACTCTGTCTCCAAATAAATACATAAATGTAACCAAATGACTTACAGGTGTGCTGTCTTAAATTCTATCAGGAAAGCATCTACCTAAATGTAACCAATGTGAGATAAACTTATATTGTGGAAACTAATATGTAAAGAAAGAAAGATCTTTAAAGGTAATAATAAGGCTGTTGCAAGCATTCACAATAGCAGCTCATATGAGCATTATCTACAAATCAGGCACTATACTAAGCTTTATAAAATATATATATAACCACTTTACTGATTTCTCTCTCCGTTTTACAGGTGAAGAAATCAGAGGCAAAGAGGAGTTAAGAATGTGGCCTCAAGGCCATATAGCTTGTAAAGGGGGAATGGGATCTACCCAACTCCAGAAGACGCTTTTGGCTTTGCTAATTCACTGCTGCATCTTCAGGTTTCACATGCTTTCCAGCCTGCTTCAAAGACATCTTCCTAGAACTGAATGATACTATTCCTTAAGAAACACTACTCCCAGTTTCTACTTTTGTACCTATCAAGCAACTTTCTGATATTTTGTTTTCCCATATTCCAATATTCTGTTTTCCCAAGCCCATTTTCTACTTGGAAAAAGAGGAACTGACCAGTCAAATGGAGTAAAGACTAGGCATGCTGATTTTGAACATAAATTTGGTTCATGTGATGAATCATGGAGGCACCAGTATCCTTTTCTAAGGATCAACATAATAGAGGAAAAGTCACCAAGTCAGGCATCAATCCTACACAAGACCACGAATGCTAAACCAACTCTACACCTAGAACAAACTTGTCGAATCTCTGTCCCGCAAGCCACATGTGGCCCAGGACGGCTTCGAATGCAGCCCAACACAAACTCGTAAACTTTCTTAAAACACTATGAGATGTTTTTGTGTGTGATTTTTTTTTTAAGCTCACCAGCTATCATTAATGTTAGTGTATTTTATTTGTGGCCCAAGGCAATTATTCTTCCAAGGTGGCCCAGGGAAGCCACAAGGTTGGACATCCCTGACCTAGAATGTAAAAAAGAAAAGAAAAGGAAACACAAGCTACTATTAGTATTAGAAAAATATGGATGGTAGAACTACCACTACATACGTAGCTAGAACTCTTAGCAGCCTTCTTTCTTCAGTGGGAAAAATTAAAATATATTATGCAAATGTCAAGTGTTTTCATTTAAAAGTAAGGAAGATTAAAATATAATGGGCAGAATTATTAAACAGTTAAGAAAAAATTATATTACCTGATTAGTGGAAGGGGTATATTGCTTCAGAACTAACTTTATTTTGGAAATATTGGACAAGTGACAGGTCTTACTGATGGATTGGAGTTTCTTCCCCCTACCTCCCCTTCTATATTCTGTAATACTTGAAGACCTAATATTTTGAGAAAGGCCAAAATTTGGAATGTGCCTCTTGGGTTCCTCCATAAAGGCTGGCCTGCCAATTCTTATTATTAATAGATTCATGGTCTTGAACAGGAAAAATCAGTAGACTCTTTGGTTTACACAAACCTTGCCAATTTTTCCACACCCTAAATGTCAGAAGGTTTACTGGTAACTCCTATTTGTCTTCCATAGTGGTATCCTATCTTTCTCTTCCAAGTTTCATTTTCTGTCTTCTAGATGACGTGAGCAGTGGTGATTCTCAGAGGAAGGTATAACTGGAGGGCATGCACTAGGAACACCAAAAACTGGGAACTTGGCCAATTCAAAGCTGGAAAGTAGTACTGAGAACAATGTATATAATGACATCTATCTTTCCCATAAAGACAGGAGAACTGAGACCATATCTTTAGGAGACAGGTTTTGGTGAGGTCAAGAAAGTAAAAAAAGGATGGAAGATTTTTTGGAAAACATAATGAATGGCAGCTTTCCATAGAGACCTAGGAAGCACAAATTTCACATAGCAAAAAAGGGTAAGAAAGAAAGAACTACAGCTGACTCACATTTTCTTTTTTAAAAAAATTTAAACTGCCTCAATTTGCTATAATTTTCTTAGCCAATCCCTTCTTTTCTGAAAATACAGCTCAACTTCAACCTAGTCCCTTCCGATAATCACAAATTCTGAGTTAACAGTGTTTCAGGATTTCAGGATTTGTTACTTCTTCTCAATTATTCCTTTTTTTTTTTTTTTTTTTTTTTTCAGACGGAGTCTCACTCTGTCACCCAGGCTGGAGTGCAGTGGTGTGATCTCGGCTCACTGCAACCTCTGCCTCCTGGGTTCAAGTGATTCTCCTGCCTCAGCCTCCTGAGCAGCTGGGATCACAGGCATGTGCCACCATACCCAGCTAAGTTTTGTATTTTTAGTAGAGACAGGGTTTCTCCATGTTGGTCAGGCTGGTCTCGAACTCCTGACCTCGAGTGATCTGCCCATCTCGGCCTCCCAAAGTGCTGAGATTACAGGTGTGAGGCACTGTGCCCAGCCATCTCAATTATTCCTACATGATGGTTGAGAGAAAGGAAGGATAGACCAGTTACAGGACAAAAAGTGTTAGGGCAACAAACGGTAGGCATAAAAAGAAAGACCAGGTGTGGTAGTTCACACCTCCAATCCCAGCACTTTGGGAAGCTGAGGTGGGAGGATAGCTTGAGGCAAGGAGCTCAAGACTAGGCTGGGCAACATAGCAACAATTTATCTCTACAAAATATAAAAATAAATACATATTTTAAAAAAGAAGACAAAAATAATAGATAGGTGTGTTTATGTTTGTGCATATGCTACATATGTAAGTCACCAGATGGGCTGGGATCAACTGTATGAAAGGGAAAACAAGGTTTATCCTAGCAAATTTGTCAAAGCCTGCAGGTCCCACAAGTACCTACTATGGAGGATATTTTTGTTCAGATCATCTCAAGCTGGAGTCAACTTTGGAAGAACACTGACGGTATGTAACGTAAACGTCAAACTCTGGTTGTTTGGTTTATTTTAAGAAGACAACAAGGTTCTTCGACCTTGGGCAGCAACCACAGAGACATTCAAAGGTTGATGCACTCTGATATCTGTTGCAAGTATGTGTAACTCATCAACATTTGTTACAGATATCACCAAAATGGCCCTTTCGGTACTTAAAAAAAATTACAGAGTAACAGTATCTTCATGCTGAAAACGATCCTTAAGATTACCTAATCAGCCCCCTTTTCGCAAGGATTGGAGAAATTGAAGCTAAAAGGGGAATTTGCACAACATGAACAAAATGGAAAGAGCATAAACGAAATCTTGGATTTAAAAGCAGAGAATTAAAGAAAAGCAAACCAAAGAAAATAAAAGCTTTTAAAAGAAAATGTATTTTAGCTCCATTTTTTTTCCACAGAAAACCACAAACTATATCCTCTCCCTCTTGCAGAAGAGGATTCACATCATGTCAATTAGGTCTTTTTGAGATACACACTCATTCCTTCAGGCAGACACACTACCATACTGTTCTTTTCTTTTACATTCAACTTTAAATCCCATAATCTAACTGAAGTCTTTTCACAATTAATTATTGCACAAGTTCAGCAAGTTAAACATGTTCATTAATTCCCATCACACTAGAAAAAAAGTTAGAGGCAGCATAATCTAAATTTAAAGTGACCTTTCATTTAGAAGTTAGAAAATTATAGGTAGATACTTTGGAATTTTTATTGTCTCTAAGACCACCTCCCCTTCAACCCCGCCAAAAGGAAGGGATACTAGCAATCTAGAAAAAAATATGCACGGAGAGGCTTAAGACCTGCATCATCAAGCACTGCCAGTGGTTCTCAGCAGTACTCACTGGTTGCATGTCAGAACAAAGGAGATGTAAAATATACGTTTTAGAGATAACCTAAAACCTGTTCTAAAGAACTCCAATGACATTCAACATACCTACTCAAGCAAGAGGGAAAGAAATAATATTGTACAGAACCCTAGATTCATTCAGTATGTCTCCCATGTGTATTGAGAGTCAGCTTGTATATCTGGGAAGATGAGAGGGGACAATCTGATATCACTCATTTACTAGAGGAGAAAACTTAAATTCTAAAAGATTCAATGGTTTATATAGGTCCTTCTGAAAATGAAAAATTTCCATTTAGAGACTGTTCTTCTGCAAAGCTATCTGATCCACTGACACTAGGAAGGAGAGCTGATGCCACCCAGATATTTCTTCTGGTGTTAATTAATATGACTTCCTGGTTAATAAGTTTTTGCTGCTTTAGAACTTGATCCAACAATTAAACTGACAAAACTGTTTCAAACCTGTAAAGCTGCTGACACATATACCATGCAAATTCCATTAATGGGAGACGCCTGGATGTCCAGCGTGAACTACCTGGCTATCTATCACAATGAAAAAATTCTGAGTTATGTATAAATAAGTTGATTTATTCATTCACATTACATTCTCTACCCCACTTCCTCTCTCCCTTCACCTACCTTTTCATTCCTCTAACCCAATGGTATGGAGCAGGAGTTGGCAAACATTTTCTGTAAAGGGTCAGATGGTAAATAGTTTGGCCTTTGTGGGCTCTGCCTTTGTAGCACAAAAGTAGCCACAGACAATCCATAAATGAATGAATGTGGCTATATTCCAAAAAAACTTCATTTACAAAAACAGATTCAGCTTGCAGAGCTATAGTTTGCCAACCCTGGTTTGAAGAAGCAATTTTCAAACTTTAGCTTGAATCACAATCACACAGGCTTGTTAAAATACAGACCTCTGGGCCTCATCCTTAAGTTTCTGATTCAATAGCCCTGTCATGGGGCCTGAGATTTTAATAAGCTCCCAAGCAATGCTGATGCTGCTGGTCCAGGGACCACACTTTGAGAACCACTAGTACAAAACAATGGTCTATACTACATTCAGTGGAAGGTTAAAACGTAACCAACAATCAAGAATGTAGAAATGACATGCTGCAAACTTGACTGATAATTTCATAGAATATTTCATATGAAGACTTACTGTTAAGTGCCATAATATTATCTGTTCCTGGATGATGGAAATTTATCCCCATGCGTCCTAAAAAATAAAATAATTTTAAGCACAAAGAATGCTTAATGTAATCATTTCAAATACATCTTAAAATATAAACATTACAAAAATCTAAAACAGATTAATCTATAACAATGCTATCAAAGGCCAAAGCAGTTACAACAGCTTTAAAAATTAAGTCATAAAACATACACATGAAAAGTCTTAAAGCCAAAGTTTCAACAACAAATAAATAAAACAAAACAAAAAAGAAGCTTCTGTTATAATAGTCTAAAATTTAACACATCTCCTGCATTCCAATTTAAACATGCCAACTCTTTGGATTAAGCATTTTATTTAAACAACCATTTATACTATTATTCCATTCAAGCAGCAAAAAAAAAAAAAAAAAATAGATTCAAACAAGTATATAAATTTGAAGCTTAGAGAGAATAAAAGAGAGGTTTCATAGTGGCTTAAAAATGCAACATAATAATCAGAATGACAACCAGAAGGAAGATGGTAAAATTTATATAAGAGATAGAAGGGGGGAAAATGATTGGCCTAAAAATCTAGGGTTCTGGTGGCTCTCCTCACCACTAACCAGTTATATGACCTTGAATATAATGCTAATTTCCACATGTTCATCCTTAAGTTTATAACAGGAGTTACAAACTTCTGCTGACATGGCTGGCTTCCTGTTTTTGTATGCCTCTGGGTTAAGCATCATTTTTACATTTAGAAAGGCTTGTAAACACAACCAAACCAAAATTAAAACAAAGAACAATATGTGACAGAGACCATGTGGCCCGTAAAGCCTAAAATATTTACTCTTTAGCACTTCACAACTTTTGTCAACCCCTGGTCTGTAAGATGTTAAGTCAGAATCAGATGCTTCAACTAATGGCCCCTAGGAGCAAGAATGGAAGATTAATGTACTTAGAAAACTTTCTTGACCAAATTCCTTCAACAAAATAGTTATTGAAACAACGCTTTTGTTTAAAGCTAGTATCTATAAACTTGGCTCTGCAAGGTTTTAATGTTCAATTATGTCAAGGGTTATCATGAAATTCTCAAAAAATGTTAATCTTATTTCACTACCATTGTTTAAATAAATGTTAACAGTATCTTGGGGAGAAAGTAGTACAGAAAAGCTGGAGATAAGGTTAAAATGATTGATTTTACAACATATACAGTTTTATATTACATAATTGCAAAAGAGTCAGTCATCATTTGATAGTAAACTCTGTTATGGGGGACTGGAGGCAAATAGCATTATTAAGTTCTTTTTGCCCAAAAGGAAAGCATCATAGTAGACAAAACAGAGCATCTGCCTTAAATAAAAAGGGAGAATCATGAATTCCTAAACAAATGAAGTTTTTGCCTAGACAGGACCATCCTGATTTCTTATGGCTCCCCAGGCTACGATAATTTGTAAAAGGTCATTTCATATTAACAGGTAGGGAAGGCCAGGCGCAGTGGTTCACGCCTGTAATCCCAGCACTTTGGGAGGCCGAATCATCTCAGGTCAGGAGTTTGAGACCAGCCTGGCCAACATGGTGAAACCTCGTCTCTACTAAAAATACAAAAATTAGCTGGGTGTGCTGGTGGGTGCCTGTAATCCCAGCTACTCAGGAGGCTGAGGCAGGAGAATCACTTGAACTCGGAATGCGGAGGTTGCAGTGAGCCAAGATTGTGCCACTGTACTCCAGCCAGGGAGTCAGAGCAAGACTCCATCTCAAAAAAAAAAAAAGAGGCAGGGAAAAGCAAAACCCTCGCAAGTGAAGCGTCACTTGTATTTGTGTGTATGTATGTATTGAAGAATGAGAAAATCTTAAATACATCCATAAATAAGAAAATCCACCAGAATTTGATGGATTCTGATGAAACTGTTCTAACTTTATCATGAAGCATTATAGAGCTTTCAATAAAAAAATTTAGTTTTATTATTTCAAACTTATTAGGAGAAAATGTTTCATCTCTCTCTGGTTTTGCAGAGACAATTTTGCTAGCATTTGTAATATAGTAAAATTATTTTCTTAGATTAGATCATATTTTCTATTAAAAAGCCATATGAGTAAAGAATCATCTAAGAGAATCATCTATTTTATTTTATAGATTTCATAAACCTTTTCATATTTACTAGAAGTTAACTATTAGGAATTTCAAAAACTACCCCATTGTTAAAAGATACATGTACTGTATCTATATGTAATTGTTCAATGTGCCTGACATTTTTTCAGTTCCTAAGTCATTTTAGAGTCCCTGAAAATTATAGTCAGCAACAAGTGTTATCTCCTACCACTACCTTTATCAGAACATATAATAGGAAAAACTGTCACCAGAACAAGGCTTTGACTCAGCAGGGAGAAAGCATATTCTCATTTCAGTTAGCTATCTCAATGTCCTTGCCATCATTTCTGGATAATCAAGACCTTAGGTGGATTTATTATCATGAAATACTAATATCCATGAAAACTAGATATGATTTACTCTAAACCAGTGTTCATCCTTTTCTGGGGTATTCAAATATAACAGTAATTAGCCAGTTACTGGAAAGTCCACCTACAAGCCCATCAAGACTTCAAAATCACTGCCCATCAGAACTTAAGGAAATCGCATATATGGAGGATCTTTTCAAACTTCAACCAAGGAATATTTAGAGGAGGGTGTGCTGTCTAAAAAGTTAACAATATTCCCTAAATATTCCTAGAATAATAATAAAGGGTTATCAAGGAAATCATGCAAGCCTGAATTTAACTGATCCTTATTTGACTTATTTTCTTTCCTGTGTCTACAACCATGTATGGTAAAGAATTATGTAGTTTACAACCACTATATCAAATAAAGTTTTTACATGTTCCTATAACTACCTAGTTTTCCAAACATAAAGGGGTACCCTTTTTGTCCTCCAGAAGTTAAACATACCTGCATGGATCCTTTTTGACCCTTTCCATGAGCTTCTAGAACTTTTCAGCTTGGAAAGATGAAACTGAAAGGAAGCTTGGTAGTTTTCAAATTATCATTCTCTATCTTACACTGATTACTTCCAACCTAAACTTTCTTATGATGCAGTAAAACAAGAGGCTTAGGCAATATTTTACAGATTGAAGGTATCACTAATTGATGAAAAGCAGAACACTTTTTACCTTTCCTGGTATTCTCTCTAATTCTTTGACCTCTTTGACTTCAACAGGTCTCTAGATGAAAGTTAGCAACAAAAGATTTTATAAGAAACTCCAGGCTGGGCACCGTGGCTCACGCCTGTAATCCCAACACTTTGGGAGGCCGAGGCAGTCAGATCATGAGATCAAGAGATGGACACCATCCTGGCCAACATGGTGAAACCCTATCTCTACTAAAAATACAAAAAAATTAGCTGGGTGTGGTGGCGTGCGCCGTAGTCCCAGCTACTCGGCAGGCTGAGGTAGAAGAATCGCTTGAACCTGGGAGGTGCAGGTTGCAGTGAGCCGAGATTGTGTCACGGCACCCCAGCCTGGCGACACAGCAAGACTCCGTCTCAAAAAAAAAAAGAAAAGAAAAGAAAAGAAACTCTGGGTCAAGAAAGCCATATCCATCAGAATCAATTATCTAAATATAATCGAATTTTTCCCCCAACTAATAATGCAATTTTTTAAAGTAAAATCACTCACAGCATCTTTAAGCTAGTTTCTTAACCTCGTCCAAAAGTAATTTTTAGATTATAAAATGCAATTCATTTTCATTGGAGAAAAATCACGTAATACAGAAAAAGGGAGAAAACAAGTTCACCAAAGATAAGCACTGTTAACATTTTGATTTACAGTCTTCCAGGTTTGGGAGTGTATATGTGTAAAGGTTTCTTTTCTAAAATTGAAATTATTTCATAATTTTTAACTTAATATACTGTATATCTTAAGTTTTACAGTTATTAAGGAATTTTGGAGGAAAATAAAATATATAACAGCAAAAGAAAAACTGATTCCAAATTCAGAAAAGGCCATTTCTTTTTTCTTCCTTTTGTCCAACAAATACTGCTGTTTAATCAGCTGTGAAAACAGAATCAAGTGTGTGACATCTGGTGATTTTTGTATAATGCAGTCTGGTGCTGCCAGCATGACATTTTGTCACCTGTCCATGGTCTGCTATTTTTAAATTGTTCTTGTCAGCTAGCGATCTTTTAAGTATAGTGTAAAATATAAGGTTTCAAAAACTGGAAGGCATACTTGGTTTTACTGAGTTAAATGATGCTGTGGAAATCTGAGACTGTGTCCCACTTTTCCCACTGCACAGGATCGGATAAATAGGGGTGAGAGGGGATGAAGGCAGAGGTTGGAAAACAGGGTTACATATGGTTATTCGTTCTGTAAAATCACAGTCTCAGAAGCTCAATTCACATTCATATTTAAAACACTAGTTATAAAAAAAAACCCTACGTCTATCATGATTCAAAGTTTCAGAATCCAACTAAACTCATGCTTTTGTGAGTCCAAAATAAAAACCGAAATTTGTATTAACTCATAATTAATTATGAAAGTCATCTCTTTACTTCTACAATGTGTTATGAGATAGGGAACAACTGCTGTACCTTCCTCTAATCACTCCCTTTGCTCTAAAAAGTACTTCAGAAAGCTTCATATAACAGAATGTTAGTGCCACGTTTCAGAAAGACTTATAGGTAAAATGCATATTCTACACTAATTTTCTCTATAAAGTTAGAGAGATGTTCCTTTAGAAAACTATCTTAAAAATGTAATACTGTGATATGTAAAATACAGTAAACTTTTTTTTAATCTCCTTTTAAGGAAATGATAAAACTTTAGTACATAATATTCTAAGTATGTTCCAAATAACCAATAATCAAAAGCTGTGAGCTTAGACCTGAGGTCAAATCCTAGTTTATTCACATATTGGTAGTGCGCAATTTTTGGCAAGTCGTTAAATATTTTGTGCCTCTGTTTCCTCATTTAATGAAGGCTGTACTCGAGAACAATTAAATCACAATTCCCAGTGTGGCATGCACTGGTTCACACCTGTAATCCCAGCACTTTGGGAGGCAGAGGTGGGCGGATCGCTTGAGCTTAGGAGTTAGAGACCAGCCTGGGCGACATGGCGAAACCCTATCTCTACAAAAAAAAAAAAAAATTAGGTGGGTGTGGTGGCATGCACCTATAGTTCCAGCTACTCACGAGGCTGAGGTGGGAGGAGAGCTTGAGCCCAGGAGGCGAAGACTGCAGTGAGCTGAGATCACCACTGCATTCCAGTCTGGGTCACACAGGGAGACCCTGTCTCAAAATCATCATCATCATCATCGTCATCATCACCACCACCACCACCATCTGTGTCTTTTAAAACTCAGGTGTTTTTTTTTTTGAGATGAAGTCTCGCTCTGTCACCCAGGCTGGAGTGCAGTGGCACAATCTTGGCTCAAAGCAAGCTCCACCTTCCCGGTTCAAGCGATTCTCCTGCCTCAGCCTCCTGAGTAGCTGGGATTACAGGTGCCCACCACCACACCCGCTAATTTTTGTATTTTTAGTAGAGGCAGGGTTTCACCATGTAGGATAGGCTGGTCTTGAAGTCCTGACCTCAAGTGATCTGCCCGCCTCAGCCTCCCAAAGTGCTGGGATTATAGGCATGAGCCACCATGCCTGGCCGCTAAAAACTCAGGTGATTTAAATGCTATGCTTAAAGGATGATTACACAAATTAATGGAGAGTACTTATACAAATCACTCAATTTCTACTTACTGTCTCTGACCCCCAAGAATATACAAAACAAGAACCATCACTTCTTGCTGACTTAGAACCTGTGCCCTAATCTGCTAACTTTCAAATAAGATAAACTGATACGGGCTAAAGGGAGATAACACAAAAATAGAACTGAGCAATAATTCAAGCTACAGAAGTAAAGAGACAGTATATTTTTCTGGAACAAATGAGCAAATAAAATGTAATGAAGGCATATTTTTATAAAATAAGAGGACTTCAAAATTCCGTAAGAGGGGACAAATTTTGTGAAAGGCTCTATAATACTAAATTTAAATTGTGATGAATAAAGAAAAATCCCGCTATAACACCAAAGGGGTGGCATTATCTCTTCCATTTTAACACCAAAGGGGTGGCATTATCTGCTTTAAAGCACTACTACCGAAAGATAAGCTATTTTTCTCTAGACACTCTCAGTATACCTTTGAAAAGCAAAGTTTTCAATATCATTTCTCAACTGACATCTTTTCTTTTCATTTTTCAAATCTCAGTTCCATGAATGGTGAGGGAAGAGAAAATTCAAATACATAAAAATGTTTTACCAGGCACTAACCCCAAATAGTCAGCCAGGCCTTTTTTTGTGCTATAAGAGGGAAATTGCATGGGATGAAGAAAAAGTAACTCCTCCCTGTTTTTGCCAAGATGCCTGCTATACTGGGCTTCCCCAGTTAGGGTGTATGATCTTACTTCTCTGCTCAATGTGCTATAGTTGCTATTTCCTTATTATCCTTCTAGAGTTGGGAGAATATGATTAATCAAACCAAATGACCATGAGTTTTCAGAGTGGTTCTATAGGAGCTTAGTGAAACTGCATTACAGGTAGAAAGTCAAGGAACAGCTATGAGGAAGACAATAGGGACAAATCTTTTTCGTTATCTCTTACTCCACCTCTCTCAACACCATTAATCCCCTTAATCCTCATAGTTAAGAAGAGAGTTGGATTTTCCTTCAATCCACTAGAAATGAGAACAGAGAACAATTGCTCCCTCCTACTACATCTGCCAACCCAAGGATTTCTATACTGAGAAAAAGAAATAAGAAACAGGGCCAGGGCCAGTGGCTCATGCCTATAATCTCAGCACTTTGGGAGGCTGAGGTAGGAGGATCGCTTGAGCTCAGGAGTTCAAGACCAGGCTGGGCAACATGGCGAAACCCTGTCTTCACAGCAAATAGAAAAAATCAGCCAGGCATGGTGCCCCTGCCTCTAGTACCAGCTACTTAGGGAGCTGAGGCAGGAAGATTGCTTGAGCCTGGGAGGTCAAGGCTACAGTGAGCCAAGATTGTGCCACTGCACTCCAGCCTGGGTGAAAGAGCGAGAACCTGTCTCAAAAAAAATAAATAAATAAAATAAGAAACAGCTGCATTAGAGCATTACCCTCTTCAAAAGCCACCTTTCTCATCTCTGAGGCATTCTCTCAAACAAAAGGAAAAGTATATCTAAGACATAGTTAAAAAACAAAAAACAAAAAACAAAACAAAACCAAACCCAGAAGATCATTACCTTATTCTGTTACAGCCAAGCACTGTAGTTTGGGATCTTTAAAAGGCAAAAAAAAAAAAAAAAAAAAAAAAAAAAAAAAAAAAA
>NW_016811705.1:782036-787191 GCF_001698545.2 Rhinopithecus bieti
TGAGAGAGTCTCGCTCTGTCGCCAGGCTGCAGTACAGTGCCACAATCTCGGTCACTGCAACCTCCAACTCCCTGATTCAAGCGATCACCACATCCAGCCTCTAGTGATTTTTTTTTTCTTTTTTACTTTCCTTTTCGTCCTTTTACACACTATTTGGATTTCTTATAATGAGTAAAATATTTTTTTTTTTCTGAAAACCAAGGAAATTAAGCTCTAGGAAAAAAAAAAAAAAATCAAAACAAACAAACATACAAAAACCAGTTACTCTGGGGCCAGGTGGGGTGGCATAGGCCTGTAATCCCAGCACTTTGGGAGGCCAAGATGGGCAATCGCCTGAGGTCAGAAGTTTGAGACCTGCCTGGCCAACATGGCGACACCCCGTCTCTACTAAAAATGCAAGAATTAACTGGCAGTGGTGGCAGGTGCCTGTAATCCCAGATGCTCAGGAGGTTGAGGCAGGAGAATCACTTGAATCTGGGAGGCAGAGGTTGCAGTGAGCCGACATCACGCCATTGCACTCCAGCCTGGGCGACAAGAGCAAGACTTCATCTCAAAAAAACAAAGACCAGTTACTCTGTACTTGAGTTTTGAGGTCCTTAAAATAGTGTTCCCCATGTTCAAGTGGGAGTAAAGGATATTGAAAGTAGGAGGAGGCTGGGCGCAGTGGCTCACACCTATAATCTCAGCACTTTGGGAGGCCGAGGCAGGTGGATCACCTGAGGTCAGGAGTTTAAGACCAGCCTGACCAACATGGAGAAACTCCGTCTCTACTAAAAACACAAAATTAGCTGGACGTGCTGGCAAATGCCTGTAATCCCAGCTACTCAGAAGGCTGAGGCAGGAGAATCTCTTGAACCCAGGAGGCAGAGGTTGCAGTGAGCTGAGAGCACGCCACTGCACTCCAGCCTGGGCAACAAGAGCGAAACTCCGTCTCAAAAAAAAAAGAAAAAAAGGAGGAGGAAAAGCAACATAGTATAGAGGGAAGTGCTTCTGAACAGACTCATACAGAAGCCACAAGGTAGGTCCTCTAGCCTACCATCCTTCTCTTAAAGCTCAATCCACCTAAATGTTTATCTCTTTTGACCCAAAGACTCTTACTATGAATTTACCTTAAGGAAAAGCTATGTGCAAGAACTCATCCATGGCAGCATTACCTTTAATGGAGGAAAAACTGGAAACAATCTAAGAGTCTAAAGTCAAGGCCTAGCAGTAAATTACAAAGATCTGATAGAAGCATGGATAATGCTTATCATACGGGAATTAGACAAAGAATATACCATCACAATCTTTTATTTTTTAGTTACCTTTTTGTTCTTATAATATTCTCCCCTTTTTAAAGTCAAAACATTTTTTAAATATTTTCCTTAAAATGCCAGTATCAGCTGGGCGCAGTGGCTCGCGCCTGTAATACCAGCACTTTGGGAGGCCGAGGCAGGCAGATCACTGGAGGTCAGGAGTCTGAGAACAGCCTGGCCAACATGGTGAAATCCCATCTCTATTAAAAATACAAAAACCAGCTGGGCGAGGTGGCAGGCGCCTGTAATCCCAGCTACTCGGAAGGCTGAGGTAGAATAATCATTTGAACCTAGGAGGCGGAAGTTTCAGTGAGTCAAGATTGTGCCACTGCACTCCACTGTCTCAAACAAAAACAAAAACAAAAAAAAACCCAAAAAACTAGCTTTCCCCAAAATCCCTTCTTTTCTTCATAACCTATTGACTACTTTCTTTTCACTGGAAAATGAGGAAAGCAGAAGAAAATCATGAGTGTGACAAGAAAATGATGAAAGAGATTTCTGGTGTGGCTTGACGAAATGAGCATCAGGTGTTCAGTCATTCACACTATAATGTGGGCCAAGAGAGAACCGGAGGGGAGTGAATTCCTCACAATTTTGAAAGACGTAATGGTTCATACAAGATGGACATCCCCATGAATGAAAACTCTTCACAGTTTTCAGAAATTTAGATCTTAACCCAAGTATAATGGATATTTAAAATACTGTAATTACAGTATTTTAAAATATCATAAAGTCTCTAAAAGTCCTATAATCCATAAAAGAACTATCTGCAATTATGAATTAGACACCAACATCTATCCTGAATTTACATAGGCTCTAAAAACAGGAAGTTCTAATACTGCTAACTTTGAGAACTTCTGCCTTATATTTAAGATATTTTCTTGTGTTTTGGCCTCAGAGAATGCAAAGGGTCACTGGCTGCCCATAAGCCTGTGTAGTGATACTTCCTATACTAGGAAGGTGATTATGCTTTAATAAAATAGAAATCCTTTATATGCAGTTTTCTGAAGTAATCTTTGGAGATTGGTTTACTAACTCTCACAGTTCCTTGCAGTATATATACATGGACTTAAATGAATTATCCAGGTTCAGCTGAGGATTCCAAATACACAAAGCCCAGAAAACCTGGCTGCTGGTCTCATGCTATTAACTCATAATGTGACTGATCTCAGCTACCCAATTCATGCTCCTGCCAGACATGACTGATAACAACAATCCACCTTGATTATTACAGGTAGCTGAACCCAGGTTTAAAAGAAATCAACTTTAAATACATTCCACAATGCTTTACAGAAGCAAAACAAAAACAAGCAAACAAAAAACAAACCAGAAAATCAAAATTATTAAAAGCTGATTTTGCTTAAAACACCAAGCAAGAAATGGACATATGAATATTCCTAACCTGCAAAATGATTCCTCCACATTATATCAGCGAAACTCATTGGTGGGCCACTGGGAGGGTAGTGTTTACCTTTCAGAGGCTCATGATCAGTCCTTATCATATCCATTAAGGAGTTCTCCAACGAGTGCAAGTTAAAAGTATCATAGGGCCTACTCCGGTCCTAAAATAAAACAAAACAAGACAATACATAAAATTACTTCATAAAATTAACACCATATCATTTGCTTCCTGCTGTGGATTGATGACATGAATGAAAGTTACAGAGAGCTCTAATAGCATACAGTCCTTCTTTTTATTTGTTTATGTATTTATTTACTTTGTAGAGATGGGGTCTTGCTATGTTTCCCAGGCTGGTCTCGAATGTCTAGGCTCAAGCAATCCTCTTGCCTTGGCCTCCCAAAGTGCTGGGATTACCGACGTGAGCTACTGTGCTGATCCTGCTCTCTTCATTAAGAATAATGACTTGTCACACCTGTAACCCCAGCATTTTGGGAGGCCAAGGTGGGCAGATCACTTGAGGTCAGGAGTTCGAGACCAGCCTGGCCAACTGGGTGGAACCTCGCCTCTACTAAAAACACAAAAATTAGCCAGGTGTGGTGGTGTGCACCTGTAATCCCAGCTACTTGGGGGGCCTCAGGCAGGAGAATCACTTGAACCTGGAAGGCAGAGGTTGCAGTGAGCCGAGATCATACCACTACACTCCAGCCTGGATGACAGAGCAAGACTCCATCTCAAAAAAAAAGAAGGAATAATGATTTGGCAACATTAAGTTTAATCCAAGTCTCCATAACTAATTAAATTGCATCATCTCCCCTAATATTCTATAATGTAATGTAGTTGAGTGACTTTCTTGCAAATGAACTAAAATAGTAAATTTAAAAGGAAGAGTCAAGTTAATTGGTTTTGCTTTCTACCCTCCACCCAATAACTTCATTGTCAAATGAACAGAGATGTTTCCCCCCTAGAGGAAGATCATAATTTTTTTTATTTATTTTTTTTTTTTTTTTTATTTTTTTATTTTTTTTAAAGACAAGGTCTTGCTTTGTTGCCCAGGTTGAAGTACAGTGGTGCAATCATGGCTCACTTCAGCCCCGACCTCCTGAGCTCAAGTGATCCTCCCACCTCAGGCTCCCTAGTAGCTAGGACACATGTCGCCACGCCCAGCTAATTAAAATTNAAAAGAAATTATTCCGGCCAGGCGCAGTGGCTCATGCCTATAATCCCAGCCACTTTGGGAGGCTGAGCAGGGAGGATTACGAGGTCAGGAGTTTGAGACCAGCCTGGCCAACATGGTGATATCCTGTCTCTATTAAAAAATACAACAATTAGCTGGGTGTGATGGCACACACCTGTAATCCTAGCTACTCAGGAGGCTAAGTTAGGAGAATTACTTGAACCAGGGAGGCAGACGTTGCAATGAGCTGAGATCCCGCCACTGCACTCCAGCCTGGGCAACACAGCAAGACTCCAGCTCAGAAAATAAATACATAAATAAATAATAAATTAGTCCAATTTTTATTTAAATATGCATTCTGTGATCTGTCTAATGCTATAGAAGATATTTTTCAGTGTGCTATGAAGAAAGTTCAATTCAGCTTTTCTTCTATACAATTTTATCATGGGGATGAGATAGAGAAACTTTTAAAATTTCCTACAAATATTTTCAGGGCTGGTCAACTGAATACATAACCAAAAAACTATTAAAGCTTATTTACTTTACTAAAACAGAAGTCTCATTATCTCCTAAACTTCCTATTGTGTTATCTCCCAAGCTAATAGTTTTTTCCCCTGAATCAACAGGGCAGTTGAATAAAGGGATTTCTTACTGAATACATTTCTAAGATAAAATATTATTGTGAACATATTTTTACCATGTTCTTCAAGTACATCTCAAAATACTGGATATCCTATATTTTTTGCATCATTCAGATATACAATTTTGGAAAGCCAAAATAATTGAAAAATTATTTTCCTTTCTAAGTGGCTTTGAAAATAAGATGTTTATCCTTCAATAATCACTACTTACTTATGAAAAATATAAAATTTTGACAACGTGCATCTGAAAAATTTCAACATTTAGCTGCAGTCTAGTTGGAAAGAAGTCAATATTGTAAGGATACCATACTACTTCCAGAAAAAATTGTGGATAACATTTGAGCAGTTTCTAGTGCCAGGGACTTTATTTGATCTTCGTACTCACTCTATGAAGTAGGGAATTTATTTTAACAATAGGGACACTGAGGCTTTGAAGAGGCTAATTTATCCAGATTAATAGGCAGACAGAGGCAGAGACAGAATTCACACCCAGGTTTCACTGACTGCAAAGTCAGAAAGGCTGAGTTGTAATTTCTTCTCCTATATGGAGAATATAAAATATCTGGAAGGATGTTAATAAAAATAATAACCTTTGTTATTTCTAGGTAGAGAGTCTCTAGTGATTTTTTTTTTTTTTTTTTTT
>NW_016811705.1:791099-796846 GCF_001698545.2 Rhinopithecus bieti
TTTTTTTTTTTTTTTTTTAGAGATGGGGTCTCACTATGTTGCCCAGGCTGGTCTGGAATTCCTGATTGCAAATGATAAAGACCACAACAATTAAGAACTCAGATGGAATCATTTTCCTGAAAAACCAAAGGGCAACTATAATTTCAATGAAAATGTATTGGATATCTTTAACATTTCTGACCAGTAAGTTACATATATGGATACACTTTTTAAAAATAAAAATGTGGCTGGGCACAGTGGCTCACACCTGTAATCCCAGCACTTTGGGAGGCCAAGGCAGGCAGATCACAAGGTCAAGAGATTGAGACCATCCTAGCCAACATGGTGAAACCCTGTCTCTACTAAAAATACAAAAATTAGCTAGACGTGGTGGTACGTGGTACATGCTTATAATCCCAGCTACTCAGGAAGCTGAGGCAGCGAATTGCTTGAACCCAGGAGGTGGAGGTTGCAGTGAGCCAAGATCACACCACTGCACTCCAGCCTGGCGACATAGCTAGATTCCATCTCAAAAGTAAAATAAAAAATAAAATAAAATGTGTTTAAACTTGTATTCATGAAGATAATGGCAAAAGAAAAAAAAAATTTTAACATGTCCAAAGTACTAAAATTACCTTTTGAAAAGCACTCACATGAAGAAACCTTAACCCAAAGAAGTATTTTCAAGATGTTACATTCAAAAACATTTTGAAACTAGAAATCTAACACAAACTAAGTAAAGAAAAAAGCGTTATTTCACCACATTTCACTCAAGCCTTCAGGAGACCATCACCTACAAACTCTTCTTAGTACTCTGAGCCTCAAGGGAAGCATAGCTCATGTTCTAAGTTAATACTAAAGAACAGATCAAGTTTGCTTTGGTTAAGAAAAGCAAGACAAGCATACATCTCAACAACCAAACCAAGTCAACCTACAGTGATGAGAGATTATTTTCAGGGTCTTGAACAATCTTTTCCAGCTTTGCATTTGATCATTTATGGACAACACTTCTATGGACAACACTCACCCATTACCTATCTCTCCCCTTGGATAGGAAAGAGACATGGAATATTTTCTTTGGTTCTCTACTTTGGTTTCTATACAATCTAAAAAGGTCTTTTCTTTTAGATTTAAAGTCTTCCTGCAGATCATTTGTTTTGCTTTGGGTTCAAGTTATTAGTGGAAACTCTAAGGAGTAAAGCTGAATTTCCAGAAATGCAGGCTTATCTGTACCCATAAGAGTGTCTATCATATACTTTGTCCAAAGAAAAAGCTAGAGGTAAACAAGTATGCTGATGAGGAGGCAAAATGATAACCTATTTCTGGCACTAACAATCCCAAAATGAATTATCTAGGAGCCCTCTATAACATCCACACTTCTAACTAGAACTCTGAAGACATGAGAGTGTTTCAGAATAGACTGACATGGTAAGGGAACTATAAGAATAGGCTATTTGAAGGCATTCAAGAATCTTTCCGGACAGGACAGTTCATTTTTTCATTTAATTATTGATAATCCCTCAAGGTAGATAACAACATACCCATTTACACATGAAGAAGGCAAGGTTCAGAGAAGATTCAAGAGCCCTCAATGCCAAAACCTGAGTAGTATAAAAATCTGGCCAAAGAGATCAATTAAATCCATGGTTACTTCTATAGAAAAATTGCACTGAAACTAACTGCACATTCCTGCCAATGTAACAGTGAGTTCCTATCACAAATGGATATCAGACATTAGATGACTACCTGTCAGGAAAATTAAAAGAGGATTTTGGGAGGAGGGATTCATGTAACTAAACTGAAATGGTTCCCAAACCTGTCAGACTGTCAAAAATCACATGTAGAGCCAATTAAAACACAGATTCCTGGGCTCCAGCTCAAACCTACTTAATCATAATTTAAAACAAAATAAATTCTATGACTGGCTAGAGCCACTAAACTGGATGATTCTTCAAGTTAAGCCTTTACAAACCCATGATTCTGTTCAGTAAAATTAGACAGTAAAGTGAGGGCAGGGACCAGTGTGAGCAGCAGGCAATAAACAAGCCTGGCCACCTTGCAGAGGGTCACTTTTGCAGTCTTCTGATTTACTGTGTATTAGAGAAGCAGTTGGTGGCCTAGTTTTTTTTGGTTTTTTTTTTTTTTGAGGCGGAGTCTCGCTCTGTCGCCCAGGCTGGAGTGCAGTGGCCGGATCTCAGTTCACTGCAAGCTCCGCCTCCCGGATTTACGCCATTCTCCTGCCTCAGCCTCCCGAGTAGCTGGGACTACAGGCGCCTGCCACCTCGCCCAGCTAGTTTTTTGTATTTTTTAGTAGAGACGGGGTTTCACCGTGTTAGCCAGGATGGTCTCGATCTCCTGACCTCGTGATCCGCCCGTCTCGGCCTCCCAAAGTGCTGGGATTACAGGCTTGAGCCACCGCGCCCGGCCCAGTGGCCTAGTTTTTAAAAGCACAAATTTTAAATTCAAAATCCAGTTTTCAAATTCTGGCTCTCCCACTTACTGGCATGTCACTTTGAATATGTTTCTAAGCCTTGGTTATCTTCATCTATAAAATGGGATAATTTTCCGGGTGCGGTGGCTCATGCCTGTAATCCCAGCACTTCAGGAGGTCAGGGCAGGCGGATCACAAGGTCAGGAGATTGAGACCATCCTGGCTAACATGATGAAACCCTGTCTCTACTAAAAATACAAAAAATCAGCCAGGCATGGTGGCACGTGCCTGTAGTCCCAGCTACTTGGGAGGCTGAGGCACAAGAATCGCTTCAACTGAGGAGGCGGAGGTTGCAGTGAGCCCAGCTCATACCACTGCACTCAGCCTGGGCAACAGAGCAAGACTCTGTCTCAAAAAAACAAAACAAAACAAAAAATGTAGCCAGGTGTGGTGGCAGGTGCCTGTAATCCCAGCTACTCGGGAGGCTGAGGCAGGAGAATCACTCAAACCCAGGAGGTGGAGGTTGCAGTGAGCCTAGATCACACCACTGCACTCCAGCCTAGACAACAGAGTGAGACCCCATCTCAAAAAAAAAGGGGGAGGGATAATTCTCTCTTCATGGTTTCTTCAGTACTAAATAACAGAACATACAGGCATCTGTACCATGGTGGCTACCACAATATTAGGGAGAGCACAAAAAGATTTCTGTGATGCCATCTCAAGAGTACTGAAAAATGAATTTTTAAACCTAGCAGTTCACAGATACTAACCTAACAGGGTTCACTAATGCTCAACAGAAGAAAACATATGACATGTGAAAGGCATGAGAGAATTTACACAGGCTTAATTAAACAAACTTCAGGCCTCTGAGAGTTCTCATTAAAATTAATTCCATCCATGCCTCATCAACTTATATTTGCCGCATACCATGCATCCTTTTTGTTTTAGAAGTAGTAAATGTTGCTGAAATAAGTGATTAACCAGGAAGTCTGCAAGAAACAGAACAAAAAGGATAGAAAAAACAGAAAAATCTACAGTGGAATTCATCAACAGAAATTATGTATACAGAAAACTCGGCCACAATTTATCATTCAATGACAAAGGTTACAAGTGGCAACTAACCTGTTAGGTCTTTTTTCATAAGTTTTGTTTCCCAATATAGAGAAACAGGAAAACATCATTATTTGTTTTTAACAAGCAAACACACCAAGAAGTATTAGAAAATCTCTAAATAATGCAGCCCATTATTGACTCTTTTCTTTGCAGATAACCAATGAAGATGTTGTCAGTTAGTTGTACACAGAACAGCTCACCTCCACTGCATTAGGCCTCTTTCTTCCCTCAGCTGGATTTAATATTAATAAATTTATCAAGCATTTAATATGTGCCTGTCACTGTTCTAAGTATGCTTATGCATTATCTCACAGCCCTATTAAGTAGGTAGCTTTTGTCCCATTTTATAAAATAAACAATTAAGTCGCTGGGCGCAGTGGCTCACGCCTGTAATCCCAGAACTTTGGGAGGCTGAGGTGGGTGGATTGCGACATCAGGAGTTCGAGACCAGCCCAGCCAACATGGTGAAACCCCATCTCTACTAAAAATACAAAAATTAGCCGGTGTGGTGTCACGTGCCTGTAGCCCCAGCTACTTGGGAGGCTGAGGCAGGAGACTCACTTGAACCCAGGAGGCGGAGGATGCAGTGAGCCGAGACCATGGCATTGCACTCCAGCCTGGGTGACAGAGTGAGACTCCATCTCAAATAAAATAAAATAAAATAAAAATTAAGTCTTGGAGAGAATAAATAACTAGCTCAAGGTTACAGGGATGGTGAGTGGCAGAGCCAGGGCTCAAATCCAGTCAAATCCAGACTATGCTCTTAAGTATTCTCATTGTACTGCTTCCCTGACCTCCTCCTATTCCATTTAGCCTTAAATCCTTTTTACAAACACTCCCTTTAACTTAATCTGTCACAATCCAGAGACAGGTTTCTTTGACCCTACTCTGCAACACAAGCAACTTGACCCTCACTTGCCCTTGGTCAATGACCTTTGCTCAACTGACAACTAATTAATCTCAAGAAGTAGTTTGATCTACCTCTAGGCAATCCCAGGTTTGCCTCTAATAGCCCTATCCCATTCACCTGCCCTTTTCTTGGAAGAGGAATCCAGAATCCCTTGCTATCTTTTTTCTAGCTTATACCCAGACATTTCCTCCGCTAGACATACAAAGTGGAAGACTGAAAGGGTCAACAGCATTTGGGGATAAAAGTAGCTCTGGAACCAAATGATAAAATTAACCATGTGCTAGGTACTGGACTAAATGGTTTAAAGTGCTATCTCCTTCCTCATCACAACCCTGCAGGGTAGGTATTATCTCCATTTCACTGAGGAAAACAACTGAGGCTCACAAAGGTTTCTGTAATAGCTCAGTCACAGAGCTGATCAGAAATAAGGACATAAAACCAGGTCTGTGACTCTCAAGTCCATACCAGTAATGTTCTAACGCTTCTATACTAACTAGCTGCAGTGTGGCCCATGAACAATGGGGACTTAGTTGGGAAGAAAGGGACACAGTCAGGACCAAAAATCAAAAGGATGGTAGATGTCTGAAAGAGCTAGGAAAAGATAAATGTGGTAATAGAAAACAGAAAAACTTTTTAGAGGAATTCCTAAGGAAGGGTTTTCTATTTATCACACTACTGCAACATATATTTGGATAAAACATTCCAAAGTTAAACGCATGTAATGCATAAGAAAGGACTAACTGGCAGGGCACGGTGGCTCACGCCTGTAATCCCAGCACTTTGGGAGGCCGAGGCGGGTGGATTACCTGAGGTCGGGAGTTTGAGACCAGCCTGACCAACATGGAAAAACCTTGTCTCTACTAAAAATCCAAAATTAGCCAGGCATGGTAGTGTATGCCTGTAATCCCAGCTACTCGGGAGGCTGAGGCAGGAAAACCTCCTGAACCCAGGAGGCAGAGGTTGTGGTGAGCCAACATCATGCCACTGTACTCCAGCCTGGGCAACAAAAGTGAAACTCCGTCTCAAAAAAAAAAAAAAAAAAAAAAGGCTGGGCACAGTGGCTCACACCTATAATCCCAGCACTTTGGGAGGCTGAGGCGGGTGGATCAAGAAGTCAGAGACCATCCTGGTTAACATGGTGAAACCCCGTCTATACTAAAAAATTAGCCGGGCGTGGTGGCACGCGCCTGTAGTCCCAACTACTCGGGAGGCTGAGGCAGGAGAATCACTTGAACCCGGGAGGCAGAGGTTGCAGTGAACCGAGATCGCCCCATCATACTCCGCCTAGGTGACAGAGACTCCATCTCAAAAAAA
>NW_016811705.1:796919-836723 GCF_001698545.2 Rhinopithecus bieti
AAAAAAAAAAAAAAAAAAAAAAAAAAGAAAGGACAAACTCACAAAACTAGCTACTTCTAAATTTCCATCCCACTGCTCTTATTTTCTACTCAGTATATGTTATTGGGAAATATCTCAGGTCCCTTCTACACTATAAACAGTTTAAGAGCAATGAATATGCCTTATCTATTTTTATTATTTTTATTTATTTACTTATTTATTTGAGCTGGAGTCTCACTCTGTTGCCCAAGTTGGAGTGCAATAGCGCGATCTCAGCTCACCACAACTTCCGCCTCCTGGGTTCAAGCAATTTTCCTGCCTCAGCCTCCCGAGTAGCTGGGATTACAGCCATGTGCCACCACGTCCAGCTAATTTTGTATTTTTAGGAGAGACGGGGTTTCTCCATGTTGGTCAGGCTGGTCTGAAACTCCCGACCTCAGGTGATCCACCCGCCTCAGCCTCCCAAAGTGCTAGGATTATAGGCGTGAGCTACCACACCCAGCAGTGCCTTATCTATTTTTAAATGGATATTCATTACATAATATATGAGCCTATTTTTCTCCAAACACACATACAAACACACACACACACACACACACACACACACACACACACACACAATTCTTTTAAAAAGCCAACATCTCCAATCCTGCCTCCACTCACTCTCTTCATTCAGTGGTATATTTTAACCATCCCAAAAAAGACTATTATATTTGTAGCCCTCTGGAAAACCTAATTCTATATTCTTCTTCAGTCACTCAATGGCAAGCAAATGCTCCTTATATCTAACCTAAAGTCCTTATGAAGTTGAAACTTTTCTCCCTTTTCTGTCCTTGGGGGAAAATTAATCAGCATCTACTGTGAATTTTAATATTCTTTAAAATTGTTGTTAAACAGTCTTCCATGCAATAAATTCTCAAGAACCCTCAAAAAACCCCGGTACAAGATTAGGGAATACAGGCCGGGCATGGTGGCTCACGCTTGTAATCCCAGCACTTTGGGAGGCCGAGGCGGGCAGATCACCTGAGGTCAGGAGTTCGAGATCACCTGAGGTCGGAAGCCTGACCAACATGGAGAAACCCCGTCTCTACTAAAAAATACAAAATTAGCTGGGTGTGGTGGCGCATGCCTATAATCCCAGCTACTTGGGAGGCTGAGGCAGGAGTATTGCTTGAACCCAGGAGGCGGAGGTTGCAGTGAGCCAAGATCGCGCCCCCAGCCTGGGCGACAGGAGAGAAACTCTGTCTCCAAAAAAAAAAAAAAAAAAGATTAGGGCGTACAGAGAAATTATAGATTTCCCATCTTTTCTTCCTGAGGATGACTAATTCCACTTACTTAAACCTTTTATCAGATTGTGTTTTACTTGCTGTGTAACCAGAAACCAAGCTAAGGTTCTGCAGAGGTTAAAAAAAAAACAAGGATAGTATCACCTGCTCTGAAGGATGTTCAAAAATCAGATAAGCATGACTCAACTTGAAGCACATTTTTGCTGAGTCTTTTCATGTTCTCCCTATTCCTAATGTTTCTTCACAGCTCTTCTGGTTTTAGCCAGGCAGGTCAAATAAGAGGCTTAGTATATCATACACAGAGAAACATGGCTCCCGGAATTACCTGACATGACCCTACATTTTGAGGCTGGATTCAGCAGGGTAAATGCTACAGTGGTCGACTGTATACAAAATACAAATGCCTCCTGCTGCCACTGCTGACTGTGGTAAACAGTTCATAGTTAAGTACATATGCAATTTATAAAGGAGTGATTTTTCCAGTCAATGGTGTCTGACTAAAAGAAAAAATTGAAAATAAAATAAAAAGGAGTGGTTATACAGTTTAGTAATGTGCTAGGGAAAAGGCAGAAATGAGGCCGACCCAGGAAGGATACAGAAAGGGAAAGCAAGGCCGGGCATGGTGGCTCACCCTGTAATCCCAGCACTTTAGAAGCCCAAGGTGGGTGGATCACGAGGTCAGGAGGTTGAGACCATCCTGGCTAACACGGTGAAACCCCGTCTCTACCAAAACACAAAAAATTAGCTGGGCGTTGTGGTGGACACCTGCAGTCCCAGCGACTCGGGAGGCTGAGGCAGGAGAATGGCATGAACCCAGGAGGCGGAGCTTGCAGTGAGCGGAGATCGTGCCAGTGCGCTCTAGCCTGGGCGACAGAATGAGATTCCATCTCAAAAAAAAAAAAAGGGGAAAGCAGTGACTATGATGGTCAGAAGAGAAGGCATCAAAAAACTACAAAAATTAGGCCAGGTGTGGTGGCTCACACTGTAATCCTAGCACTTTGGGAGGCCGAGGCGGGCAGATCACCTGAGGTCAGCAGTTTGAGACCAGCCTGGTCAACATAGTGAAACCCCATCTCTACTAAAAATATAAAAAGTAGCCAGGCATAGTGGTACATCCCTGTAATCCCAGCTACCTGGGAGACTGAGGCAGGAGAATCACTGGAACCTGGGAGGCAGACACTGCAGCGAGTCAAGGTGTTGCCACCGCACTCCAGCCTGGGCAACAGAACAAGACACTCTCTCAAAAAAAAAAAAAACTACAAAAATTAAAGTTGCCCCTTTCCCTGGTTAGTGTGCATATGTGACTTTTGAAAGTGATTAGCTAATGTCACCCCAAATCATTGGGTTGTTAGCCAGCAGAATATTATCTCAAGCAGTTTACTGGGCATTGATTTATTAGGTATAACAATAAAAAGGGAGCTTAACCTTTGCTATCAAAACCTATCTTAAAACTTGATGCAACATAAAGTACATATACCTCCTAACATTATTTTCTTTTTACTGATTATAAATGTCAAAAACCTTCTATGACACTGACCACTTCCAGGTACAGACTCTCCTTCCCCATCCCAGACTGATTCCAGGTAATTAGAATTAAGTATATTGTAATTACTTCTTTACATGCCTGTCACCCTCAATAAACTGTAAGTCTCATGGTAGCAGAAATGTGTCTTATTTCCCTGCATTCCCACTATCTAGCAGAGGGCCTGGCATATAACAGACATTCAGTAAATGCTCACCTCACATTTAAATTGTTCTTTTGATGAATTTATCTTGCAATATTTTTACTTTAAGAAAGAACTAGTCACTTACTAGAATGGATGAACAAACAAACCAACAAACACATACACTGACAACTCCAGATGCTGACTAGGATGCAGAACAACCAGAACTCTCATAAATTCCTAGTAGGAATGCAAAATGGTACAGCCACTTTGGAAAAACAGTTTGGCTGTTTCTTATAAAGTTAAACATATACTTAAGAACACAACTTGGCAGTCCCACTCCCAAGTATTTACCCAAGATAAATAAAAACACATGTCCACACAAAAACCTGTGGATCCATATACACTGATGTTTATAACAACTTTATAAAACAATGTTATTTATAATTTCCCCAAACTGGAAACTACCCAAAAGCCTATCAACCAGTAAATGGATAAACAAATTTTGGCACATCCATATAATGCAATAACATTCAGCAGTAAAATAAATGAAGTACTAGAAATATACCTAGTATGCAACCACAAAATTATAAATTATAAAATTAAAATATAAAATTTTAAAAAATAAATGAAGTATTGATACATGCTACAACATGGATGAACCTTAAAAACATTAAGTGAAAGAAGACAATCACAAAAAATTACATATCATATGATTTCATTTATATGAAATTCCAGAACAGACATATTATCTATAGAAATAGAAAGTAGATTGGTCATTGCCTAAGGCTGGAGAAATCAGGGCAAAATGCAGATTGACTGCTAGTGTATTTGGGTTTTTTTCTTTTGGGGTGATAAAATGTTCTAGAATTAGATCGTAATGACTGACACACAATTTTGTCATTATACTAAAAACCACTACATTGTATATTTTAAAAGAGTGAACTTCATGATATGTGAATTATATCTCAATAAATCTATTATTTTATTTTTTTATCTTGTTTACATTTTTTATTTTAAGTTTGTTTGTTTTTGTTTTTTGTTTTGTTTTGTTTTGTTTTTTTCTGAGATGAGAGTCTAGCTCTGTCGCCCAGGCTGGAGTGCAGTGGTGCCATCTTGGCTCACTGCAACTTCTGCCTCCTGGGTTCAAGCAATTCTTCTGCCTTAGCCACCCCAGTAGCTGGGATTATAGGCATGTGCCACAACGCCCAGCTAATTTTTTGTATTTTTAGTAGAGATGGGGTTTCACCGTGTTAGCCAGAATGGTCTCAATCTCTTGACCTCATGATCCACCCACTTCGGCCTCCGAAAGTGCTGACGTTACAGCTGTGAGCCACCACGCTCAGCCTTTAAGCTATTATTTTTAAAAGGCATTTCTAAGACTTTAACAGAACTATGGCACTTCCTGTAAATTATCTAACTTTAGGTATAAGACATAAGAGACCATATATATACATATATATGTGTGTGTATATACGTGTGTGTATGTGTGTGTGTGTGTATATATATATATATATATATTTATTTAGAGGTGTATCTGGGATTACAGGAGCCTGCCTGCCACCACGCCTGGCTAATTTTTGTATTTTTAGTAGAGATGAGGTTTCACCATGTCGGCCCGGCTGGTCTTGAACTCCTGAACTCAGGTGATTCACCCAAAGTGCTCGGCCTCCCAAAGTGCTGGGATTACAGACATGAGCCACCGCACCCTCAATTTTTTGAGCTCAAGGAAGGCAAAGTCTTGACTTCAGGTGCTCCATTCAGGAGCCAGTGAAGGACCCCAGGAATTAAACCTAAACCAGACAATAGTAAAACTCCCAAGGTAACCCTACTGCCAGTCAAGTAACTAATGCCATCTATCATCACAACATGCACCTTTTACATTTCTACAAGATGTCTTTAATATTTCTCCAGGAACCTATAAGCAATTATTAACCATATTACCCACAAATAGCATCTTCTCCTGTCTCCCACTGCTTCTGATGAGTTGCTTTTTTAATCCCATGGATTCCTGTCTTACAGTGATACACTGTGTTCTTCAGAGGCCCAGCTGATCCCATTTATGACCAGGGCACATTTTAAGAATGACATGCTACAGCATATCCCTAGAAGCGTCACTGGGCTGTAAAAGATAGCTATAAGTCTGCCCTGCTGCTGTTCATTTCAATTGCTGTTTGACTTGGGTGGCTGGGTAAGGAGATATACAGCAGAATTCGCAGATTCACCAGAATCTGACAGGGGCCGCGACGTGAACGCTTCTGCTGTGGCCCCCTGTTATCCCCTTGATCCTTGAATTCAGGAACTAAGCAGCAGCTTTTATGCAAATCATCCTATAGCAATGAAAGCAATAAAACAACAGCTGTGTCAGTTTGGGCTAGTAGCTTTCTAGGGCTCCTCCTCCTCTCAGAAACCAACAGATGATGCTCTGCCCAGTGTACACACAGATTAAGAGCTACAGACTATAGCTCTTCATTGTCACTCCCTAGCCATCACTGGAAAGGTCACCAATGTATGTGTCCATATGTTTTAAAACAGGGAACCTGGTAAGTACCAAAGAAATTCACTCCAAGTTCATGGTGTGGGACCAGAGAAATAGAAGCTCATTATCTATTTCTTAGTTTCCAAACCCCTCTCTTCCAGTGGAAGGAAAACAAAAAACCCTTTGTATCTCAAGTTTATCATACAACTCTAATTCCAGATAAAGAGAGACTTAAAATGAAACAAATAATAAAATTGGATTAAATAACCAAAACAAACATAATAGAATATTGTATTCAAAAGCCAAAACTATCTTAACCACTTTTTTTTTTTTTGAGACAGAGTCTCAATCTGTTGCCCAGGCTGGAGTAAAGTGGTGCAATAACGGCTCACTGCAACCTCTGTCTCCCAGGTTGAAGCAATTCTCTGCCTCAGCCTCCCGAGTAGATGGGATTACAGGCACCTGACACCACGTCCAGCTAATTTTTGTATTTTTAGTAGAGACAGGGTTTCACCATCTTGGCCAAGCTGGTCTTGAACTCCTGACCTCATGATCCACCCACCTCAGCCTCCCAAAGAGCTGGGATCACAGGCGCAGCTGTCTTAACCACTTATAAAGCTTTATCATTTTTTAATTTGAACAGGCTTATGCCCAAACTGCTTTCATGCTGAACCTATCCCTGACAAAGTAACGCCGGTTTATTTTTCAAAAACTGCCAATCTGCCTCTGGGGAGAGGAAAATGGATGTGCATACTATTTTCCATAACAGGCCTTGTAGAACTGATTAAGTCACAGTTACCATATAATAGATAATTAATATGTGCCAGACCCTGTGCTGATGAGTATCTCATTAGATTATCTCATTTAATTTTTATAACTGTCCTATGAAGTAGATATTACAATATCTTTTTTACAGATGAGAAAACTAAATATTAAATTCAGTTTTTTGTTTCCTTTTTTTTTTTTTTTTTTTTTTTTGAGACAGAGTCTCACTCTGTCGCCCAGGCTGGAGTGCAGTGGTGCGATCTTGGCTTACTGCAACCTCTGCCTCCCAGGTTCAAGCAATTCTCCTGCCTCAGCCTCCTGAGTAGCTGGGATTACGGGTGTGTGCCACGACACCTGGCTAATTTTTGTATTTTTAGTAGAGACGGGATTTCACCACACTGGCCAGTCTGGTCTCGAACTCCTGACATCCTGACATCAAGTGATCTGCCCACCTCAGCCTCCCAAAGTGTTAGGATTACAGGTGTGAGCCACTGCGCCCAGCCTAAAATCAGTTAATACAAATCAAATATCCTTGAAGAAGGCTAACTACACACAAATTATTTGTTATGTAAGCATTCCAGGGAGAAAAGAACCTAAGTCTTTAACCTAATCTTCCGTTTAAATGTTACCCCATTTAAGAGATGAACATGTTAATAAACCAACTAAAATGCAAAGCATCCAAATTTATTAAAGTATTTGGTATTTAGAAGACTAAAAATTTTTACTTTAAAATAAAGCCTGTATTATTCTAATAATGATACTTTAGGGTACTTTAAATGTCATAAAGTAAGATGCAGTAAATTCTTTTTTTTTTTTTTTTTTGAGACAGAGTTTCACTCTTGTTGTCCAAGCTGGAGTGCAATGGCACAATCTCGGCTCACCGTAACCTCCACCTCCCGGGTTCAAGCAATTCTCCTGCCTCAGCCTCCCAAGTAGCTGGGATTACAGGCACACGCTACCATGCTCAGCTAATTTTTTGTATTTTTAGTAGAAACGGGATTTCGGCATGTTGGTCAGGCTGGTCTCGAACTCCCAACCTCAGGTGATCCACCCTCCTCAGCCTCCCAAAGTGCTGGGATTACAGGCATGAGCCACCGAACCCGGCCTCAGAAAGTCTTAATATATTCTGGTGATAGTTGGATCCAGAAAAAGTAGTCTATATGTACTCTTTTTCCCTTTTTCTTTGAGACAGGGTCTCACTTTGTCACTCAGGCTGGAGTATATCTGTAGCCTCCACCTCCTGGGTTCAAGCGATCCTCCCACCTCATCCTCTCAAATACTAGGACTTAAGGCACATGCCACCACATCTGGCTTTTTTTTTTTTTTTTTTTTAATTCTTAAACCTGTATTCATGTTTATATATTTATGTTCGTATCTTACTTTTTGGCAACAAATGTTTCTATGAAACTTGGGGAATACAATTAATTTTTGTATATTGAGTGCATTTAATAACCTTCAGATAGCTATACTTAAATTAAGATCATACTGTAATTACTTTTCTAAGTAAATTATTCAAATTTTTCACTTAAGTAAACCGCTTCCCCAAAATAGGGAAACAAACTGAAGTAAAACAGATTTTTTGAATCCTTTAATAGGTCTGGGAGAGGGATTTAAAATTGTAGACTGAAAAAATGCTTTCGAATTATTGATGCTTTTGCTTTCCTTTGTTATTGTGGAATTCAGCTTAATGAATAAGAAACAATACGAGAAGGTACATTTCTTTTTTCCTTTTTTTTTCTTTTTTTTTTCTTTTTGAGACAGGGTCTCACTCTGTCACCCAGGCTGGAGTACAGTGGCACGATCTTGGCTAATAGTCTGGACCTTCCAGGCTCAAGTGATCCTCCCACCTCAGCCTCTTGAGTAGCTAGGACCACAGGCACATGACACCATACCCTGCTAATTTTTGTATTTTTTGTAGAGACAGGGTTTTGCCCCTGTGTTGCTCAGGCTGGTCTAAAACTCCTGGGCTCAAGCAAGCTGCCCCCATCGGCCTCCCAAAGTGCTGGAATTACAGGCATGCACCACCATGCCCAGCCCATTTCTCTTTCATGTACATACACACACCACATACTAGGCTGAGTAGAAAGATAAGATAATGGTAAGACAATAGGAGAAATAAGAATTGCTAATTAGGAATAATTCTCAACCTAGAAACAGAAAGACAAAATGGTTTTAAGGCTCTGAATTGCCTTCACTTGAATTTTGACTCAGATACTTTGTATGTGATATCTTTGTGCCTCAGTTTTCTCATCTGTAAATGGGATAATAATAGTATTTGTTTCTATAGGCTTTAGTGAGGAAGAAATGAGATAAAACATGTTTATGTTTAGTCACCACGTGGCCAGGCACGGTGGCTCATGCCTATAATACCAGCACGTTGGGAGGCCGAGGCTGGCAGGACACGAGGTCAAGAGATCAAGACCACTCTGGCCAACATGGTGAAACTCTGTCTCTACTAAAAATACAAACATTAGCTGGGTGTGGTGGCGTGCATCTGTAGTCCCAGCTACTCACAAGGCTGAGGCAGGAGAATTGCTTGAACCCGGGAGGCAGAGGTTGCAGTTGAGCCAAGATCACACCACTACACTCCAGCATGGGCAATAGAGCAAGACTCTTGTCTCAAAACAAACAACAACAACAACAAAATGTTAAGTACTTAAAACAGTACTGGGCACATAGCCAATATTGGTCATTAATGTTCTGCTATTATTTACTTCCAAAAATGTTTGATAGTCCTATTGTTGGCTTAACAAGAGGAAAAAGGACCTGGGATATGTTGAAGTGGGATAGGGTATCCTAACCAAGATATGTGGGAAAATGCTTTGTGAGCTGTATAAGTATTCTATAAATAAACAGTAATAGGAAGAAATTAGATTATTTTGTAACCTGAGTATGCTACAGAGTGAATATTTGCTTGTCTAGCTCAACAGATAATGGTAATATTTCCCTACAAATTCCCGAAGTTGAATACCAGGGTAAAGATTTAAGGCTACACATTTTAAAAGTCTTTAAAATAAAGTCAGACTCCTTTGTGGTAGAATGCTATTTTGAACTTCTGTATATTCATACACAAATTAACCAGATGCTGTCCTGGAGAAAGGGTTTACCAAGCTACATCCTTAATGTTAATAGTTTTCAAGAATCTGGTAAGTATTTATGTAGAAAAAACTTGCTATTTACAAACAAATCTTAGCTATTTGCAGCCCTATAGCCTATGTGTCCTTTGAGGAATCTCTTCTTGGGTCTTTCCAAATTTTAAAGAAGTTGGGCAATGTGTCTGGCCTCCCTTTGCTGAAAGCCCTTTTTTTTTTTTTAAGGCAGAGTCTCACTCTTTTGCCCAGGCTGGAGTGCAGTCAGGGGATCTCAGCTTACTGCAACCTCCACCTCCCAGGTACAAGCCATTCTCATGCCTCAGCCTCCCAAGTAGCTGAGACCACAGGTGCACACCATCATGCCTGGCTGATTTTTTGTATTTTCAGTAGAGACGGGGTTTCACCATGTTGGCCAGGCTGGTCTCCAACTCCTGACCCCAAATGATTCACCTGTCTCAGCCTCCTAAAGTGCTGAGATACAGGGCAGGAGCCACTGTTGGCCTGAGCTTTTTTTGACTCCTGCTTTGTTTGTCCTCCCATAATTCCTAGCATATGGCTCCGTCATTGCATTTACCTCATTATATAATAATCATCTATTAACTAGATCACTAGCTTCTTGTAGTCAGAGACTATGCCACACTTAATCTTTTTATCTTCAATTCTTGGCATATTAAAGTTCCCAATAAACGTGGAATAAGTGAAGAAAGAGTGAAACAGCCCTGAGCATACTTGGAAAAATTTTGTTAGCACTAACGTTTGACAGTAATAAAGCTGTTATTTAAAAAAAAAAAATCTGTGATGTAGACATTTTGGAAATTCTGACTGAACCGTCTTAATTTACTGCATTTTAGGCCAGGCACAATGGCTCACACCTATAATCCCAGCATTTTGGGAGGCAGATGCAGGTGGATCACCTGAGGTCAGGAATTTGAGACCAGCCTGGTCAACATGGCGAAACTCCATCTCTACTAAAAATACAAAAATTAGCTGGTTGTGGTGGCACACGCCTGTAATCCCACCTACTTGGGAGGCTGAGGCACAAGAATCACTTGAACCCAGGAGGCAGAGGTTGCAATGAGGCAAGATCATGCCATTGCATTCCAGCCTGGGCAACAAGAGCGAGAAACTCTGTCTCAAAAAATAAAAAAGCAAACAAAAAAGACTTTTTAGAGGCAGAAACAATAAGCAAGAAGACTGGTAGTATGATTATCTTCCTTCAATGACACTATCAGGTATATACAATATTCCAAATGCAAAGACTCAAAAGTGGAATTTCAGCGGCTCATCCGCTTGTAATCCCAGCACTTTGGGAGGCTGAGGCAGGCAAATCACAAGGTCAGGAGTTCGAAACCAGTCTGGCCAACACAGTGAAACCCCATTTCAACTAAAAATACAAAAATTAGCTGGGCGTGATAGCAGGTGCCTGTAATCTAGCTACTCAGGAGGCTGAGGCAGAAGAATCACTTGAACCCAGGAGGCTGGGGTTGCAGTCAGTCGAGCTGAGATCTTGCCAATGCATTCCAGCCTGGGCGACAGAGCTAGACTCCATCTCAAAGGAAAAAAAAAAGAAAGTGGAAGTTCAAGGAACAATTTCAGGAGGGAAAAAGGAGACAGAAGCCAAGAAGAAATGAAAAGGAAAAAGCAGACAGAACTCACTATTTATATAATTATATACCCCAAATAATCAGTCTTTCATTGGGATGACCTGTAGTAGCCAGAATTATAACGCTCTGCTGCTCTGCAGTTAGATAAAAATAAAAAGATGTAAATCACAGCACATTGTTAAGCACTCAAATTTCAATAGAATTGAATAAGTTATTTAATCTCCTCATTTGAGAAATGTGGATAACCATAATGCCTACCTTACCTGGATGCTATAAAGATACAAATGAAAGTGATCATAAACTATGGTATGGAAGCAGATGGGACCTCAATTCTGTCTTCATGAAGAAGTAATAATGAACCAAAGTAAAATCAGGCATGATTTACAGGCAGCAAACTATGAAATTGTGAAAAAGGAAAGTGGCAAATATATTGCATTCAACTAAGTGGAACTGAATGTATATAAAAAAGTAATAGCAATAGCAAAAAAATATTTCAATTATTTTGAAATAATGCAGGATAGGAAAGTTGCTGGAAACCAAAAGAAATGAAGAAAAATATTAAACATGCATGCACACATATACACTTTAAGGGGTAATACATAAACTATTGAACAATCTGTAGTCTCTTGGAAAAACTGAGGGTGTAATTCAATTCCAGTGAACATATGACGACCTTAAAAACTACTCTTCATTTGAATAATGTTATAATTTTGTTGATAACATCTATACTATATAAAAACAATTTCATTTAAAGCTATAAATATGGCCAGGCATGGTGGCTCAGGCCTGTAACCCCAACACTTTGGGAGGCCAAGGCAGGCGATCACTTGAGGTCAGCAGATCGAGACCAGCCTGGCCAACATGATGAAACCCAGTCTGTATAAAAATACAAAAATGAGCCAGGCGTGGTGGCACGTGCCTGTAATCCCACTACTCAGGAGGCTGAGGTAGGAGAATCGCTTGAGCCTGTTACATATACAAATACAGGCAGAGGTTGCAGTGAGCTGAGATCATGTCACTGCACTCCAGCCTGGGCAACAGAGTGAGACTCCATCTCAAAAAACAAATCAATAAATAAAAGCTATAAACATGAAAGCTCAAAGAAAATACCATGAAATATCTTATAATAAGTGAGAATATATGTAAAATGCTTTTGTCAGCTGTAAAGAAAGCACCACATAAAATAAAAACAGGGGTAGTACAATATAAGCATTCAGTCACTTTTAGACAATTTTTGTTTAGAAAATTTGATGAAAGTGAAGTGAAGGCTTAGTCTGCTAATTTATCAAGTATCCAAGAAAACTCTTACATTCTCTTTTAAATTATATATTATATCTCTGTATATGTGTATTAATAATGGCATGCTAATGGAAGATTACAGATTTACGCATGAAAGTGAGAAATGAAACAGAAACTGCATAGAAACAGAAACTATGACTCAGATAAACTGTGCCAAATCATGACACGGAACACAAACTATCTAAGCTCAAATTGTTTTAAACACCAGCTCATTCAAACATATATGCTTTTTTTCTTTTTTTTTTTTTGAGACAGACTCTTGCTCTGTTGCCCAGGATGGAGTGTAGTGGCGTGATCTTGGCTCACTGCAACCTCCGTCTCCTTCATTCAAGCAATTCTCCTGCCTCAGCCTCCCAAGTAGCTGGGATTACAGGAGCCCACCACCATACCAGGTTAATTTTTTTGTGTGTATTTTTAGTAGAGACCGGGTTTCACTATGTTGGCCAGGCTGGTTTCGAACTCCTGACCTCAAGTGATCCGCCGGCCTCAGCCTCCCAAAGTGCTAGGATTACGGGCATGAGCCATCGTACCCAGCTTAAACATTTATGTTTTAAGAAAATATATCTTTTTCTTTTTTTGAGATGGAGTTTCACTTTGTTGCCCAGGCTGGAGTGCAGTGGCACCATCTCAACTCACTGCAACCTCAACCTCCAGGGTTCAAGCAATTCTCCTACCTCAGCCTTCCAAGAAGCTGGAATTACAGGCACCTGCCATCACGCCAGGTTTTTTATTTTTACTTTTTGTATTTTTAGTAGAGATGGGGTTTCACTATGTTGGCTAGGCTGGTTTCGAATTCCTGACCTCAAGTGATGTGCTCGCTTTGGCCTCCCAAAGTGCTAGGATTACAGGCAGGAGCTACCATGCCCATCTCCAACATATATGTTTTAAGACAATATATCTTTTTTTTTTTCTTGAGATGGAGTTTCACTCTTGTTGCCCAGGCTGGAGTATAATGCTGCAACCTTGGCTCACTGCAACCTCTACTTCCCAGGTTCAAGCAATTCTCCTGCCTCTGCCTCCCAAGCAGCTGGGATTACAGGCACACACCACCGCCCAGCTAATTTTTGTGTTTTTAGTAGAGACGGGCTTTCACCATGTTGGCCAGGCTGGTTTTGAATTCCTGACCTCAGGTGATCCACTCACCTCGGTCTCCCAAAGTGCTGGGATTACAGGTGTGAGCCACCTTGTCCAGCCTAAAACAATATATCTTCATTGCCCAATATAGTAGCCACTATGGCTATTGAGCACATGCGGCTATTGAGCACTTGAAATGTTGCTAGAATAAATTGAGATGTGTTGTATTTGTAAAGTAGCCATTGGATTTCAAAGACTTAGTACAAAAAAAAGTAAAACATCTCATTAATCATTTTTATATTGATCATGTGTTGAAATAACATTTCATATATAGAGGTTAAATAAAATATACTATTAAATTAATTTCAGCCAAGCATGGTGGTTCACACCTATAATCCCAGCACTTTGGGAGGCCCAGGTGAGAGGATCAGTTAAAGCCAGAAGGGCAAGACCAGCCTGGGCAACATAGCAAGACCCCATCTCTAGAAAAAATAAATAAAATTTAAAAAATAAAATTAATTTCACCTGTTTCTTTTTACTTTTCAAATGTGCTACTAGAAAATTTAAAATGATCTATGCAGCTTGCAGTCTATTTCTTTAGATAGCACTGCTACAGACAGAGTTCATGGTAACTCTGCTTAAATTCCGGCATTCCAAAGTTAAAGTCTAGTGACTATTTCAGCAACTAGGCCAGTTTATACATTTTACCAATCCCCACCCAAATCTTGTTTAACTTCTGCCCTAAAACCACATTATGAGTAACCCCAGTCCCCAAAACCTTATTAAGTACCCTAACTTCTCCCATCCTAAGACACTCCTTCTTCTAAGATACTCCTGAGGCTCTGTCAAGGTAGTGCTTGCTCAGCAAGTTTAGGAAACTCAGTTTTATATAATTAACAGATTTCCCTAGTGGGGTTTACGTGGGGCTTTAACAAAAGTCAATGAATATGAATTGTAAATGAAATAAGTTGTGTTGGAGATTCATTAAGTTTAACAAACACAAACAAAGAAGATTGGTTTGAAAAGGGTAATTTATAAATAAGTTGTTCTAATGATTTAAATTACTGAAATTAAAATCCATACTTGTAGCAATCTACCTTATTTCAGTTCCTGGAATGGTAGAGTAGGAGAACATAAGATTAATGTAGAAGCAACAGGCATAATATATCAACTTCATTGAAGCTTAATCTTAAGAACAGGCTATAAACATGTCCTAAATTTTCAGACTTTGTAGAACCTTACTATTTTTATGATTTGACACCTAACTCCTGACTATTTAAAGCAGATTTTAAGTGAAACACAAAACAAACATGGCCATCTCCACTACTTTTTCCAACAGTCTCAGGACTCAGTAGAATACTATGTTAAAGCCCAACAACTAGGGTAAATCTCCTAGTCTAGAGCTAATTATAATATGGCAAATTAGTTGAAGTCCCCCAAATCTCCCCAGTACACAGTGAATTATATACCCTGCAATTTTGACTGCAATTCAGGGTCACATTTACAATCTAGAATTACAGAAATATAGGCCATACTTCTAAAAAGCCAAATTTATCTCCAAAATCACCAAACAGAAAACCATACATACGACTCAACTTTCAACTTTTTACCATTGCACACATATTAATCTCAAGCAACACACAGCCATTTTCACTTTTCACCAGTCACCCATCCCACCTGCTATGGTCTGAATGTCCCCCCAAATTCATGTCTTCAACTTAATCTCTATTGTGGTGATATTAAGAGGTGGGGGGGTCTTTTGGGAAATGATTAAGTTATGAAGGCTCCATCCTCATGCATGGATTAGTGCCTTACAAAAGGGTTAGAGGGAACCAGCTTAGCCCTTTTTTGACCTTCCATCCCTCTGTCATGTGAAGACTCAGCATGCTCTTTGGAGAATGCACCAACAAGGCACCATCTTGGAAGCAGGGAGGAGCCCTCATCAGACACCAAACCCACTGGCAACTTTGATCTTGGACTTCCCAGCCTCCAGAACTGTGAGGAAATAAATTTCTGTTCTTTGTAATTACCCAAATTGTGGTATTTTTGTTATAGCAACACAAATGAACTAAGATACCGCTCAATTTTTTTTTTTTTTAACATGAAGTCTCACTCTGTCCCCCAGGCTGGAGTGCAGTGGTGTGATCTCAACTCACTGTAACCGCCGCCTCCCAGGTTCAAGCAACTCTCCTGCCTCAGTCCCCCAAGTAGCTGGGATTACAGGCATGCGCCACAATACCCGGCTAATTTTTTTTGTATTTTTACTAGAGATGAGGTTTCATCATATTGGCCAGGCTGGTCTCAAACTCCTGACCTCACGTGATCCGCCCGCCTTGGCCTCTCAAAGTACTGGGATTACATGTGTGAGCCACTATGCCTGGCTCAAATTTATTTTAACAATTTTTTTTCAACTTTCTCAGCATTTTCAACATCAGTAAAAGTTTTTTATTATTACTATTATTTTTTTTGAGACAGAGTCTCGCTCTGTCACCCAGCTGGAGTGCAGTGGTGCAATCTTGGCTCACTGCAACCTCTGCTTCCTGGGTTCAAGTGATTCTCATGCCTTAGCCTCTCGAGGAGCTGGAATTACAGGCATATGCCACCACATCTGGCTAATTTTTGTATTTTTAGTGGAGACAGGGTTTCGCCATGTTGGCCAGGCTAGTCTCAAACTCCTGACCTCAAGTGATCCACCCGCCTGGGCCACCCAAAGTGCTAGCTAGCATCACGGACGTGAGCCACAGTGCCAAGAAAAGATTTTCTTTTTTTTTTTTTGAGACGGAGTCTCACTCTGTTGTCCAGGCTAGAGTGCAGTAGTGCAATCTCAGCTCACTGCAACTTCCACCTCCTGGGTTCAATCGATTCTCCTGCCTCTGCCTCCCAAGTAGCTGGGATTACAGGCACCTGCCACTACACCCAGCTAATTTTTTTTTTTTTTTGAGATGGAGTCTTGCTCTGTCTCCCAGGCTGGAGTGCAGTGGAGTGATCTTGGCTCACGCAAGCTCTACCTACCGGGTTCACGCCATTCTCCTGCCTCAGCCTCCTGAGTAGCTGGGACTACAGGTGCCCGCCACCACGCCCAGCTACTTTTTTTGTATTTTTAGTAGAGACGGGCTTTCACCATGCTAGCCAGGATGGTCTCGATCTCCTGACCTAGTGATCCGCCCGCCTCGGCCTCCCAAAGTGCTAGGATTACAGGCTTGAGCCACCACGCCTGGCCATTTTTTGTATTTTTAGTAGAGACGGGGTTTCACCATGTGGGCCAGGCTGGTCTCGAACTCCTGACCTTCTGATTCACCCACCTTGGCCTCCCAAAGTGCTGGGATTACAGGCATGAGTCACTGCACCCGGCTTTTTTTTTTTTTGCAGACAGAGCCTCACTCGGTCACCAGGCTGCAGTGCAGTGGCACGATCTCGACTTCTGCAACCTCCACCTCCCGGGTTCAAGTGATTCTCCTGCCTCTGCCTCCTGAGTAGCTGGGATTACAGGTGCCCACCACTACGCCCAGCTAATTATCTGTATTTTCAGTAGAGATAGGGTTTCACCATGTTGGCGAGGCTGGTCTTGAACTCCTGACCTTGTGATCTGCCCACCTCGACCTCCCAAAGTGCTAGAATTACAGGCATGAGCCACGACACCTGAACTTTTTTTTTTGAGAACAAGTCTCACTCTGTCACCAAGCTGGAGTATAGTGGCACAATCTCGGTTCACTGTAACCTCCACCTCCCAGGTTCAAGCGATTCTCCTGCCTCAGCCTCCCAAGTAGCTGGGACTACAGGCGTGCACCACCACGCGCAGCTAATTTTTGTATTTTTAGCAGAGACGGGGTTTCACCATGTTGGCCGGGATGGTCTCCATCTCCTGACATCATGATCCGCCCACCTCAGCCTCCCAAAGTGTTGGGATTACAGGCGTGAGCCACCGCACCCAGCTGATTTTTTTTTAAATAAACAAAGATATCAGATACTCTCCAAATCCTATGAAACCTGAACTAGAACATCAGAATAAAAATCATTTTAAAAAATATATTTTGGTGGCTGGGAGTGGTGGCTCATGCCTGTAATCCCAGCACTTTGGGAGGCCGAGGAGCACGGATCACAAAGTCAAGAGACAAGATCATCCTGGCCAACATGGTGAAACCCCATCTCTACTAAAAACACAAAAATTAGCTGGGCGTGGTGGCACATGCCTGTAGTCCGAGCTACTCAGGCGGCTGAGGCAAGAGAATCACTTGAAACTGGGAGGCGGAGGTTGCAGTAAGCCGAGATCGTGCCACTGCACTCCAGCCTGGTGACACAGCAAGACTCTGTCTCAAAAAAAAAAAATATATATATATATATACACACACACACACACACACACACACACACACACACGTATATGCACAGAATAAAAATCCCAACTTGAGAGTCATGCACTAGTGACATAAACCACTATGTTGGCATCTAAATATTAACATATTTAATTGATTTATCAACATGATGATTCACAATAAATTCTGCAACTCTGACTCCCAGAATGCTTCTCAAGTCTCTACCATCAATAAGTACTCAAGAAATCAAATTAAATTCATATTAACAAGCTGGGCGTGGTGGCTCACGCCTGTAATCCCAGCACTTTGGGAGGCTGAGGTGGGTGGATCACCCGAGGTCCAGAGTTCAAGACCAGCATGACCAACATAGGAGGAACCCCGTCTCTACTAAAAATACAAAAATTAGCTGGGCGTGGTGGCACATGCCTATAATCCCAGCTACTTGGGAGGCTGAGGTAGGAGAATCGCTTGAACCTGGGAGGCGGAGGTTGTGATGAGCCAAGATCGTGCCATTGCACTCCAGCCTAGGCAACAAGCGCAAAACTCTGCCTCAAAAAAAAATTTAAAAATAAAATAAATTCATATTAACAACAAACGATCATAAATGACCACTGACAAAACAGTATTTCAAAATCAAAGAGGTTGGGACTGTAATTCCAGGACTTTGTGAGACTGAGGCAGTAAAACTGCTTGAGCCCAGGAGTTTGAGACCAGCCTGGCCAACATGGCAAAATCCCGCTTCTACAAAAAATACAAAAAATTATCTGGGCATGATAGTCCACACCTGTAGTCCCAGTTACTCGGGAGGCTGAGGTGGGAGGATCACCTGATCCCAGGAAGTCACGGCTTCAGTGAGCTGTGATTGTACACCAGTACGCTGTAGCCTGGGTGACAGAGGGAGACCCTGTCTCAAAAACAACAAGAAGGCCGAGCACAGTGGCTCACACCTGCAATCCCAGCACTTTGGGAGGCCGATGTGGGCAGATCACGAGGTCAGGAATCTGAGACTAGCCTGACCAACATGGTGAAACCTCGTCTCTACTAAAAATACAAAAAATAGCCCAGTGTGTTGGCACACGCCTGTAATTCCAGCTACTTGGGAAGCTAAGGCAGGAGAATCGCTTGAACCCGGGAGGTGGAGGTTGCAATGAGCTGAGACTGCACCACTGCACTCCAGCCTGGGCAACAGAGTGAGACTCCCATCTCAAAAACAAACAAACACCCAAAACAAAATCAAAGAGAAATTTTGACTTTTAGATAACTGATACAACTTTGCCATTACATGGTCTACTGAAAATATCTCCTACTCAATCTTACAGGATGCATGGATATATGTCCATATGTGTATGCGTAGGTATATAAAAAGTTGAGACATGGATCTGTGTTTTAACGAAAACCATTACAAGCATAGATCCTGTTCTCCAGCCTACCCACAAGTGAATTACCCACAAGAGGCCAACATAAACTGTTGAACAAAGACCTTTTGTGAATCCTATAGAGTAAGAACAATAGAGATTGTCATAGGGTGCTCTATAGCATGAAGAGACCTCTCCTTCACTCCAGGGCCTGACCTCACAGCAGTTCCACTTCCCCATCTTTTCTTTTTTTTTTTTTCCTTTTCAGACAGGGTCTCAATCTGCCACCCAGGCTGGAGTGTAGTGGTGTGATCACAGCTCACTGCAGCCTGGACTTCCTAAGGCTCAGGTGAACATAGACCTATAGTGCATAACTTTTCTATATAGTTTATCTTTCTACAATACTGACTACTGTGAGAAGTCATCAGTCCAGATTAATAACATATGCAATGCAAATTATGTTGAACATACTTTGACGGTTTGGAACAAACATGAAGTGTCTTCGGGGCATCATGAATATTATGATCATGCCCCAAGAGATTAAAAGATTGGGTTTTGAACTTGCTTATGACACCCCTAGAAGAAACTTTTTAATATAAATTCCTAATACAGCTTGCTTGCCTATGGCTTGCTTGCGTAAAACTGGAATATAAAATGGGCAATTGCTTAATTTCTTGGACCGTATAAAATGGCTGCCCTTTTAAATATTTAATTATTGTAACAAAAGCCGTAGCATCCTTTTACCCAGCTTTGTCCTCTTTGCTGAAATCTTCACTGTCTTTCAGTGTCCTTTGATGTCTCAGTATTCAATACATTCTTTATTATTAATGTCCCACTAACAGAGTATGTCACCTCAACCTCCTTGTATGCTTCAACCTTCCATTATACCTCACAATGTGAAGGAATATATTCACTATCAAGAAATTTTTCTGCCTTTAATCCTAACCACAGGCCTTGAATTTTTGACCTTAAGCTATAATTTCCTAAAAGTTGTTTTCTACTTTTCACATATAATGAATCTCAGCCTAAAGCAGAATATCAGATATCCCGTTACATTTTAAAACAAAAAGCTTGTGTTATACCTGCATGACTCACCTACCTTAAAATAGCTACTCTGGAATAATAGTTCATATTCTGGATCACACCAGAATTGATAGGTAAAACAGAATTATCTGCACTGGCAAATAAGTAGAAAACAGGCAGTAAGCTCTACAATGTGAACTAAATAATTTTGTTACCTTCTGATGAGCTCGCATCTTTGAAATGTTGAGAAACTCTAGATCAAAATATGATAAAATCAATCTCCAGGCCAGGCATGGTGGCTCATGCCTATAATCCCAACACTTTGGGAAGCTGATGTGGGCAGACCACCTGAGGTCAGGAGTTCGATACCAGCCTGGTCAATGTGGCAAAACCCCATCTCTGCTAAAAATACAAAAATTAGCCAAGTGCAGTGGCACATGCCTGTTGTCCCAGCTACTCCAGAGGCTGAGCCAGAAGTGTTTGAACCCAGGAGGTGGAGGTTGCAGTGAGCAGAGACTGGGCCACTGCACTCCAGACTGGGCAACAGAGATTCCGTCTCAAAAAAAAAAACAATCTCCCATCCAGCCCCAAATCTTCTAAAATGTTAAATATGTAATGTGTACGAAAGTAAAATTTAAAACTTTCCATTCACTAAAAGTTTTAGTTTGTAACCACCTGAAGTATCTGTCTGTGTTCTGTTTAAAATTAACACAAAGTTTAATTTGACAAATATTCAAAATAATGTTTCATCAGCAATGTAAAATCACTGAAATTATTTAGATTGTGTTTCTGCAACATAAAAGCCAACGATTTTTAACTAGATTCAACTATTTTGATAATGCCATTCCATAGATTTAAATAGTAAAGCCTTCCCCACCCCACCCCCATCCCACCCAGATAACTTTTCCCTTTGAATGAGCACTATGGCAATGAAGTACATGGTAAACCTACATCTTAAACTGCCATGTTGAAAAAATAACAACCTCCTTCCAAAACAAGTAAACAAGACAGGATCCTTTTGTTTTCATTTACATATACACAGACTACCATGCTGAAAAAGAGTTTAGAGCTCGCAAAAGGGTAGTCAATTGTTCTTACCAGGCCTGGATGTTAAACATCTTCAACAAATTGCATTCTGAAATGCTCTTTTGTTAAACGGGCTTTTTACCAATAGAAACAAAGTAATAGATGATGGTTAGGTTTCCATTCCAGCCTATAAGTAGTAGATAATTGGTTACAAAGCTAAACAAAGAAACAAAAAACACTACATCATCTACCAGTCTAGCAAGCTTCTCTGAGTTGAAGGTTTACCATTGAAAAATCCAGAACTAGGGCTCTCACAGATGCCCCTCTGCTCCATAAACCACCAACTCCTACTCCTTTCCCCAGCTCTACTTTCCATTCATTTCATTAGGTTACAATAGTAGGAACAGACCTAAGATCATAACACCACCAAATAAGTGAATGCAGAGAGTAGAAATGTTCCCCTAAAGAAAGGAGGTCATGTATACAAACAGCAATACCTGACAAGTTAATATTTCTGAGTTATAACTCCTGTACCAGAAGTGTAACAACATCTCACTCTTGAATCAAAACTTTCAGGCCAGGCGTGGTGACTCGTGCCTGTAATCCCAGCATTTTGGGAGGCCATGGCAGGCGGATCACTTGAGGTCACAAGTTCAAGACCACCCTGGACAACATGATGAAACCCCATCTTTACTAAAAATACAAAAAATATCTGGGCATGGTGGCAGGTGCCTGTAATCCCAGCTACTCGGGAGGCTGAGGCAGGAGAATCTCTTCAGCCCGGGAGGCAAAGGCTGCAGTGAGACGGGATCACGCCAGTGCACTCCAGCCTGGACAACAGAGCAAGACTCTGTCTCAAAAAAAAAAAAAGAACTTTCAAATTCATTTGTTTATTCAACTATATAACAAGCATCTACTACAGCAGAAGCTTTGCTGCTGTGGTCCAAATGTGGTATACCCCCAAAATGCACACATTGAAATTTACTCCCCAATGTGATAATACGTATTAAGAGGTAGGGCCTTTGGGGAAATAATTAAGTCACGAAGGCTCTGCCCTCATTAATGGGGTTACAGCTTTTATAAGAAAGATTGGCCTGTCGTCCCAGCGACACAGAAGGCTGAGGCAGGAGGATAGCTTGAGCCCAGGAGTTCAAGTTCAGACTGGGCAGCACAATGAGATCCCATCTCTTAAAAGAGGGAGAGAGAGAGACATTGATTGAAGGGTGTGTGTCTGCCCCTTCCGCCATGTGAGGACACAGAAAGAGGCACCATTCATGAAGCAGAGAACGAGGCCTTACCAGACAATGAATCAGTTAGTGCCTTTATCTTGGACTTTCTAACCTCTAGAATTGTGAGAAGTATTAAAATTTCTATTATTTATAAATTACCCCGTCGAAGACGTTCACTTATCTGACTTTCCAGATTAACCTCTGTGTTTTATCTTCCCTATAAAAAATATCCACAGCACATTCAACATTCATGACCAATAAGACCACAAATTTCTGTCCACCAGATGAATTGCAAGCTTACCTACAGACGGTAGAGGTTTGTCTCCAAACCTCTTTTTTTTTTTTAATTTTTTGTAGATAGGGGATCTTGCTATGTTGCCCAGGCTGGTCTCGAACTACTGAGTTAAAGCAATCCGCCCACCTCAGCCTCCCAAAGTGCTGGGATTACAGGTATGAGCCTCTGCACTCAGTTCTAAACCTTTTTAATGTCAGTATTATTGTAATTATGTGACTTAAATATATGTAAACCAATGGAATGAATGCCAAAAAATTATTTGATGAAAAGTAATTTGAATTTGCTAGATTTGAATTTAGGAAAAGCTAGATACAACAGTAATCAGACTTCATTTATTCAAAAAGTTATCAAAGTTCAGCAGGAATTCTCTCAGCTCTGAAGAGGGAGAAAGAGAAACTTTAAGAGATGTCTACGTTTGAAAATCTTAAAACTCTGCATTGGGTGCCATATTGTTGGGTGCCATGTAGCAGTGCTTTTACTCTGTATCTGTATTTCTTAACCATTTTTAAGTTATGGACCCCTTTGAAAATTTAATGAATGTTACAGCTCACTTCTCTCCCTAGAAATACAAATGCACACATAAAATGCAGTTCTGGTGGCTCCTGTACCCTTTTCCCCACCTCCACCTCAAAACTCATCAACCTATGACTCTACCCACTCCAAGCTGCAAAGCATTTCATCGTCTTTATACCCATTTAGAAAACCAAGTCTTGTATTAGAACAGTAGAACTAAATTCCATAAGATCTAATTTCAACTTTGCTAAGACCTTATTAATGATATCTCAGACTGGCTAATAACCTCCACTGATTTATCAGTGATTCTATTCAACTTAAATAATAAAGGATGGCAGGTTTCATTTACTTTATTGTGTATAATCCTCCCACATGATTAATTGGTTAGGAATTCCTTATTGTCCTTTGCAATGCCAGGCTATAACCCACAAACAAGATGACTAAACAACTAACACATACTCTAATTCTCAGAGTGCAATTTAGGAAAACCAGGCTAGAGTCAGAAAAAGCTCTTCACTTAGAATGGTAGTTGTTCCTTCTCTAAGATGTAGTGTTCTAATAAGTAGTCCACAAAGTAATCTATCCTCATAAGGTTTTCCTTTCCACACATTAAGAATCACACAAAAGCATGTGTGAGTAAGAGACGTCAAATCACTTGTTCAAATATACCCAACACATGGCCTTCCTTTCTGAAATTCCTCTACTCTAAAACCCACCTGATTTATGAGTCATGAAAATTCTAATCTGCCACTATTAACCATTTCCACCTCTAAATCATTTTCCCCAGTTGCCTAAACCAAAAACCTGGCAGTCATTCTAGACTCCTCCTTCTCCTTTATTTCCTACATGCAAGTAATCACCAAGTCCTTCCAGGTAGCCTCCTAATTACTTCCTTTTTTTTTTTTTTTTTTGAGATGGAGTCTCGCTCTGTCACCCAGGCTGCAGTGCAGTGGCACAATCTCAGATCACTGCAACCTCCGCCTTCTGGGTTCAAGCTATTCTCCTGCCTCAGCCCCGCAAGCAGCTGGGATCACAGGCACCTGCCACCACATCTGGCTAATTTTTGCCTTTTTTTTTTTTTTTTTTTTTAGTCAGAGTCTCACTCTTTCGCCCAGGCTGGAGTGCAATGATGTGATCTCGGCTCACTGCAACCTCCAACTCCCGGATTCAAGCAGTTCTCCTGCCTCAGCCTCCCAAGTAGCTGATATTACAGGCGCCTGCCACCACTCCCAGCTAATTTTTGTATTTTTTGTAGAGACTTGGTTTCACCAAGTTGGCCAGGTTGGTCTCTTTGGCCAGGTTGGTCCCGAACTCCTGACCTTGTGATCCACCCACCTTGGCCTCCCAAAGTGCTGGGGTTACAGGTGCAAACCATCACGCCCAGCCTAATTTTGTATTTTTAGTAGAGATGGGGTTTCACCACGTTGGCCAAGCTGGTCTCGAATTCCTGACCTCAAGTGTTCACCCACCACAGCCTCCCAAAGTGCTGGGATTACAGGCGTGAGCCACCACGCCCCTGACTGTTGCTTAATCTGTCCCTTCCTTTTAATCACTTTAGGTTCTCCCATGTTAACTGAGTTTGGTTTCCTGAGTTTGGTTCCTGACAAAGATATCTTAGGGTAATCATTCTGAAACAAAGATGCGATCACTTCACTCATCAACTTTAAAAAGCCTTACAATAACTATGTTTTCTCAGCTTAAAAATCCTTCAATGTTCCTCACTCGAGAAAGTTGAAGACACGGACTGCTAGAATGCCCTTTGTGATCTGGCGGCACCTATCTACTTCTCCAGCCTCATTACTTTCTTGCCTAACCCCTACCCTAAATCTCTTGCTCTGTCAGCACACCATGTTGTTTCTTGCCTGTACACAAGTTAGTCCCTCTGCTGGAAACAACAGCAACAACCCTGGCTGAGCAAGGTGGCTCACGCCTATAATCCCAGCACTTTGGGAGGCTGGGGTGAAAGGATTGCTTGAGCCCAGGAGTGCAAGATCCTGTCTCTACAAAAAGTTTAAAAATCAGCTGGGCATGGTGGTATGCGCCTGTAGTCCTAGCTACCAGGGAGGGTGAGGCAGGAGGATCGCTTGAGTCCAGGGGTCTGAGGTTACAGTGAGCTATGATCATGCCACTGCACACCAGCCTGAGTGACAGAGCAAGACCACCTGACTTCTAAAAAAAACTATATATAACTTTATATAAATTATTAAATATATATTTATTATTTAATATATAAAATACATATTATTAAATATATAAATATTTAATAATTTATATAAAGCTATATATAGTTTAGATACAAACTATATATTTATACTTAATTTATATGTATAAATTTTTTTGAAAAATCGAAACCTACCCCATTTTCTTTTTTTTTTTTTTGTGGTGGAGTCATGCTCTGTCATCAGGCTGGAATGCAATGGTGCGATCTTGGCTTACTGCAACCTCCACCTCCCGGGTTCAAGCAATTCTCCTGCCTCACCCTCCTGAGTAGCTGGGACTACAGGTGTGCACCACCACACCCAGCGAATTTTTGTATTTTTAGTAGATGCACCATGTTGGCCAGGATGGTCTCAATCTCTTGACCTTGTGATCTGCCCACCTCAGCCTCCCAAACTGCTGGGATTACAAGCATGAGCCACTGCGCCCAGCCCCCTACCCCATTTTCTGACCTGCCTGTCAAACCCTGCCCACTTACCTCTAAATAAAGTATTATGATGCCTAAAGATGTTCATGACAGCATTATGTTCAATATTCAAAAACTGAAAACAGCTGAGTATGATAGTAGCACATGCCTATAGTCCCAGCTACTTGAAAGGTTGAGGTGGGAGGATCTCTTGAACTCAGTTGGAGTCCAGCCTGGGCAACAATGCAAGACACTATTTCAAACAAAACAAAACAAAAAAATCTATCTAAATCCTCCAAATATGAAAACATTTTATATAATGGATTAACATTTTGTTATAATGGATTCCCATAATGGAATATTATGTAATCATCAAAATGTTTATACATTTAATTATATAAAATGTTTAAAAATATGGCTATAAAATGGTAAAACTGCATAAACAGAATGATCTCCACTATGTAAATTACACAAAAAAGAGATAATTAACAGAAAATACATCAAAACATTAAGAGTATTTGTACCTGGTTAACAGAATTATGGGCAATTGGCTGGGTGTGGTGGCTCACACCTGTAATCCAGCACTTCGGGAGACTGAGGCAGGCAGATCACAAGGTCAGGAGTTTGAGACCAGCCTGACCAACATGGTGAAATCCCATCTCTACTAAAAATACAGAAATTAGCTGGGCGTGGTGGGGCGAGCACCTGTAATCCAAGCTACTCAGGAGGCTGAGGCAGGAGAATTGCTTGAACCCGGGAGGCGGAGCTTACAGTGAGCCCAGACTGCACCACTGCACTCCAGCCTGGGCAACAGAGCGAGACTCCATCTCAAAAAAAAAAAAAAGAATTATGGGCAATTGGGGTTTTTTATCTGTGTTTTTTCCCTCTCAAACTTTAAATACTTAACAGGTATTACTTTCAAAATCAGAAAAACTCTGAAAATGCCTGAAACTATTGAAGACTTTCCTGGAGATTTCCCAACCACACACAAATTTAATCATTCCTTTGTCTGATTCAAGTACAAACTCTCTTTGTTGCATATAACACACTCTTGTTTTAGATCTTATCATTCTATATTTTAATACATGTTTGTCAGGGAGTTGTCTGAAAACAGGAAATGTATGGTTCAACTTTAATTCCTACCAGCCTTACACCTGGTAGAAACCAGCTAAATGTTTTAATTACTCACACTGGTAGCTACATGCAAATGACCAATAAATGCCTAATCAGTCATTTGTAAATGTAAATCATCAACACACTCAACAAATATTTACCATGTGCCCAAAATATCTCAGGTACTGTCACAGCCCCTGGAGACACTTCAGTGAAAAGGTCCTTGCCCTTGTGGAGCCTACATTCTAGTGCGTTAGAACAAAACGAAATAAACCGGCTCATTACAGTGAGTGATGGATACTATAAAGACAATGTAGTATAAGAGGAATTAAGGAAGATGTGGGGAAAGACTAGAACATTAAAGGCATATTGAGGGAGAGGCAGGAGAGAGCAGGGCTGACCTGGGCAGAGTGGGGGCTCAGGGAGGAGACCCACAGGAGGGGCCAGGAGCTGGGAGAAGGGGCCTGGCAGGGTGGGGCCTGGAAGGAGGGGGAAGGGATAGAGGGAACAGGGAGCAGGGTGCGAACCTGGATCTCCGCCCCCTCCCCCTTCAGAGTTGCAGCGCCTCCTGACTGAGCCCCAATTTTGTCAAAATCTGTATATGGTATATGCACAGAAAGGAAACAGAAATAATACTCTGTTCACTTGAAAAGCAAGGTTGTTGCACAATATGGGCACTTTGTCCTATTTTTATAAAATGAAAACTAATAAGCCCCTCCTCTAGAGTGCTGTATGTTTGTGAAATTCCAAAACAAAAGGTCTGGGAGACTGCACTCCCCTCCCGGTTACCTCTGTGGTCTGAGGTTGGGAGAGCGGAGGAGAGTTCTTACTTCCAGTTAGGTAATATTCTCTGAGTCTCAAATAGGATAATAATCCCTAATTCACAAGAATGTGTAAGGATTACATAAAATAATTTATATGGAAAGTGTGATGCCAGTACTGGCATTCTGGTCCCCTATATTTGTGTTAGTAGTATCTGTTTAGAGAAGGACATCAAAATAATACAACACCCAAAAGCTGGAGCACATGGATTATGATTTTGAACACAGGTGCCAAAAGAAACTTAACAATGTAAATCCCATCCCTTTGATCAGGGAATTCCTTAATAGTTATAGGGTTAACAAAAATACTACCTAATGTTATCCTTCTTAACTGTTTATCAGACCTCAGGATTCTACTAGTTACAACATCTTTATTTACTTATTTTATTTTTTTCTTTTTTTGAGATGAAATCTCACTCTGTCACCCAGGCTGGATACAGTGGGGCAACCTCCGCCCACGGGTTCAAGCTATTCTCCTGCCTCAGCCTGTGAATAGCTGCAATTACAGACGTGCACCACCACGCCTGGCTAATTTTTTGTATTTTTAGTAGAGCACGGTCTCACCATGTTTGCCAGCCTGGTCTCGAACTCCTGACCTCAGGTGATCCGCCTGCCTCGGCCTCCTAAAGTGCTTTGAGATTACAGGCATAAGCCACCGCACCCAGCCTATAATTGCTTTAAACAATGATGTGGCAAAGAGTTGAACAGTCTACCCATAAAATGAAATGCGAACACAGAAACAGATTTATAATAAATGATCCAAACATTATCTGTCAGCCTTTCCTCCATAAACTCACAAACTTTACTGGTTTTCACTATTTTAAATTATCTGCTTATCTAGGTTATATTTCTCTGGTCCAAAAAAGGAAAATAAATGTTCCACTCCAGATTGCAAAAGAGAGGTGCTTCTAGATACATTACCTCTTGTCTCCTTTAATTGTTGCTTATCTGAAACTTAAGAACTAGGACTCCTAACGTTTGAGCAGGGGATTCAATTGTCAGATCACTAAGATGTTTCCTCTGAAATATTCCCTCCCATCCCTAATCAGCCCTCAAAAACCCTAGCACATCTTTAAGATAGAAAATTATTTGCCTTTTACATCTCTGCTTTCTAATCTCACATGCCTGGAATCAATGACTGCCTGAATGGGCCTACTCTAACCTGTTCTTTGTCAAACAAACCAGAAAATGTCCTCCTTATTTATTTATTTATTTATTTATTTAGAGACTGTCTCGCTCTGTCACCCAGGATGGAGTACGGCGGTGCAATCTTGGCTCACTGCCAACCTCCGCCTCCCAGGTTCAAGCAATTCTCCTGCCTTAGCCTCCTGAGCAGCTGGGATTGCAGGTGCGTGCCACCATGCCCAGCTAATGTTTGTATTTTTAGTAGAGACGGGATTTCACCATGTTGGTCAGGCTGGTCTTGAACTCCTGACCTCGTGATCCACCCACCTTGGCCTCCCAAAGTGCTGGGATTACACGAGTAAGCCACCTCACCCGGCAAATTTTTTAATTTTAATTTTTTTAGAGACAGGGTCTCACTCTGTAACCTAGGCTGGAGTGCAGTGGCACAATCATGGCTCACTATAACCTCAAACTCCTGGGCTCAAGCAATCCTCCTGCCTCAGCCTCCTGAGTAGCTAGAACTACAAGCATATAACACCATGCTCAGCTAATTAAAAAAATTTTTTTTTTTTTAGAGACAGGGTCTTACTATGTTGCCCAAGCTGGTCTTGAACAACTGGGCTCAAGCCATCCTCCCACCTTGGCCTCCCAAAGTGCTGCAAATACAGTCTTCAGCAGCCACACCCAGCCTTCTCCTTAATATTTCTAAGTGTTATTGTCAAAATTATCCTGACTCTCATTCTAGTCTGCTCTATTGTTAATAATTCGACATGACAAGTACAGAAACAAACCAAATCACCATAACAAGATAAACTAACTCCAAAAGAATGAGTTGATCAACGATAAACGGATAAAGAAAAATCTAACTCTTAAGACATAAGCTAGTGTTCCCATTTATTGGCTGTCATAAACCTTTTATGACAAAGCAAGAACTCTGCTTACTTCTTGGCATTCCAAACCTACACATACGAAGTCACAGGCCAGAACTATGGGGTGTCCATAAAGTCTGGGGAACATAATATTTTATATTTTTACAAATTGAAGATATCCTTTATAATATTATGTACATTCACCTATGTTTCCATATTCTATAGATAACCTTGTATAGAAATACTAGAATGGCCAGGCACGGTGGCTCATGCCTATAATCCCAACATTTTGGGAGGCCAAGGTGGGGGATCACCTGAGGTCAGGAATTTGAGACCAGCCTGACCAACATGGAGAAACCCCATCTCTACTAAAAAAAAAATACAAAATTAGCAGGGCATGGTGGCACACGCCTATAATCCCAGCTACTTGGGAGGCTGAGGTAGGAGAATTGCTTGAACCCAGTAGGCAGAGGCTGCGGTGAGCCGAGATCGCACCATTGCACTCCAGCCTGGGCAACAAGAGCGAAACTCTGTCTAAAAAAAAAAAAAAAAAGAAAGAAATACTAGAATGGAGAATCTGTCACAAAAATATTAAATATACCACATTGTAAAGATAAAGGACAAAATTATAACTTGGTTTAAATGTTCATTCATTCGTTTAATGAATACCTACTAAGTGACTAAGTGTCAGGCACTTCTAGGCACTGATTTACTTCATGGCATTGACCATTTAATTAGTTGCACTGAGTTACTGCAGACAGGGAGTTACTTGTTTTTGATCTTGACCTTGAAATGAGTTTGAATGCTTGAGGAATGAAGCTATTTGGCCACACAATAGCCCTATGCATACATAATCAGTACACAATGTTTCCTTCCTTTTGTGTGTATTAATTCTATGATCACTTCAAATAATATAAAGGCTGTTTTGTGCCCATTTCTGTTTCTCTCCTCTGAGGCCTGCCAACAAGCATTTATATAATAATATTTATTATTTCTGAGAATTATATAATAGTGCTTTTTAGGAGAGAAAAGTAGGCTTTATTCCAAGATGCTAAGTTACCGTAGTACTTTAATTCACTAGTACTTCCCCATTTCAAGTTAACAAAATGCAAATATTAGAATGGTTTCACATTAAGAAGTTTAAATGCCCAGCACCATAAAAAACACTAAAGGGTGTGAAAACTAAATGTAGCAGAACTGAAGTATAATAGGTGAAATGTGGCATTTGAACCCTCACAGAAGCAGCTACCCACAAGGTATAAGGACCAGCTGTAGAAAATTCCTTGTGAGGCTGATTTCTACTGCAAGTACAGCAACCTCCTCAGGAAAGCCTCCTATAAGTATGGCTATATTACCTCAACTCTCAAGATCAAAACTTGAGGCTCCATCCTGAATTCTAACTCTGACAACCACGCTGGCCCCTACAGAGAGTCAGGCATGGCCTACAGGGAAATGGTGGTAAGGAGATTCAAATTAGACCCTTGATACCTCCAGAACCATCAAAATCAACCCAACCCTGTAGCAGTCAGAAAATTAAGAGTTTAAGCATTTCTCCCATCACCAATTAAAATGTTCATGGATCCAGGAAAACCCTTACACTTACATTGGTGAGTCAGCCACAAGCACAAGCAGATAGTCACACATCTCCACCATTAGTGTAACATAAGTCTATATATACTCCCTCGTCTTCAGACCACCATGACTAGCTTTCTAGAATAGGCAGTCACCCTAATATACAAAGTGCCTTTCAGCGTTCTTCCATGCCTCTTTCTAGCCCCCTCCACTATATGCCATCAGCTAGTGTTTAACTTTGGACTACTGAATATCAACAATATTTCCTCTTTTAAACTCTAACTCTGACTACAATTACAGAAGTTGGGCAGGCATCCAAAAGCCACAACAGTATTCCTCTAACAGTATATAATTTTCAGAACACTTTGTATACATTCTCTCACAAACTAAACCCTGAAGCTAGGCTCCCTCTCCTCTCCCAGCTCCTCCTTTTCCCTTCTGTCCACTCTCTCTCCCCCACTCCTTCCCTCCATTTTCGCAGACTGGGAAAAAGAATCACTGGATAAGTGACTTGACCCCATCACTAGTGAGAGAGCCAAGGCTTTAACCAGTGTTTTCCTTATTCCAAGCTTCATGGGTTGTCCACTACTGTATGCTCCCCTCCATCTAATTCTCTTTCCTCAGTAAAATCAAACTTTGCCTTTTTTTTCTCTTTTTTCTTTCTTTTTTTTTTTAAACAGAGTCTCGCTCTGTTGCCTAGGCTGGAGTGCAATGGCGTAATTTCAGGTCACTGCAACCTCCGCCTCCCGGGTTCAAGTGATTCTCCTGCCTCAGCCTCCCGAGTAGCTGCAATTACAAGAGCCCGCCACCACGCCCAGCTAATTTTCGCATTTTTAGTAAAGACAGGGTTTCACCAGGTTGGCCAGGCTGGTCTCGAACTCCTGACCTCAGGTGATCCATCCACCTCGGCCTCCCAAAGTGTTGAGATTACAAGTGTTAGCCACCGCACCCAGCCTCAAACTTCTCATACTGCAATAAACAAAGCACTTTTTTTTTTTTTTTTTGAGACGGAGTTTCACTCTTGCCATCCAGGCTGGAGGGCAATAGCATGATCTCAGCTCACTGCGACCTCCACCTCCCAGGCTCAAGTAATTTTCCTGCCTCGGCCTCCCAAGTAGCTGGGATTACAGGCACCCACCACCACACCCAGTCAATATTTGTAGTTTTTTAGTAGAGACGGGGTTTCACCATGTTGGCCAGGTTGGTCTTGAGACTCCTGGGAGCCTCAGCGGTGATACCAACCCACCTCGACTCCCAAAGGTGCTGGGATTACAGGCATGAGCCCACCGTGCCTGAGCAACAAAGCATAATCTTTTGATACCTGTAGATCAAAACACTATAAAAAAAATCAACTTAGCAATGAAAACCAGTTCCAACTGGACAGCATTACACCTTATACAGCCCTTGAAATACATCAAATTGGGCCAGACATGGTGGCTCACACTTGTAATTCCCAGCACTTTGGAAGGCTGAGGTGGGCGGATCACAAGGCCAGGAGTTCAAGACCAGCCTGCCAACATAGTGAAACCCCGTCTCTACTAAAAATACAAAAAAAATTAGCCGGGCATGGTGGCAGGCACCTGTAATCCCAGCTCCTTGGGAAGCTGAGGCGGGAGAATTGCTTGAACCTGGGAGGCAGAGGTTGCAGTGAGCAGAGATCGTGCCATTGCACTCCAGCCTGGGCAACAGTGCAAAACTCTGTCTCAAAAAAAAAATAAAAAATAAAAGAAATACATCAAATTGGCTAACCAACAGAGAAAGCTATGTAAGTAGAAATTTGTGTCTTTGTCAGAGGATATGTAAATTACATTTCTAAGAGGGTTCTTTGGTACTAACTCACGACGAAGTCATAAAAGAGTTTAAACAAAGCTAACCACTTTTCAACATGCAATTTTGAAGTGCATAGTTTTATATTAACGTTTCTAGTAGCACAAAAACCTAATATTTCCTAACCAATCCCTCTTTTAAATAGAAAATAGATATGTAGTTTTGCTGGTGTTCATATCAACCATGTCATAACAGGTTCTGAAACAGTTTGTGGGGATGAGTGGACCTTAAAGTGGTTTTGCATTGAAACAGTAGTTAAGAAACCAACTAGAAAAGAGTCTTAAATCTAGGTCATACTATCCTTATTCAAAAGCAAGCATAAACAAGACAATTTATATTACCTCCTGAAAAGATGGTCTTAAAAAAAGGGGGGGGGGGGCAGATGCGGTGGCTCACACCTCTAATCCCAGCACTTTGTGCCGAGGCTGGCAGATGACTCGAGATCACGAGTTCAAAACTAGCCTGGCCAACACGGTGAAACCCCGTCACCCTGTCTCTACTAAAAATACAAAAACTAGTGGGGCATGGTGGTGCACACCTGTAATCCCAGCTCCTTGGGAGGTTGATGAATGAGAATTGCTTGAACAGGGAAGGCACAGGTTGCAGTCAGCCAAGATCATGCCACTACACTCTAGCCTGGGTGACAGATTCTGTCTTTAAAAAAAAAAAAAAAAAAAGAAATGGAAGGAACAGAAACTACTCGAAAAAAAAGGAAAAGGAACACAAACTACTTGAAAAACATTGATATTTCCTAAAATTTATTATGAGTAGGCATATTTGTCTTGTTTTTAATATCATTTGTATTCCCATGAATTCATGTAAGAAATTTCTTCCTTTGTTATTGATAACACACCAGCAAAATTAATACTAAGTTATATTTAACTAGACATGTCATAAAATAAAAAACTCTCTGCAATCACCTTTAACTTGGGAGTAGAAGGAAAAGGAGAGGGATAGGCTGGGTGCGTTGGCTCATGCCTGTAATCCCAGCACTTTCGGAGGCCGATGCAGGCAGATCCGAGGTCAGGAGTTCAAGACCAGCCTGGCCAACACAGTGAAACCCCCATCTCTACTAAAAATACAAAAATCAGCCAGGCACGATGGCGCATGCCTGTAGTCCCAGCTACTTGGGAGGCTGAGGCATGAGAATCACTTGAACCCAGAGGTGGAGCTTGCAGTAAGCCGAGATTGTACCACTGTACTCCAGCCTGGGGAACAGAGTGAGACTTCGTCTCAAAAAAAAAAAGGGGGGGAGAGGGATAAAGGCAGAGATACAGACAGAAAGCATGGAATAATGTGAATTTTTTTTTCCAAATTAAATTTAAATCCAGGCAATCTGCTGCTAAAGCCTGCTTCTGTGACAAATTATCAACCTGAACCTGGGTAAGTCACTTCCTATTTCGGGACTTTGATTTCATAATATTCAAAAATATATAAAGTAAACAGAAAAAATTATAACTGGTGAATCATCATGGTGGTATATTTACAGTCACTGTATTTTTTTCTTCCTGCATTTCTACAAATACAAAATTTTTTCAAAACACAACTTCCAGCGTATCTCATAGGGTCAAGTACAGATTCAGTCCAGTTTCTTACATCTACACTGCACTATTAAGGGATGCCCTAGAGGTAGAATAGTCAAGGGAGTAGGAGCCATGGGCTCTGGAGGCAACTTTGCCAATTACTGGCTGTGATCTTAAACAAATAGTGTAAATTTACTGAACCTCAATTTATTTGTCAATATAACAAGGATAATAGGCCGGGCGCAGTGGCTCATGCCTGTAATCCCAGCACTTTGGAAGGCCGAGGTGGGCAGATCATGAGGTCAGGAGTTCGAGACCAGCCTGACCAACATGGTGAAACCCTGTCTCTACTAAAAACACAAAAATTAGCTGGACATGGTAGCGCGCACCTGTAATCCCAGCTACTCACGAGGCTGAGGCAAGAGAATCACTTGAACCTGGAAGGCAGAGTTTGCAGTAAGCCGAGATCACGCCACTGCACTCCAGTCTGAGTGACAGAGCGTGACTTCGTCCCCCCAAAAAACAAAAACAAAACAAAAAAATAAGCAAGAATAATAATAGTCCTCCTATGTCAAAGGAGTTCCTATCTCAAAGGAGTTCCAGTGAGAAACTAGATGTAAAGTGCTTGGCACAGGGCCTGGCCCATAAGTAAATGCTGGATCATCACATTACTACGATGGCCAAAGGCTCTGATCATGAGGGTACCATCAGATAGGAAAAAAGAACAAATGGCATTACACTGAAGTTTGGGGATATTTAGAATGCACTGTATGAAAAACTGGTAATCCACTTTGGTAGGCCAAGGCAGGCAGATCACTTAAGGTCAGGAGTTCAAGACCAGCCTGACCAATAGGGCGAAATTCCATCTCTACTAAAAATACAAAAATTAGTTGGGTATGGTACCAGGCACCTGTTATCCCAGCTACTTGGGAAGCTGAGGCAGGGAAGTGGAGGCTGCAGTGAGCCAACATTGCATACTGCACTCCAGCCTGGGTGACAAGGTGAGACACTGTCTCAAAAAAAAAAAAAGAAAAAAATCAGTAATCAATATTATGACAAGATCATGCAAAACCTATGGTCACCATTACAATAACAATAGTCATAACCTTACATTTATGGGATACCTTACTATGGGCCAGGCACTGTGCTACGCACTTATATTTAGTTTCACATTTTATTCCCATTTTACAAGTGAAGAATTGAGAGCCAGCATGTTTATATAATTAGTTCATGATTACAAAGCCAGTAACTGGCAAAGTGGAGATTTAAATCCAGGCAATCTGCTGTCAAAGCTTGCTTCTGACAGAAATTATCAACCTGAACCTGGGTAAGTCACCTCACATGTTGGGACTTTGATTTTATCCTCTGTAAAATGAGCAGTCTAGAATGGGTGCTCTCAAAAGTCCCTCCTAACGTTTTCTTGACAGCATAAAATACTTTTATGGCAAAAAAGTAATGGCAAAACCCTCAATTACTTACGCGCCAAACTCATACATACCTAGGCTTCCTTGTCTTATAGAAATATAGAAAGACTCATACATATAATTCCCCCCAGTGCAGTGCCTCACTGTTCCTGAGCTCTGTTGCTGAGAGATACATCACTAAGATGCATCGGCCTAATAGAAAACTTCACTAAGTCCCTTTGAATGGAATCCAAAAAGAATCTTACTTAAAATGAATTCTACCGGACAGCACCTGCACTACATGGACGTTAAGGACACATACAACAAAATTAGCTAGAGCTGTAGGACCTGAGTTCAGTTACTCTACCTCTCAGGATCTCAGCTTCCCTATTTATAGAAATGAAGTGACTTTTCGATAAAAGTAATCCCTAAGAAAGCAGTCACCAAAACCCAGGGAAACAAATCAACTTTATTAGAATAAAGAAGTATTATAGTTTGTAAAACAACATTCAAATACAGTGATTGCTAGGCCAGGCATGGTGGCTCATGCATGTAATCCCAGCACTTTGGGATGCCGAGGCAGGTGGATCACCTGAGGACAGGAGTTCAAGACCAGCTTGGCCAACATGGTGAAACCCCGTCTCTACTAAAAATATAAAAAATTAGCCGGGCGTGGTGGTAGACGCCTTTAAGCCCGGCTACTTGGGAGGCTGAGGCAGGAGAATTGCTTGAACCGGGGAGGCAGAGATTGCAGTGAGCCAAGATCATGCCACTGCACTCCAGCCTGGGCAACAAAAGTGAAACTTTGTCTCAAAAAAACAAACAAACAAAAAACAGTGATAGTGATTGCTTTTACAATATAAACCAAGTAAGTAAAGCTACTCAAAATCTATTGTGTTGGTAGAAACTGGCAAAAAAGCAGCAGTGCAGGGTAGAATGGGTTTCTTTAAAAATTTTAACATACATTAGAGTAGATCACTGTAGATTCTTTTATTAATAGCTCAAAAAGTCTGTTAAATAAAAAATAAAGTTGGTATTCTATAAACTCTGATTTAAGTAAAATCACATTTGCCAGAATAAATATTTTGAAATGTCATCAGAACCACTTATTTTCTTCCTTTTTTAGAAAAACTATTTCAACAAATGCACATACACAAAATTCTGCACACAAGACTCAGGTGTTCTTTGTTTCTAAGACAAACTTGGTACAGTTATCAATAGAAACCAAGTCTAATATTCCAGCCAAAGCACAACCAACTTCCTCCTCTGATCCTAAAATTGCTTCAACACCCTAAGCTCCGTTTTATGAAAAAGAAATGAGACATAATGTATATGTAATTCTTCCTGAGGCCAAATAAATAATGCTCAATTTTCAATAAAATCTGTCCTCCTACAAATTTTTTGGCCATTTTTGCCTATCTAATAGCATCACCAGGGATGGAAAGATGAGACTAAACTCAATCCAGTCCATTTGGCTCTTATTAGCATCACTGGTGAATGGTTTGCTGGGTAACAACTGGCAATCCCTATACTACTCATCAATATCAGGTTTGAGGAAACTATGTAGATTTAATCTCTCGCTAATCCCCATGCCAGGAGATAATTCACCAACAGCTAGTTGTATTCAGAGTCAACTCCTAGAAAAAGATAACAAGATCTGTCTACATTATCAGCTCCCAAAACTCCCTATAAGATTTTAGGTTATCCTCCAGGACTGAACTCAGGTAGGGAGCATGAGAATAAAGAGAGAGAATGTTAGAAAAAGAGGGCCTCTCCTACCAAATGCAGCCTCCCTGCCCTACCCCCTCGAAAAATAAGCACATAAATTCCAGAAAGCAAATTCCTCCTTTTGTCTATGAAACGAATCCCATCTTGCAAGATCTCTTCATTTTATTAAAATAAACAAACTTTAGAATGGGAAGAAATACAACTTAATATTAAAATCTTCCATTCCTGAAGGATCATTGTGAAAATTTCTTGTGAAGATCCTCTCTCATTAAAAACTCTCATATACACAATTTAGAGGTTTCAGGGACTCCCTTGAACTGTCAAAGTTAAAAATCACTACTCTAGAGAGTCATGTTCTTCTCAATAACCTCATCTCTTCCTTCATGAATGGGAGCCACTCCAAACATCTGCAATGTAAAGAGATGAAGGCTGCAACTGCACCTGACACTATACCTCTGTCAAATTGTCAGTTCTACCAAGCAGTCCTCAAAGGATTTCTGCTTCATTTCCTTGACCATCCAAATTGGGTCTTGTTGGAGGCCTTCCCCTCTCCCCTTTTTATTTAACTGAGCCTAGAAGCTTACAGCCAAATCAACTTATACGTGAAGGATAAGTGTTTGCCTGGGAGCAAAAGTCGCCCATGAACACACACCCCTACTACACCTTTCCAACCCAAGATGCCCAGGATGCTGCCAACTGCAATGGCTGTGGACTAGATCAGACAGCAAGAACAGAAATAAGGACATTCTTCATTTCAACCTTTTTGTCTGGGGCACTTCCTGAGTTTTTCATTGGCATTTAACACCAAGACACAAGACTCATTTTTCATTAAAGTTGCAAGACTTTCACTTTGCCCAGTTTCAAATGATGTAATTGATCTGTATTGTCTTCTTAATCCAACTGGTGAAGGACACTGCAGCTTTAAATATTTCAGTGCTAGCTAGCAAATAGACTCCATTGCAATATGGCTCTGAAGGTCACGTCCTATTGTCTCTTACCTCTTGCAAAAAAAAAAAATTCCTTCTTCTAGGTAACATGGAAAGGGTTGCCCTTAGAATTTCCACTCTTCCACCTTCTTGCCTTACACAGTTGTGAGTGTTTATTGGAATCTCACACTCATAATTTTCCCAGCAGGGGCAATATGCTGATTGTTATTAATGATTCTAGCACCTTAGCGAGACATAAACACATGTGTTCACATTAGTTCAATTGAGCATATGCAACCGTCTGAAATAGCACCACTCAAGGGTTGTTAACCTCTTTAAGAGTAAAGCCAGGGTGGTTTGGGTGTGGACAGCTTGCAGGCGGCACCCTGAGCTCAGGATTGCATAACCTGAAATGTGTAAGCTACTCAAAATGATAGGAATCTCAGCCTACTCATCCTGGGACTACGCCGGCACCTTGCCACACACTTGCAGCTTTACTTGTCAAAGGAAGTCAAAATAAGAGGTACAAACACCATGAAGGAGAAAATAAACTAAAAGAAAACGGCTTCTTCTACCCTGAAGGGACGAATACGATTCCTCCACCAATCGCAATGTTCTCCCAACCTCATCTTCCGAGAATGGAACAGCCCTAAAGAACTGGAGGCTTCGGAAGGAGAAAGAGGAGCTGGCTGGACATTGCTGCTCTTTTTAAATAAACGCGGGTAGACGACTAAAAGTCAGAGAAGGGGCAAAAGGAGCAGGGCAGGGGGAAGGAGTGTGCAGGTGCATCAGAGCATTACCTGAAATGGCAACAGATTGTTACCATTATCGGTCCGGAAAGCGTTATCCTCCATCCAGGACTTAGAAGTGAGCGGCGCCGCGCGAGGGAACTTGGGCGGCGCAATCACGTTGCTGGAGAAGGGCTTTTTGAGTGGCGAGATGGGATTGAGCGGGGAAGGCACCCCGACACCCACACCCACGCCCACACCGACCGCCCGGCGAGGGTCCCGGCCCGCCTGCAGGCCGCCCCAGGGGTTGGATGGTGCGCTCCAGGCTGCATTCACGCTTTGGTGCGTGTTCCAGCTGGACGAGGCCGACGAGGCGGCGGCTGCGGCAGCAGCGGCTGCAACCGCCGAAGACGAGGACGGCTTGCTGGTCATGATGGGCTGGTGGCCGTACGCCGCGGCGGCGCTCCTCTGCGCGTAGGGCGCCTGGCTGGGGCTGGCGGGCGAGCGGCGCTGCTGCGGGGGCTGCGCCTGCGGGGCTGAGCCGGCTGTG
>NW_016811705.1:837006-850423 GCF_001698545.2 Rhinopithecus bieti
GCGGCGGCGCTCCTCTGCGCGTAGGGCGCCTGGCTGGGGCTGGCGGGCGAGCGGCGCTGCTGCGGGGGCTGCGCCTGCGGGGGCTGAGCCGGCTGTGCCGGCTGCGGCGCGGGTGCAGGCGGCGGCGGCTGCTGGTGGTGCTGGGTCTGCGCCAGGCCGATCTGCGGGGAGAAAGTGCCTCCGAAGACTGGGTTGACATGGTGCGGGAAGTTCTGGAAGAGCATGGTCCCGTTGACTGGGGTGATCCCCTGGAAGAAGCTGTCCTCTACCGCGTTCGTGGTGCCCGTGGACCAGGTGCTGCCGAAGGACGGCGACAGCGACGCGCCCGGCGCCGCGGGCTCCTGAGGCGGCGGCGGCTGCTGAGGGGGCTGATGGAAACTCAAGCCTGGCAGGAGCGGTGATTCCATCTGCATCTTGTCCGAGCCGTTGGGGGCCGGCGGGGCAGCGGCTGGGCTGAGGGCCGGCACTGCGCTGTTTTCCTCCGGCTTGGGGGTCTCTGAGGAGTGGGGTGTGGACGGGGTTTCGGATATGCTGGACTCAGGTTGGGGCTGCTGCTGCTGCTGCCGCTGCTGCTGCTGGGGCTGGGGCTGGGTTTTGCTTTTGTCCATCAGTAAATCATCCTGCATGGTTTGCGCAGCTGAAACGGGAAAAAAGAGAGACGCGTTATTGTCAATGTGATCATGAATGTCCCTCGCTGAAGTGGGCGGGTGTTTCACTTGCGAAAATCCATCGCCACCGCTACTAGCCAATTGCAATGCAAATCCATAATCTCCCATTTAGAAGAACAGGTCGGGCTGTTGGGTGGGGGGTAGGGAAGGTGTCGAGCAAGGTCTCTAAAGATACTGTGAGAGCGTCTTCACCCTTTCAGAAGTCTTGGTTCCTTTTCTGTATTAGTGAGAGATGTGCTTATAAGACAGAAAGACAGCAATTTCGCCACGTCTCTTTTCCCTTCACCGGAACTCAGAGCGTTTGCCCTGCAATGAGAAACTGATTCTGGTTCCTGTTTTTTCCCAAGCACCACCCTCCCCCAGTTATTTGCATACGTCAATAAATACTGCTGCGTCCTTCAGCAAGGTTAAAAAGACACCGCACACACGACCCTTTCTTCTCCCTTCCCCAGCTCGAACACTTTTTTAAAAAACAAACAAAAAAACAGTTTCAGCCCTCTTTATTAGCAAACTGCCTTCTTGCGTTGGTAATTGTTTCATTTAGCTGCAGCGAACCACGAGGGAGGAAATCCTTGGCATTTGTTAGAAGGACTCAGCTGCACAATCATTCTCTGGCCTCCCAGTAGCTGCAGCTACTCCATTTTGTTAGGAGACAGTTTAAAAAAAAAAAAAAAAAAACGTTTTAAAGAAGTAAAAACCTACTGAAACGTTTGGAAGTGCTTGCTTCTTGTTACTCTAAGGATTATGGTTTTTCTGCTTATTCCCCAATTTTCTTGTCTCCAATTGTGCCGCACAAGAGATTTCTTGGCATCTCAGTGCTTCAGGTCTCAACAGGAGCCTGAGAATTTCTCTGCAGAGTGGAGAAATGCTTCTGGTTGGATTTAAGGTCAGAGAGAGAGAGTGCGCGCGAGCGAGCGAGCGCCTGTGAGATAGGGTGGGGGTGGGGCTTTAAAAAAAACCCTGAGATTTAAGTAGACAGTCAAGATAATTCTGGGGTTGCCAGATTTTCAATTTTGAATCCTCCTGCTGCTGTTGGTCACAAGACTTTGGCAAATTTAGAATCCATTCTCTTATCACTAGTATTAGCAGCGAAACACTATGGTTTGAAGACCCTGAATTACCATATGCTAGCAAAAGTGTTAAAAATAGAGGAGTACAAAGTCCCAAATTTTCATACATTGTAATTATAGTGCATTGCCATCACTGCTTCATTTAGCCATATAAGGAGTGTATGGTATTTTCCATCTCACATAGAAGGGCTATATTCACCTCTACCATACAGCCTGTTTTCTTATTCAAGGATGAAAATTAATCACTCAAAACCCAGAGATTGCCATACATGTAGTTAGCTTGTCCTTAGAACATGTTAATTGCTTTAAATATATAAATATTACACTTCTGAGACCCTAAAAACAAATATTTTGAATGTTAAAGGGGCATATGACCAAACATATAATTATTTTTAGATGATGATTCAGTACAATTGCAACTAAGTTATTAATAAATTTAATGCAGTTACTTAATTAACCCAGATACTTGGAGAGGAATCTTTCTCAGGACACTTGTGAAAAGGCATTCAGATACACACAGAAGCTCTGGCTCTAGACATCCTCATGATAATAACTATTGTTAAAATCAATGTATCAGAAAATGAAATTATTAACTATTATGCAAAATATATCAGACAAGAAATGGAATTAAAAGTAGTTTGATTATTTTATTAAAGACTGTCATTAAAATGGTTCATTAATATCTTTTATTTCAAAGTTTCATACACAAAATAGTGGTAGGCTAAAGGAAATGCTTCGCAGCCACCTTGCTCTCCCTTCTATTCCTCATTCCCCTGCCTTTCCTCCCTTCAATCCCCCCAGGGAAAAAACCCAACTCAATATAATATACAACACAGACTGCCGGCTACTACCAATAAAATCTGTTTAAGATTGCTTTCATGTTCCTCAGTTCCCTTGGTCTAAAACAATGGCTTTGATCGGTATTGCAAAATACAATACAAAGAGGCAAATGAAGCTTTGATTTAGACAAAGTTCTATTGCTGCCTAAGAAGATGGTCATAGAAAGAGACATTTTCATACTTGGTTTAAACAGTGCTGCAGTAAACCATTATAATCTGAGATTTGAGTCACTTTCAGTGAGCTAGAATTGTCTTTATAATAGCCGTATCATCATGGCTGAAATAGGCATTTAATTATAATTTTAATATCACTCTGCTTTTCCGGTTGCTTTTATCAATGCTTGTTGTTAATGCCTTCGGTTTAAACTACATGCTCTTCATGGAAAAATTAATGCTGTACCTCAGCAAAAAAGCCAAAAAGTAAGCTGGACTCAGAACATTTTATAATAGCTGTAATCAATGTTAATATATTCATTGAATTGTAAAATTTTATACCAGGAACACCCATTTCTCTTCTCAACACTCCTTAAAAATAAAAATTTCGCTTTCTGCATAAATTCACTGTCAAGGTCAAGACACACCTTTAATAAATAAGACCTTTTCAAACAAAAGGTAAGCAATAGATTAAGATAAAATTTACAAAGGTAGTATGCAACGTCTCTCAGCAACTGCCTGTATAGTTTGTTTTGTGTTCTTGGGGTTGTTTTTTGTTTTTTCGGTTTTTGTTTTGTTTTGTTTTTGTTTTTGCTTATTTACAGCAAAGTGAGAAATAGATACCTCCTTCCCCTCCCCCACCACACACAATAGATATTCTTTAACATGCAATAACCCAATTTCAAGTAACAAAATCTTAGTAGCAGTTACCTTTGAGTGTCCAGTTTTTAAGAATCGATAAAATTTAAAAGTATACAGTATTTATTTTCTTCTTTCAGGTTGATTATGTGACCGCTCTGGCAAAAGCACTTTGACAACTGTAAGATGAGAGGGCATGCGCACACAGGGAACTGTGGGGGCTGAAGTCCTTCACAAGGTACTCGGTCTGACTTCAGCACGTTCAGCCGGGAAAGGAGGAAGTCTCACAAATACAGATTCTGAGGGGAAAAGGTTGTGTCCTGATTACATTATATCCTCCTAACCAATCTAAATCATGAGTCGTTGAAATAAAAGGGAGAAAAATAAACTGGTTTGTCAACTTGCCATAGGAAGCCAGGATAAAGGGAAACTGAATTGCAGTACTCAGAATAAATAAGCCAAGCAGAGCTACCTTAAATGGTTAGAATGGTAACGACTGGGTAGCCAGCAATAGGAATCCTACTAGAAAGAGACTGGGGTGGAGAGGAATAGGCAAGGGAGAGGGAACTACTGGAGAATGTTAGATACTTAAAATCTGACCATACTTAAACACTTAAATAATTTTTTAAAAAAATTTTCAGCAGAGATGGCATAAAATAATCACTTTTAGTATAGAATAAAAAACACCTTAATATTAAATGTGATATCAACCTTGGAGGTCAGGTAAAAATAGATTTTAGTCATAAACTTTTGACATCCACCAGATTTCTTTGTATTTTAGTTTTCAATGCAGAAATAAATCACTTACTTTAAGACTGTACCTGATAAGCTCTGAATCAACTCACCTCCCTATTTTTGTCAAAATAAAAGTTTACCTTGCATTATTCATACAAATGATTACTCGAATAAACTTCAACTCTTATACTACAATAATATTTGGTGAAATATTTTTAAATCATTGTATATGCTGCCGGGCAGGGTGGCTCATGCCTGTAATCCCAGCGCTTTGGGAGGTCAAGGAGGGTGGATCACCTGAGGTCAGGAGTTCAAGACCATCCTGGCCCACATGGTGAAACCCCGTCTCCACTAAAAATAAAAAAATTAGCTGAGCATGGTGGCGGGAGACTGTAATCCCAGCTACTCGGGAGGCTGGGCAGGAGAATCGCTTGAACCTGGGAGGTAGAGGTTGCAGTGAGCTGAGATCGGGCCACTGCACTCCAGCCTGGACGACAGAGTAAGACCCTGTCTCAAAAAATAATAATAACAATTGTATATGTTTAGTGTCATATTGCATAAGACAATGATTTCTTTCTTCAAGACAAACAGTAGACACAGTTTTCTTTTTTCTGTTGTTTTTTTGAGACGGTGTCTCGCTCTGTCGCCCAGGCTGGAGTACAGTGATACGATCTCCACTCACTGCAACCTCTGCCTCCTGGGGTCAAGCGATTCTCCTGCCTCAGCCTCCCAAGCAGCGAGGACTACAGGCGTGTGCCACCACGCTCGGCTAATTTTTTGTATTTTTAGTAGAAATCGGTTTTCACCGTGTTAGCCAGGATGGTCTAGATCTCTTGACCTCATGATCCACCCACCTCTGCCTCCCAAAGTACTAGAATTACAGGCATGAGCCACTGCGCCCGGCCCAATTTCTATTAAAACTTTTTTTTTTGGTATGGTTTTCCTATTTTAACCTCATGATTCCAAGGTTGGAATCTCACAACATATTAAAATCAACTGCTATTATCTATAGCTTCTGAGAGCAATAGTTCAAGAACCGGTTTGTTCATGTAGGCAGAAGATATTTCTTGTGGGATTTGGTTCAGTGCCACTCACCCAAGCGGTTAGGAATAAATGTCAGTTGATGACTGTGCTGATTGAACTTGTAACTGAAAATGTCATCATTTAAAATTGTCTTAATTTTCTATTTCCCTTCTTCACCAACCAGAACTGAAGTATTACCAGAAACCACTGATTTGAAGCATATTGTAATCTTTGTTTCTAGTTACTTCTTTAAAAACAAACAAACAAAAAATAAACCTAAGAAAAGAGCCTTTTTTTTTGAGACTGAGTCTTGCTCTGTCACCCAGGCTAGAGTGCAGTGGTGTGATCTTGGCTCACTGCAACCTCTGCCTCCCAAGTTCAAGTGATTCTCCTGCCTCAGCCTCTTGAGTAGCTGGGATTACAGGCACGTGCCACCATGCCCAGCTAATTTTTGTATTTTTATTAGAGACCGGGTTTCACAACAGTGGTCAGGCTGGTCTCAAACTCCTGACCTTGTGATCTGCCCACCTCGGCCTCCCAAAGTGATTGGATTACAGACATGAGCCACCGTGCCTGGCCAATAATCTATTTTTTGACCCCCTAAGATTCTAGCCTAAGTCTACAAGAAAAGAATCACTTTGAATGAATCCACCAAAAGATCTATGTAAAACAACTAAATGTTTACTTATTCCTACTGTGATGTGACCTTAGCTTACATTTCCCATTTTTTTTTCTTCCTCTAGCCTCCTAAAGAAAGCTCCACTTTTGCCAAGGTGCTGTGGTCACTATTTGGATTCCAAAATTTGCAAGGATCAACTCACGGTTAATTTTATTCCTGAAGACTTTGCTAACCTACCAAACTTTTGCCACATTTTCAAGTACTCTAACTAAAATAAAATAGCCGGGCGCAGTGGCTCATGCCTGTAACCCCAGCACTTTGGAAGGCCGAGGTGGGCGGATCATGAGGTCAGGAGTTTGAGACCAGCCTGACCAACACGGTGAAACCCCGTCTCTACTAAAACTATAAAAAATTAGCCGGATGTGTGGCAGGCGCCTGTAATCCCATCTACTCAGGAGGCTGAGGCAGGAGAATCACTAGAACCTGGGAAGTGGAGGTTGCAGTAAGCCGAGACCGCACCATTGCACTCCAGCCTCGGAGACAGGGTGAGACTGAGTCTCAAAAATATTTAAAAATAAATAAATAAATAAAATAAAACAAAATAAAATAAAAGTAAATACCCTTCATAACATCCTTATAGCTTTAAGAAATGGATTTTCAAGTACTCTAAAATAAAATAATCCTTCATAACATCCTTACAGCTTAAAGAAATAGATTTTTTAAATTATTTGAAATTAGGATGTCAACTTTTTTTTTTTTGACACAGAGTCTCACTCTGTCCCTCAGGCTGAAGTGCAGTGGCACAATCTCGGGCTCACTGCAACTCCCGCCTCCCAGGTCCAAGCGATTCTCCTGCCTCAGGCTCCCAAGTAGCCGGGGTTACAGATACCCACCACCACACCCGGCTAATTTTTTGTAATTTTAGTAGAGACAGGGTTTCATCATGTTAGTCAGGAGTGTCTTGATCTCCTGACCTCATGATCCACCCGCTTCGGCCTCCCAAAGTGCTGGGATTACAGGCGTGAGCCACCAGGCCTGGCCTAGGATGTCAACTTTTAATCAGTAAGGTAGAAATTTTTAAGTTATTACTTTCAAAGTTATGACTTGAAATGGTTTCTCTGGGTATTTATTAATCCACCTGACTCCAAGTGCAGGTCTATTAATATGCAGAATAGACAAAAATAAACTTTGGCTCTAACCCTTGTTAAACTATAATTAACACTGCCCATACTTAATGGGATTGTATTGTATTGAAAAATAAACTAATCTCTGCTCTTTTTTTTTTCTTCCCTAAAATGAGCCTCAAATCTAAAAAGAAAATGACTCGAACATAAACACCAAGGTATAAATACATAACAAGAAAAGAAAAAATTATCAGAGAACCCTCAACAAGAACAAAGCCCTTCTCTACCGAAATGTTGTTTTTCCACTTAACCATAAAAGATGTATCTTCTTTTTTATTTTTGTAACAGAGTCTTGTCTATCGCCCAAGGTGGCACAACCTCAGCTAACTGCAACCTCCACCTCCCAGGTTCAAGCAATTCTCCTGCCTCAGCGTCTTGAGTAGTTGGGACTACAGGTGTACACCACCAAGCCTAACTAATTATTTTATTTTCTTTTATCTTTTTATTTGTTTTGAGATGGAGTTTTGCTCTTGTTGCCCAGGCTGGACTGCAGTGGCACGATCTCAGTGCACCACAACCTTTGCCTCCCGGGTTTAAGCGATTCTCCTGCCTCAGCCTCCCAAGTAGCTGGGATTACAGGCATGTGCCACCACGCCTGGCTAATTTTGTATTTTTAATAGAGATGAGGTTTCTCCATGTTGGTCAGGCTGGTGTCGACCTCCCGACTTCAGGTGATTCGCCCACCTTGGCCTCCCAAAGTGCTGGGATTACAGGCTAATTTTTATATTTTAAGTAGTGACAGGGTTTCACCTTGTTTGCCAGCCTGGTCTCGAACTCTTGACCTCAAGAGATCCACCTGCCTCGGCTTCCCAAATGCTGGGATTACAGGTGTGAGCCACTGCACCTAGCCAAAAAAGAGGCACTTTCTGAAATTTTATCTTCAGAGCACAGAACTTCACCAAATCACCGCCCCCACCTCCTCCTTTTTTTTTTTTTTTATTTTGCTTTGAGACAGAGTCTCGCTCTGTCACCTAGGCTGGAGTGCAGTGGCGTGATCTTGGCTCACTGCAACCTCTGCCTCACAGCATAAACCCTTTCGAGTAGCCATTAAAGGCTATAAAAATACTTCACAGAGTTAACTCACTGAGATATATAGTTATTCCTCGGTATCTTGCTGGCTTAGTTCCAAACCCCCTACCCCACCAAATGTCAAAATCTACGGATGCTCAAGTAAGTCCCTTATATAAAATGACATACTATTTGCATAAAACCTATACACATCCTCCTGTATACTTTAAATCATCTCTAGATTACTTATAATACCTAATACAATGTAAGTGTTACGTAAATAGTTGTTATACTATATTGTTTAGGGAATAATGACAAAAAAAGTTTGTACATATTCAGTACAAATGCAAGCATTCACTTTTTTTCCAAATATTTTTGATCTGCAGTTGGTTGAATCAAAGAATATGTGGATATGGAACCCACAGATAAGAAAGGACAACTGTACATGGGTCAAATACATCATTTTGAGCCTCCTTCCTTCTTTTCCTTCCTACTTACATCCCTAGCACAATGCTTCTATGTCCTGGGTAGTTGGTAGGTGCACTATACATGCTTGCTGAATATATGGATAAATGGATGGATGAATAAAGCATAGTTTTTGTATTACTTAAAACAGCCAGGTTCAAGTAAGTATTAAATTCATTTAGAAGAGCCATTAATTTTCCCTCAGCTGCAAGGATAGGAAGGGGAGTGGTATAAAATAGAAAACCACTTTGGCTTTTATGATGGTCAGTAGTATGTAGACTATTTTATTATCATCATGAAATAACAGACACATACCCCGCCCTTCCACAGAAATTGTTTCTCCAAGATCACAATAGACACTCTGAGCTAAGTACAATGGATGTTTGTCAGTCTATCTTGCTTGACCTTGCAACAACACTGACATAACTGACCACACTTTCTGGATATACAGTCATGCATAGCATTAACAATATTTCAGTCAAACCACATATACAATGGTGGTCCCAAAGATTATAATGAAGCTGAAAAATTCCAATCACTTCCTCACTTTGTAGCTGTCAATGTCATAGTGCAAAAGCATCACTCATGTATTTGTTGTGATACTGGTGTAAACAAAGCCGCTGTGCTGCCAGTTGTATAAAATTATAGCACATAAGGCCGGGTGTGGTGGATCACACCTGTAATTCCAGCACTGTGGGAGGCCGAGGCAGGCGGATCACAAGGTCAGGAGATCAAGACCATCCTGGCCAACATGGTGAAACCCTGTCTCCACTAAACATACAAAAAAATTAGCTGGGCATGGTGGCAAGCGCCTGTAGTCTCAACTACTCAGGAGGCTGAGGCCCAAGAATCTCTTGAACCCTGAAGGCGGAGGTTGCAGTGAGCCGAGATCGTGCCACTGCACTCCAGTCTGGTGACAGAGCGATACTCCATCTCAAAATAAATAAATAAATAAATAAATAAATTATAGCACACACAATTATGTACAGTACAAAATACTTGATATAATTATAATAAATTACTGTTATTGGTTCATGTATTTACTTTTTACCATTATTTTACAGTGTACTCTTTAGTAGAAAGGTGGTGCATGCCTGTAATCCCAACTACTTGGGAGGCTGAGGCAGGAGAATCATTTGAATTTGGGAGGTGGAGGTTGCAGTGAGCTGAGATCATGCCATTGCACTCCAGCCTGGGCCACAGAGCGAGACTCTCTCTCAAAAATAAAAAGAAAAAATAAAAAAGTAAAAAAAAAATTAGAAATTTTAAGAGTTGAAAAAAGTTTACAGAATAAGGGTATAAAAAATATTTTTGGGCCAGGTGTGGTGGCTCATGCCTGTATTCCTAGCACTTTGGGAGGCCGAGGCAGGCAGATTACTTGGGGTCAGGAGTTTGAGACCAGCCTTGGTCAACATGGTGAAACCCTTTCTCTACTAAAAATACCAAAAAAATAGCTGGGCATGGTGGTGGGCACCTGTAGTCCCAGCTACCTGGGAGGCTGAGGCAGGAGAATCACTTGAATTAGGGAGGCGGAGGTTGCAGTGAGCCCAGATCACACCACTGTACTCCAGCCTGGACAACAGAGTGAGACTCCATCTCAAATATATATATATATTTTTTTTATATAGCTATACAATGTATTTTTATTTTAAGCTGTTATTACAAGAGTCAAATTTTTTAAAAAAAAGTTTAAAAGTTAAAAGATTGCAATAAGCTAAGGTCAATTTTCTTGGAGGGGGGTCAATTTATTATTGAAGAAAAGTTCTTTTTAGAAATTTAGTGTAGCCTAAGTGTACAAAGTTTATAGAGTCTACAGTAGTATACAGTAAAATCCTTCACATTCATTTACTGCTCACTCACTGACTCACAGCAGAACAACTTCCATTCCTGCAAGCTCAATTCATGGTAAGTGCCCTATATATGTGTACCTTTTATATATATATATAATACTGGTTTTTGTTTGTTTGTTTATTTGTTTTGAGACAGAGTCTCACTCTGTTGCCCAGGCTAGAGTGCAGTGGCGCAATCACGGCTCACTGCAACCTCCGCCTCCCAGGTTCAAGCAATTCTTGTGCCTCAGCCTCCCAAGTAGCTGGGACTACAGGCACCTGCCACCACACACAGCTAATTTTTTTTGTATTTTTAGTAGAGATGGGGTTTCACTATGTTGCCCAAGTTAGTCTTGAACTCCTGAGCTCAGACAATCCGCTCGCCTCAGCCTCCCAAAATGCTAAGATTACAGGCATGAGCCACCATGCCCAGCCTATACTGTATTTTTACTATACCCTTCTGAAGTTTAGATATACAAATACCTACCATTGTGTTACAACTGCCTACAGCATTCTGTAGGGTAACATGCTGTACAGGTTTCTAGGCTAGAAGCAAAAGGCTGTACTATGTAGCCTATGTGTGTAGTAGGCTATACCATCTAGGTTTGTGTAAGTACACTTTATGACAACTGACACAACAACAAAATCACCTAACAATGCATTTCTCAGAAAGTATCCCCTTTGTCGGTAAGCAACACATGACTGTACCTTCTTCCCTTTTCCTCCTTCCTTCATGCTGTCCTTTCTTGGTTTTCTAACATGTGGGGTTGTACACTCTCTCTCTCTCTGTCTTCTTTGCTAACTGACTTTAAATACTGAGTTCCTCCGGACTTCATCCCAGGCCCTCTTCTCATCCTACATGAGTTGCTTTCCCAACTATAAAGAAAAAACCAAGCTTATCTTATTGACAGCTATATTTGCAACACCTATCACTGTGCCTACCACATAAGAAATAGGAATTCAGTAAATATTTGTTGAATTTAAATTAAATTTATATACGAAGGGCCAAAAATGTCAAGGTAATCTAGGTGGCAACAAACAAACCTAGAGGACTTATCAGATATCAAGACCTGTAGGTGTGGTTATTGGAACAGGATAAGCAAATAAACAGAACAAAATTAAAAGTCTAGAAATAGGTGGATCTATGTATGAGCCCCAGAATTCCAAAAACAGTAACAGTAATGAAAAGATGATGCCGTAACAAAAAGATGGTCTTTTCAATAAAGGGTATTGGAGTCAACTGAATATCCATATAGCAAAAAAGAGACCTTTTCACTTACAAAACCATATACAAAAATCAATTCCAGATGGATTGTAGGCCTAATTGTAAAATATAAACAAAAAGCCCTTAAAAGAAAACCTGGGAGAATCAACAATTTCTTAAACAGGTCACATCCTGGAATGGGACACCATTAGAAAGAAAAAAAGGCCGGGTGTGGTGGTGGGTGCCTATAATCCCAGCTACTCAGGAGACTGAGGCATGAGAATAGCTTGAACCCAGGAGGCAGAGGTTGCAGTGAGCCGAGATCACGCCACTGCACTCCAGCCTGGGCGACAGAGCGAGACTCCATCTCAAAAAGAAAAAAAAAAAAAGAAGTCACAAAACCAGTAACCATAAGTAAGACAGTATTAGAATAAAAACTCACAGAATGGGAGAAAATATATGCTCTCTCTCTCTCTCTATATATATATTTTCAACAAAAGACTTGTAACCAGAATATATAAAGGACTCCTACAAATCAATAAGAGTAAATATCCTCCCAAGAATAGGCAAAAGACTTCACCAAAAGATATTCAAATGACCAAAAAGCATATGAAAAGGTACTCTACCCCACTAATCAACAAAAACAAAAAAAGGCAGAATAAAACCAGAGTGGCTAAAACTGGAAAAGGCAGACAATACCAAGCATTAGGATGGGAGAAACCCCCTCTTTTTTTAAGCAACCCATTTTTCAAACAATGCTGGTGAAAGCATAATTTGGTATAACTATACAATCACAATGCAAAATCATTTAGCAGTATCTATTAAAGCTAAACATTCACAAACCTTATGACCCAGCAATTTAGCCTCTAGATACACACCCAATAGAAATGCAGACATGTTCATCAAAAGATATATTCGAAGCAGCATTACTCATAATAGCTAAACCTGAAAACAACCCATATATCCATCTATAATAAATGGATAAATAAATTTGTGAGGGACTCATATAATGGAATATGATAAGGCAAAGATAATGAATAGATGCCAACATTCTTTATTTTTATTTTTATTTTCTGTAGCTGGGACTACAGGTGCCTGCCACCACGCCTGGCTAATTTTGTATGTTTTGTAGAGATGAGGGTTTTGCCATGTTACCGAGGCTCATCTCAAATTCCTGAATTCAAGTGATCCTCCCACCTCGGCCTCCCAAAGTACTGAGATTACATGCGTGAGCCACTGTGCTTGGCCTGATTCCACTTGTATAAAACAGCATGCATAAATTGCATGAATGCAATGCTGAGTGAAATGCCTGATGCAAAAAAATATACACATATATACTATATGATTCCACTTAAAGTTCCTTTTTTTTTTTGAGACAAGGTCTCGCTCTGTTGCCTAGGCTGGAGTGCAGCGGTGTGACGACAGCTCACGGCAACCTCCAACTTAAAGTTATAATAAAACTAATTTATGGCATTAGAAGTCAAGATAGTAATCACCTTTACAGGGAAATAATGATTGCTAGGGAATCAAAACAAAAGGAGACTTCAGTAATCCTGGTGACATATTTATTCTGTTTGTTGAACTGGGTGTTCACTTTGAAAATTCAGAAAATTAGGCTGGGCACAGTAGCTCACACCTGTAATCCCAGCACTTTGGGAGGCCGAGGCAGGCAGATCACAAGGTCAAGAGATAGAGACCATCCTGGCCAACATGGTGAAATGCCATCTCTACTAAAAATACAAAAATTATCCAGGCGTGGTGGTGCACGCCTGTTGTCCCAGCTACTCAGGAGGCTGAGGCAGGAGAACTGCTTGAACTCAGGAGGTGGAGGTTGCAGTGAGCCGAGATCGCGCCACCACACTGCAGCCTGGCAAGAGAGCAAGACTGTCTCAAAACAAAAAAGAAAAGAAAAGAAAAGAAAATTCAGAAAACTAAACACTTATTTTTTGTGTAATTTTCTTTTTTTTTTTTTTTTTTTTTT
>NW_016811705.1:853101-857330 GCF_001698545.2 Rhinopithecus bieti
GTCTGGCTCTGTCGCCCAGGCTGGAGTGCGGTGGCCGGATCTCAGCTCACTGCAAGCTCCGCCTCCCAGGTTCACGCCATTCTCCTGCCTCCGCCTCCCAAGTAGCTGGGACTACAGGCGCCCGCCTCGTCGCCCGGCTAGTTTTTTGTATTCTTTAGTAGAGACGGGGTTTCACCGTATTAGCCAGGATGGTCTCGATCTCCTGACCTTGTGATCCGCCCGTCTCGGCCTCCCAAAGTGCTGGGATTACAGGCTTGAGCCACCGCGCCCGGCCTTGTGTAATTTTCTGTACATGTTATACAGCACTTCCATAAAGTTTACAAAGACACAAATAGAAAAATGAGCCAGGCATGGTGGCATGTGACTATAGTCACAGCTACTTCAGAGGCTGAGGTGGAATCGCCACCTAACACCAGGAAGTTTGAGGCTGCAGTGAGCTGTGATTGTGCCACTGCACTACAGCCTGGGTGACAGTGAGACTCTGCCTCAAAAAATTTTATTAAAGTTTACAAAACACATATTTGTAAAGGTAAAGAGAAAAAAATAGTACGATCTGGCCAAATAGGAGAGAGAGCCTTAAGTCTGTGTCATCTAAGCTAAGGAAATAAACTAGGGATTCCCTATGTGCCAGGCCTGTACTAGAGGCACTAAACGTAAAGATTTGTGTTTGAAAAGACTCAAAATTCTGTGGCCAGGCATGGTAGCTTATGCCTGTAATCCCAGCACTTTGGGAGGCTGAAGTAGGAGAATCACTTGAGCCCAACAGCCTAGGCAATATAGTGAGACCTTATCTCTACAAAAAATTTAAAAATTAGCTGAGCATGGTGATGTGCACCTGTGGTCCCAGGTATTCAGGAGGCTAAGGTGGGAGGACTGCTTGAGCCCAGGAAGTTGAGGCTGCAGTGAGCCATTGATTGTGTCAATGCACCCCAGCCTGGGCAACAGAGTGAGACCCTGCCTTAAAAAAAAAAAAAAAGATGCAAAGTTCCTTGACTACAAAGAGCTCACAGTGTAAGAAAAGAAAAATTCAAATAACTTTGGTCAATTATTCGATATTCCCTAGGTAACCTAGAAAGCTTTTAAAATTGTTAAAAGCTAAGGCAATTCACATGCAGGAAACTGCAGGAAGTCCACATCTTCTGAGTGAGGATCTGTTAAGTAATTCCAGACATGACTAAGTTTGAGAACAGAAGAGGAAAGGGAGCAGAAAGGTAGCCAGGTGAGCCAGATGTGGCTTAGTGGACACTATGTAGAGCACCTTGGGTTTTTTTATGTTTCTCACCTCTCTGTTAGTCTTGGGTTAATTTGTTTCATTCATTCCATAATTTTATGAAGGGCCTCCTGGCCATGAAGTAGCAATTCCAATTTTACCTCCCTTTTTTATAGAGTTTGTCTGTAACATTTTTCTTTTTATAGAGACAGAGTCTTGCTCAGTCACCCACGCCAGAGTTAAGTGGCATGATCATAGCCCTCACTGTAGCCTTGATCTCCTTGGCTCAAGAGATTCCCCCACCTCAGTCTCCCAAGTACCTAGGACCACCAGCATATACCACCACACCCAGCTAATTTTTCTTTCACCCACGCCAGAGTTCGGTGGCATAATCATAGCCCTCACTGTAGCCTTAATCTCCTTGGCTTAAGAGATCCTCCCACCTCAGTCTCCCAAGTACCTAGGACCACCGGCATATACCACCACACCCAGCTAATTTTTCTTTCCCTTTTCCTTACTTTTATTTTATTTTATTTTTATTTATTTGTTTGTTTGTTTTATTTATTTATTTATTTATTTTCTGGCAATAGAGTGCTGCCACATCGCCCAGGCTGGTCTCAAATGCCTGGCCTCCAGTTATTCTCCTGCCTTGGCCTCCCAAAGTGTTGGGATTAAAGGCATGAGCTGCTGTACCAGGTTCTCTTGTCTGTAACTCCGAAGAGAATACGGAGGCTATTAGGTAGTAATGTCTCCTATTTCCCCATTGCCCACCAACAAGCCCTCCCTTACAAACTTATCTGTATTCCCTTCCATATTCCCTTTCCTTTCTCAGAGGAAGCTGAGTCTCCCTACAAGACCACAATTAATTCCTCCATCTGTGGTCTAGAACCCATTCCTTCTAGCTTCCTTGAGACCTAGCTAATTAGTTTAGTTATTCCCAACTCTCTCATTCCCATTCCTGGCAGGCTATTTGAAAGAAACCTCTAGGTCTTAGTTAACTTCCTTACTTCCAGTTAACTCCCCAACTTACTGCAGTCTGGCTTCTGCCCCTACCATTCTACATAAATCACTCTTGGTACTGACCTTACCAAAGTCACCAATGACCAAATCATACTTTTCAAGTCCTATTTTATTTGTGCATTCTTCGTAAAACACTTCTGATAAAAACAATTATAAGATGCCTCCCCAAGATTCCAGGCTAGAAGCTAAAAAGGAACCTAAATCCTATAACTGCAATTCTTCCAACAACAAGAAGGCACTTGAAGAAGGATTTCTCCCAAGAGCTTCTAGATGAGAACTCAGCCTGGCCACCATCTTAATTTCAGCTGATTAACACCCTGAACAAAGAACCTAACCATGGTGCACCACACGTCTGACCTACGGAACTGTTAATAAATGTTGTTTTAAGCCATTAAACTTGTGATGATTTGTTACACAACAGTAGCAAACTAATACAACACTATTCCATTTTCATTTAAGATACTGCTCTCCTATATCTTTACTTATCTCTTAATGTTTCTTCTCAATCTTCTGCCCCCTAAATACAGTCTCTCCCAGGCTTTTCCTAATTCTGCACACTCTCCTTAATCAATGTTATATTCATAAAGTTCACCACTATTTAGGTCTCCGGATGAAATGTTTTTACTAAGCTACAGACCGCTATTTAACTATTTCTCTATCAGAGGATCCTATTAGCACCTCTTCTCCCATACATTTGCTTGCACATTTATATTTGGTTAACTTATCCTACTTAATGGCACCTCCATCAATGTAGTCACACAAGTTAGGAACCTGGACATGATTCTTCCCCTTCTCCCTGAGAGACAAGTCTAACTGGTTGATAAAACTTATTAATCCTGCCTCCTAAATTTCTGACTGACATCCCCTCATCTTCATTCACAACGAGTATAATACTGTACCTGAACTACAGCAGTGATCTCCTAATGTCTCTCATCTAGTATTCTTCCAAATGTGGCCTCCATACTAAATCCTGAGTAATCATCCAAACATAGTTTTACCATGTTATGCCCCTTCCTAAAACTCTCTAATAACTTTTCCCTTACCATGAGGATAAAATACAAACCTCTTTGTTTATTTTTGTTGTTGTTGTTGTTTTGTTTTTTGTTTTTGAGACAATCTCACTCTGTTGCCCGGCTGGAGTGCAGTGGCGCATCTCGGCTCACTGCAACCTCCGTCTCCCGGGTTCAAGTGATTCTCCTGCCTCAGCCTCCTGAGTAGCTGGGACTACAGGTGTGTGCCACCATACCCAGCTAATTTTTGTATTTTTAGTAGATGGGGTTTCACCATGTTGGCCAGGATGATCTCGATCTCTTGATCTCGTGATCCGTCCACCTCAGCCTCTCAAAGTACTGGGATTACAGGCATGAGCCACTGTGTCCAGCCCAAACTTAACTCTTCTACACGTACTCTTCCCAGTCATGCCAACCTAACTCAAATGTCCATTCTTTGAAGCTTTCCTTGACCATGTAAGCAGAACTGCTGATTCCTTCCTTTATACAACTTTGTAATATACATATATCTCTATTACAGTATTTATTCTTCATATTTCAGCGTAATTATTTGTTTACACATCTGCCTTTCCTAGAAGACCTGCAGGGTTGGGACTATATTCATCTTTGTAACCCAGGTACTGGGCCTCAAACATAGAGATGCTGGATAAAAGTTTGTTTATCAAATCAAAGAACAGATACCTTTTATCCCAATTTGTTGAAATGTCAAGCACTTCTTTAACATTAGACAAAGAGAAGTTATATGGATTCTATTGCCATAAAATGTGTTCCAAAAACCCTATGCTTAATAATGCAAAGTTTAATGTTTACGAAGACATTCCATATTGAAATTCAGTATAATTTACCTTTCTCCTGTTGGAGGATATTTAATTTGTCTCCAAGTTTTCACTATTTTCCAAACTGATTGTTTCCTTGAGCCATATTTCTAAAGAAGAAATTGCTCAATTGGAAGGCATAACATTGTTTTGATACATATTAACAAATTATTT
>NW_016811705.1:857642-866839 GCF_001698545.2 Rhinopithecus bieti
TTATTATTTTTATTTTTATTTATTTATTTATTTATTTATTTATTTATTTACTTATTTTGAGGCAGGGTCCCTGTCTCCCAGGCTGGAGTGCAGTGGCACCATCAGAGCTCACTGCAGCCTCAACCTCGCAGACTCAAGGGATCCTCCTGCCTCAGTCCCCCAAGCAGCTGGGATTATACACTTGGGCCACCACACCCAGCTAATTTTTTGTATTTGTAGTACAGATAGAGTTTTGCCATGTTGCCCAGGCTGGTTTCAAACTCCTGGGCTCAAGCAATCCTCCTGCCTTGACCTCCCAAAGTGCTGGGATTACAGGCGTGAACCACCTTGCCAAAAATTTGCTTTAGAAAGCTTGCAGCAGTTTACACTTCCATTGGAAATTAGCTTCTATATAAAAACAACGTATAAAGAATATTAAAAAACAGAATCTGGTTCCTGATAATGTAATAATGTAGAAAAGGACCTCAACTCTTCTTTTTTTTGAGACAGTTTCACTCCTGTCATCCAGGCTGGAGTGCAGCGGTGCAATCTCGGCTCACTGAAACCTCTGCCTCCTGGGTTCAAGCGATTCTCCTGCCTCAGCCTCCTGAGTAGCTGGGATCACAGGCGCCCACCACCAAGCCCAGCTAATTTTTGTATTTTCAGTAGAGATGGGGTTTCCCCATGTTGGCCAGGCTGGTCTCGAACTCCTGACCTCAGGTGATCCGCCCACCTCAGCCTACCAAAGTGCTGGGATTACAGGCGTGAGCCATCGTGCCCAGTCTCTCAACTCTTTCAATATGCCAAATAATATTAAGTCCCTTTTAACATCCTAATTTTTTTTTTTTTCTTTTTTTCTGAGACCAAGTCTTGCTCTGTCACCCAGGCTGGAGTGCAATGGTATGCCATCTCGGCTCACTGCAACCTCCGCCTCCCGGGTTCACGCGATTATCCTGCCTCAGCCTCCTGAGTAGCTGGGATTAAAGGTGCCTACCACCACGCCTAGCTAATTTTTGTATTTTTAGTAGAGATGGGATTTTGTCATCTTGGCCAGGCTGGTCTTGAACTCCTGACCTCAGGTGATTCACCCTCCTCAGCCTCCCAAAGTGCTGGGATTATAGGCATGAGCCACCATGCCTGGCCAACGTCCTAATATATTTAATACTTTGTCATTCTTCTTCATCATACCATCATATGATAATGAAATAGTGCAGATAAATTACATACTTATAGCTGATGTTTATTAGCTGTAGATTCCTTTTCAGAATATGACACAAGTATATACACGTGTGTGTATTCCATAGGAATAGGAGAAAAAGATAAGCAGCCTTCATCTATGCTCAGTTTCCAGACTTCAATTATATTTTTTGAACTAATATTTATATATATATTTTATGTACTTGTGTTCATCTTAGGTCAAAAAATGTTCACTAGATATTTTATATACATATATATATACATACACACACACATATATATATATTTTTTAAAGAGTCTCTTGACTCAGCCTCCTGAGTAGCTGGAACTACAGGTGCTCGCCACCATGCTCAGATAATTTTTTTGTATTTTTAGTAGAGATGTTAGCCATGTTAGCCAGGATGGTCTCGATCTCTTGACCTCGTGATTCGCCTGCCTCAGCCTCCCAAAGTGCTGGGATTACAGGCACAAGCCACCACCTGGCCCTTTCTTTCCTTTTTTTTTTTTTTTTTATTTTGAGACAGAGTCTCACTCTGTTACCCAGGGTGGAGTGCAGTGGCGCAATCTCGGCTCACTGCAACCTCTACCTCCCGGGTTCAAGCAATTCTTCTGCCTCAGATTCCTGAGTAGTGGGGATTACAGGTACAAACCACCATACCTGGCTGATTTTTGTATTTTTAGTAGACATGGGGTTTCACCATGTTGGCCAGGCTGGTCTTAAACTCCTGACCTCAAGTGATTCACCAGCCTCAGCCTCCCAAAGTACTGGGATTACAGGTATGAGTAACCACGCCCAGCCATTCTGTCATTTCTTTAGAGCCCTGCTCAAACCCTACCTCCTAACAATATCATCTATGGCCGGGCGTGGTGGCTCACGTGAGACCAGCCTAACCAACATGGAGAAATCCCGTCTCTACTAAAAATACAAAATTAGCGAGGCGTGGTGGCACATGCCTGTAATCCCAGCTACTAGGGAGGATGAGGCAGGAGAATCACTTGAACCCAGGAGTTGGAGGTTGCAGTGAGCCGAGATCACGCCATTGCACTCCAGCCTAGTTAAGAAGAGTGAAACTCCGTTTCAAAATAGACATATATATCATCTATCTGTACCACATATTCATTGCTTTACATTTCTGTTTACCTGTTCTGGCATATAATTACGTTAATTCCCAAACTAGAACTCTAAGCTTCTCGAGGCCAGGCACTGCAACTTATCTTTTTTTCTTTCTCAGAGCCAGTATAATATCTTGCATAGAGCTTAGTAACAACTGCAGCTAATGTTTATGTGGCAAATACTGATACAATGCTAGGTACTTTCCACATATTAATTCATTTAACCCACACAATAAATCTATGAGGTAAACACTGTTCCTGTCCCCAGATGCAGATGATAAAACATAAACTTAAGTGACTTACCTGCCCACTGTCACAAAACTCGTGGCAGAACTAGGACCTAATTTCAGTTCTGCTTGACTCTACAGCTGTCTTTTGGCTCCTCACACAAGCAAGTCCTCTTGTCCTACTTGATCCATGAAGCCCAGGAGATAGCTTGGACTCCAAAGGTGTGTTAAGAGGGCAAACTGTGATTCAGCAACTTTTCTTTCTCCCACTGACACAAAGCTTTTATGTAATGATCTTTCCCTGAAAACCAGACATAAGCTCTAACCAAATAATTCTGAATTCCACTGATGGGCAAGACCCAGTCTTACTGCAGGGTATCCTAAAATCATATGTCTTCTGGCAGGGCGTGGTGGCTCCTGCCTGTACAATCCCAGCACTTTGGGAGGCAGAGGCGGGCAGATTACCTGAGGTCAGGAGTTTGAGACCAGCCTGACCAATATGATGAAACCCCATCTCTACTAAAAATACAAAAATTAGCCAGGTGTGATGGCATGCACCTGTAATCTCAGCTACTCAGGAGGTGAGACAGGAGAATCACTTGAACCCGGGAAGCAGAGGTTGCAGTGAGCCAAGATCACACCACTGCACTCCAGCCTGGGCAACAAGAGCAAAACTCCATCTCAAAATAATAATAATAATCATCATCATCATCATCATTTGTCTTCAAGATAATTTCTTGACTATTTGTTTTTTTTTCTTCTTCTTTTTGAGACTGAGTCCTGCTCTGTTGCCCAAGCTGGAGTGCAATGGCGCACTATCTCGGCTCACTCTACCTCCTGGGCTCAAGCAATTATCCTGCTTCAGCCTCTCGAGTAGCTGGGATTGCAGGCACACACCACCACACCTAGCTAATTTTTGTATTTTCAGTAAAGACGGGGTTTCGCCATGTTGGCCAGGCTGGTCTCAAACTCCTGACCTCAGGTGATCCACCCACCTCAGCCTCCCAAAGTGCTGGGATTACAAGCGTGAGCCACTGCGCCCAGCCAGTTGACTGTTTTTAAGATGATTATTCATCAAAAGTACTAATTTTAGTCTTCAGAGATCCAGTGAGCAAGGCTGGTCCAGGCTTGAAGTAATGGAGAAAACCTTTGTTTGCTACAACCTCTACTTTAACAGCCAGCAGCTAGTAGGTTCTGTACAAGCTGATGAGTCACAGGGACTATCAGGAAAAAAAAAAAAGGGCAAGAGTCAATATGTCTACGCAGGTTGCCCTTGGATTCTAGTATCTGAAACCAAGTAGTATTTGTGTAATATCAGTGTCTTACATTCACAGAGGCATTAGACTTTATCTAACTCCTTCACCTTTATTATCTCACTTGATGCTAACAGCCCTGCGCAGTGAAGACAGTATAGACAGGACCTTCACATTCACTTCTGCAGATTGTTCAGTGCGCCAGAAGGCTAGCCAAGAAGGCTAGTGAAGATGGAAATTTAGAGCATGCTCTTCTCACCAAGTTCATAAACCTTACTGTAAAGCTGCATGTGTCCAAAGGAAGGGGTCCCTTTTTTTGTTTTTTTTTTTGGGGGGGGGGGACAGAGTCTCGCTCTGCGCCTAGGCTGGAGTACAATGGCGTGATCTCAGCTCACTGTAACCTCTACCTCCTGGGTTCAAGGAATTCTTCTGCCTCAGCCTCCCAAGTAGCTGGGATTACAGGTGCCCACCACGACGTCTGGCTGTATTTTTAGTAGAGACAGGGTTTCACTATGTTGGCCAGGCTGGTCTCGAACTCCTGACCTCAGGTGATCCACCCACCTCAGCATCCTAAAGTGGTGGGATTATAGGCGTGAGCCACCACACCTAGCCTCTTTTTTCCGAATTTCTACAAAGGGACTATGTGAGCAGGCGACAGCACTTAGGATGACTGTTGGGATCCCTATCTTAAAGATGTGAAAATCGAGGCTCAGAGATGTTACAAGACACAACTAATAAGTGGTGAGTCCAAGATTAGAATTCAGGTCTTCCAATTCATTAGGAAGCAAGCCTTTTCAACTATACTACAAGAAGTCTCCCAATGGTTCAATTTAGTATGTGCTATTTCTGTCTTGTCGTGTTGCAGACTGGTATCCTCAGCCCCTTGCTCTAACCAACTGAAGCAAAATCTACAGGTTTTTGGCATAGCTGTAATCTGAAGTCATATCTATTCTCTTCTTGAGGAAGCTGAGAAATAGATATGTGTGCCAACTGTCCTAAAAGAGATACTTTAGATGAATCTCCTACCACTTTTGAAAAAATAAATTAGACCACTTGCCCTAATGCTGCTAACAGATCATGATATCATCACAGTAACAGGTATTAACATTATATTATGGAGGTGAAGTGTAAAAAGGACATGGGATATAAAATCTAATTATCTAAATGCAGATACTAGCACTACCACTTACTAGCTGCCTGTCCCTAGGTGATTAACAATAACCAATATTTATTGAACTCATATTAGTTGCAATGATGTGTACTTTATTTACATGAAGAATAATTTTGTACAACTCTAAGAGTTAAGTACCTGCATCATCCCCATTTCACAGACGAGGATTCTGAGGCTAAAGTAACTTGTCCTGGGCTATAATGTTGGCAAGTAGAGAAGACAGGATTCCAACCCAGGCAATCTAGCTCTAAAACCCATGTTTGGCCGGGCGCGGTGGCTCGCGCCTGTAATCTCAGCACTTTGGGAGGCCAAGGCCGGTGGATCACGAGGTCAGGAGATTGAGACCATCCTGGCTAACATGGTGAAACCCCATCTCTACTAAAATACAAAAAATTAGCCAGGCGTGGTGGCAGGCGCCTGTAGTCCCAGCTACTTGGGAGGCTGAGGCGGGAGAATGGCGTGAATCCGGGAGGCGGAGCTTGCTTAAGCCCAGGAGTTCAAGACCAGCCTGGGCAACAGAGAGAGATCTTATGTTTTTTAAAATTAAAAAAAAATAAGTAAATAAATAAATAAATAAAACTCATGTTCTCAATTTCTCAGTCTTTGTTTCCTCTGGAATAAAATGGAGATAACATTAACAGCTGCCTAAATAATTAAAATCATATAAGTGTGCATTAAAGCATCTTTTTTTTTTTTTTTTGAGACAGGGTCTTCTTATTCCTGTATCCCAGCAGGGAGTATAGCAGCATAATCGTGGCTCATTGCAGTCTTGACTCCAAGGCTCAAGAAAAAAAAAATCCTCCTGCCTTTTTTGTTTGTAGGGACGAAGTCTCACTAGGTTGCCCAGGCTGGTCTCAAATTCCTGGGCTCAAGTAGTCCTCCTGCCTCAGCCTCCCAAAATGCTGGGACTATAGGCGTGAGCCATAGCACAAAGCCGAAAGCATTTTTTTGTTGTTGTTGGAGACAGTCTCGCTCCATAGCCCAGGCTGGAGTGCAATGACTCGATCTAGACTCACTGCAACATTTGCCTCCCAGGTTCAAGCAATTCTCATGCCTCAGCCCCCGGAGTAGCTGGGATTACAGGCATGTACCATCACACCTGGCAAATTTTTGTATTTCTAGTAGAGACAGGGTTTCGCCATGTTGGCCAGGCTGGTCTCGAACTCCTGGCCTCAAGTGATCCACCCAACTTGGCCTCCCAAAGTGTTGGGATTACAGGCGTGAGCCACTGTGCCCAGCCCAATAAAGCATTTTTAATAAACTGTAAAGCAGTAAAGGTCAATGTATGAAATCCAAAGCTAATACTGACATGTGGATGAGATTGTCCAGTAGATGGGATGGTCTAGAATCTACACCTAAGTATAGATTTTCTTCTCTCTTTCCCACTTAATGTCAGGAGTCAAATTAGTTGTGTTAATCCCATGTTTCTAGAAAAACAATGATCTTGGTGCTTGAGGTTGGGGGTTGCGTCGCTCTCTGGTAAAGGCGTGCAGGTGTTGGCCGCGCCCTCTGAGCTGGGATGAGCCGTGCTCCCGGTGGAAGCAAGGGAGTGCAGCCGGAGCCATGGCCAGTACAGTGGTAGCAGTTGGACTGACCATTGCTGCTGCAGGATTTGCAGGCCGTTATGTTTTGCAAGCCATGAAGCATATGGAGCCTCAAGTAAAACAAGTTTTTCGAAGCCTACCAAAATCTGCCTTCAGTGGTGGCTATTATAGAGGTGGGTTTGAACCCAAAATGACAAAACGGGAAGCAGCATTAATACTAGGTGTAAGCCCTACTGCCAATAAAGGGAAAATAAGAGATGCTCATCGACAAATTATGCTTTTAAATCATTCTGACAAAGGAGGATCTCCTTATATAGCAGCCAAAATCAATGAAGCTAAAGATTTACTAGAAGGTCAAGCTAAAAAATGAAGTAAATGTATGATGAATTTTAAGTTCATATTAGTTTGTGTATATGAGTACTAAGTTTTATAATAAAATGCCTCAGAGCTACAATTTAAAAAAAAAAGAAAACAATGATCTTGCTACGCAGGTATTTCTTATCCCACCTCTTCCTATATCCTGTTTCCTGCTTATAGAAGAAAAATATACAGTGGGACATATTCTTAAACACCCACAGGATGCCAATTTTTAAAAAAATATTCTGTAGAGTTGGGGTCTTGTTATGTTGCCCAGGCTGGTCTCAAACTCCTGGTCTTAAGGGGTCCTCCCTGTTGGCCTCCCAAAGCACAAGAATTACATGCATGAGCCACTGTACCTAGCCAGATTTTAAAATTAGTTTTAAAAATTTGTGTATTGAGAGAATTTCCTCATCATCTGGTGATGATGTTTACACTAACTAGCATTCCCTGATCATTTAGTCTATGTAGGCATCTAGATAAGAATTTTACATGTCTTATCAGTTAATCCTCATAATAATCCTAAAAGATGTAAGCTATCATTCTTCTCATTTTTCAGATAAGGAATCTTAGAAATGATCAATAATGGCTGGTCACGGTGACTCACGCCTATAATCCCAGCACTTTGGGAGGCTGAGGTGGGCAGATCACCGGAGGTCAGGAGTTCAAGACCAGCCTGGCCAAGATGGCAAAACCCCGTCTCTACAAAAATATAAAAATTAGCTGGGCATGGTGGTGCATGCCTGCAATCCCAGCTACTCAGAAGGCTAAGGTGGGAGAACCACTTGAACCTGGGAGACTGGGAGGCGGAGGTTGCAGTAAGCTGAGGTCACACCACTGAACTCCAGCCTGGGGGACAGAGTGAGACTCCATCTCAAAAACAAAAAAAAAAAGATTAATAATTTACCCAAGGTGACATAACTAGTAGGTGAATAAATTCAGGTCTATTTTTATTCCGAGGCTTAACTGTTATCCCTCACCAACAGCCACACCCAGGCATAACTGGGAATAACATCAGTGCCTACATTTTCTTTACATACAATCAGGCCTCTGCCTTCAGGTGTTTCTTCCTTTGGTGATCATATTTTTTCTCAATCAAAAGTCAGGCTTAGCCGGGCATGGTGGCATAAGCCTGTACTCTCACCTACTCAGGAGGCTGAGGCACAAGAATCACTTGAACCCAGGAGGCAGAGGTTGCAGTAAGCCAAGATCACACCACTGCACTCCAGCCTGGGTGACACAGCGAGACTCCATCTCAAAAAAAATTTTAAAAAATTTTAAAAATCATTTGATTGAAGGTATATAAAAACATGGCTGGATGGTCGGGCACAGTGTTTCATAGCTGTAATCCCAACACAATGGGAGGCCGAGGCAGCATGATCACTCGAGACCAGGAATTTGAGACCAGGCTGCACAACATAGACTTTTCTCTGTAAAAAAATTTTAAGGCCGGGCATGTGGCTCACTCCTGTAATCCTAGAACTTTGGGAGGCCAAGGTGGGCAGATCACCTGAGGTCAGGAGTTTGAGACCAACCTGGACAACATGGTGAAACCCCATTTCCACTAGAAATACAAACATTAGTCGGGTGTGATAGCATGCGCCTGTGGTCCCAGCTTCTTGGGAGGCTGAGGCGAGAGAATCACTTGAACCTAGGAGGCGGAGGTTGCAGTGAGCTTAGATCCTGACACTGAACTCCAGCCTGGGCAACAGAGTGAGACTCCGCCTCAAAGAAAAATAAACAAATAAAAGTCAAAGCATGTGGTCTGACAATTTGAAATAAATTTCAGAAAAATCCAAGACTTGTGGTTATTGGACCTTTTTTTACCTTTCTCCCCAAGACCTAATCACCTAGAACAAGCCTATTCAGATTGTTCTCAGCTTCTCTTTTTAGACCAAACCTAGCTCCTCTTAGTGTTCCAGAGTTAAACCCATCTCCCAGGCAGAAGCCTCCACCTAAACTCTTCACCCAAAAGCCTCAGAGCCTCTTAGTGACAGACTTCAATTAGTCTTAGCCTTATGAAAAATGTCTCTCCCAAAAGAAAAAGACAGGGTGGACACGATGGCTCATGTCTATAATCCCAGCACTTTGGGAAGCCGAGGCGGGTGGATCACCTGAGCTCAGGAGTTTGAGACCAGCCCGGCCAATATGGTGAAACCCCGTCTCTACTAAAAATAACAAAATTAGCTGGGCGTGGTGGCAGGCGCCTGTAATCCCAGGGACTCAGGAGGCTGAGGCAGAAGAATCGCTTGAACCCAGGAGGTAGAGGTTGTAGTGAGCCAAGATCACACCATTGCACTCATCCGGGGCAACAAGAGCAAAATTCCGTTTCAAAAAGAAGAAAGAAAGAAGAAAG
>NW_016811705.1:868330-889312 GCF_001698545.2 Rhinopithecus bieti
AAAAAAAAAAAAAAAAATTTAGCCAGGCTTGGTGGCAGGTGCCTGTAATTCCATCTACTTAGGAGGCTGAGGGAGGAGAATCACTTGAAGCCGGGAGGCAGAGGTTGCAATGAGCCAAGATTGCACCATCACACTCCAGCTGGGGAGACAAAAGCAAGACTTCATTTCCAAAAAAAAAAGATGGTCATTAAAGGCCTCCTTGACTAGATGAAACGTGAATTAAAAGAAAGAGCCATCCATACGGCTGGTGGTAGAGGATGCAGAGGGAACAACTAATGTGAAAATCCTAATGCAGGTGTAAGGCTTTCAAGCTGCGGTTGGCAAATTTCTTCTGCAGCACCACATAGTAAATATTTTAGGCTTTGTTAAGTCCCAGAAAGTCTCTTGTTGCATATTCTTTTTGTTCTTGTTGTTTTACAACCCTTTAAAATATAAAACCATTCTTAGTTTTGGCAGTATAAAATAGGTCTCCAGAAAAATTTGACCTCTGCCAAGACTCCTGCTTTAGAGGAACACACAATCTATTGGAGCTAGAGGGTAAGTGGACCAGAAGGAAAGCAATATAAGATGAGGTGTGAAAGGCAGTCAGCAGCCAGATCATAGAGGGGACCTTTTAGACTAAGATTTTTTTTTAAGTGTGATGGGAATCCACTGGAGAGTTTTAAGCAGAGCTGTGACATGATCTGATTTATGCTTTAAAAAGGTCACCTTGGCTCTGTGTAAAGAACAGACTGTGGCAGAGTTAAGAGTAGAAACAGGCCGGGCGCGGTGGCTCAAGCCTGTAATCCCAGCACTTTGGGAGGCCGAGACAGGCGGATCACGAGGTCAGGAGATTGAGACCATCCTGGCTAACACAGTGAAACCCCGTCTCTACTAAAAAATACAAAAAAACTAGCCGGGCGAGGTGGCGGGCACCTGTAGTCCCAGCTACTCAGGAGGTTGAGGCAGGAGAATGGCGTAAACCCGGGAGGCGGAGCTTGTAGTGAGCTGAGATCTGGCCACTGCACTCCAGCCTGGGCAACAGAGCGAGACTCCGTCTCAAAAAAAAAAAAAAAAAAAAAAGAAAAAAAAAAAACAGATTAGGAAATTGGTTATTATATCATCCAGGCTGGTAAGGACGAGTGTGATGCTGGTGGTAGAGATGGAAATGACTGAACAGGATGTGAACTGAACAAACAGATTAGGAAATTGGTTATTATATCATCCAGGCTGGTAAGGACGAGTGTGATGCTGGTGGTAGAGATGGAAATGACTGAACAGGATGTGAACTGAACATCTTCAATGAAAGCCATGTTTATTATTGGTTAGTAAAATCATGGAAGTATTCTTGAAATTTTCCTTTAAAATCAAAAGAGCTTGTGTTGACCTATAAAATTAATTTATTAATTAATTTATTTATTTAGAGATGTAGTCTTGCTCTGTTGCCAGAATGAACTGCAGTGGCATGATCTGGGCTCACTGCCCCCTCCGCCTCCCAGGTCCAAGCGATTCTCCTGCCTCCACCTCCCAAATAGTTGGGACTACAGGCACGCACCACCATGCCCAGCTAATTTTTGTATTTTTATTAGAAACGGGTTTCACCATGTTGGCCAGGATGGTCTCGATCTCTTGACCTTGTGATCCACCTGCCTCAGCCTCCCAAAGTGCTGGGATTATAGGCATAAGCCACTGCAACCGGCCGACCTATAAATTTTATTAAGCTTAATGGATAGAAAAATCTTGGTTAATCAAATTTTTGCAACATTTTGACATGTTTGATTTATAGATGTTTGAACTTTTGATAGATATTTTTTCCTCTCTTCCTAGTGAAATGATTCACAGTTTTTCTGTGAATATCACCTGTTCCTGATATTCATTACTTTCCTTTCTTCACCTAAATGTATGATAAAGTATACTTAAAATGCTCCTCTAGTCCAGGTGATGTGGCTCACACCTGTAATCTCAGCACTTTGGGAGGCTGGGACAGGAAGATTGCTTGAATACAAGAGTTCAAGACCAGCCTGGGCAACGTAGCAAGACTCCATCTCTAGTAAAAAAATAAAATGTTCCTCTAATGTTTGAGTGTACTGCAGTCAACCAAAAGAAAACTGCTCTTTTAAAATCTGAGAAACTTCCAACTTCCCTTGGCAACACACCCTTCTCTCTCAAAGTTTTCACCATGAGGAGGTTGTAAACATAGACTTGTCTCACACAACTTGAATTCATTTTCTTGTCCTTTGGTTCATAAAACACTACTGAACATTTTGAAAATTCATTGAGTGTACATTTAATTTGGGTATATTTTTGTATATATGTTAAAAGTTATTAAACATTTGGGGGGGTGGCAGAACAAAGCATAATAGACACACAAAGAGGTTTCCATGATGGCAACCATTAGGGGTGGGGAGATTAACTGGGGAGTTTCATAGACTGAGTTCCTTGGAAACACTATGAAACCAAGATTTGCATGCAAGAAATTTCAGGAGGGCACAATTAGCAAATACACTTGCAATGAAATGGGGAAGTCAGGATTAGTCACAGGGAGACACTGACCCCTACTATAGCTGCAACTGAGTCCTCAGTTGATTCTATGATGAGCTCTGGAACTGGAAAGATCCCTCAGTCACATCCTCAAATGAGCAAGGAAGCTGGATCTTTGTATCCTGCATCAGCCAGTCACTGGCGATGGGCTCCTGGGAGCACAATCCTGGGCAAGACAACTTTCTATATCCTAAGGCAATGCCCAGGAAAAAAAAAAAAAAAAGGCTTCAAGATATCAACAGCTACAATTCCCAGCACCTAAGGGATCATCACCCATGAAGATGGGATTTAGGCTGAAACAGCACAGTATCTACCATCAAGGCACAAAGTGTTTTACCATGGGCAAATAGTAATTTTATTAAAATACTATAGGAAGTTTTAGTATACCAAATATGCTAATTAGCATAAATATGGAATACAGCCATGGAATATAGCATTTCACCATATATAGAGAGTATTTTTATTAAAAATAAACAAAATCTTCATGTTCAAAGATTTGGGAATACTTTGTTATACATGCTGCTGGAAAAGTGACTCAAGTGTCATTTCAACTGTGCATCTTGACCCAGCTGATGATTAAACCTGAATTGTTTGTTTGTTTGTTTGTGATGGAGTCTCACTCTGTTGCCCAGGCTGGAATGCAATGGTGCAATCTCCTCTGCCTGCTAGGTTCAAGTGATTCTCCTGCCTCAGCCTCCCGAGTAGCTGGGATTACAGGCACGCACCACTGTGCCCGGGTACTTTTTGTATTTTTAGTGGAGACGGGGTTTCATCATGTTGGCCAGGCTGGTCTTGAACTCCTGACCTCAGGTGATCCGCCCACCTCAGCCTCCCAAAGTGCTGGGATTATAGGCGTGAGCCACCGCACCCAGCCAAACCTGAGTTTTTTTTGTTTGTTTTGAGACAGAGTTTTTTTGTTTGTTTTGAGACGGAGTCTTGCTCAGTCACCCAGGTTGGAGTGCAGTGGCGCAATCTCGGCTCACTGCAAGCTCCGCCTCGCGGGTTCACACCATTCTCCTGCCTCAGCCTCCCGTATAGCTGGGACTACAGGCACCCGCCACCCCACGCCCTGCTAAATTTTTTTGTATTTTTAGCAGAGACGGGTTTCACCATGTTAGCCAGGACAGTCTTGATCTCCTGACCTCATGATCCACCTGCCTCCCCAAGTGCTGGGATTACAGGCGTGAGCCACCACACCCGGCTGAGTAATTTTTTTATTCTTCCTCCTCCCTTGTCAAATCCTAGGTCTCCTCTGGTGATCACTGTCACCAATTCTGGTCCCCACCTTCATCTTTTCAAACTTAAATTCTCCTGTCTCCAGTGTTATCAAGTTGTTATGGCGGGTGGGAGGAAGGTGAGAGGATGTTCATGGCATCTCTTGCATTAATTCCTCAAACAGTCACTAAGAGCCTATGCAAGGTACTAGGGAAACAGTATTGAGCAAGAAGATAAATTTCCTCTATCTCTTATGGACATTAAATTCACGTGAATAAGAGAGACTTCAATCAATTCCATGATGAATAATTTCATGGCAGCTGTGATTAAAATGCTATGAAAAAGTAGAAGACATATGAAACCCCTGGTTTAGCGGGTCAGAAAGGATTTTCTGGAATAACATCAGCCTTAAAGAACAAACTGATAAAGTGCAAAGGAAGTGCCTTCCACGCAAAGGAAATACCATGCTTCTTCCTAGCATTAGGATCTGAAGGAGAAGGAGGTGGTACATTCATGAAACTAAAGAAAGTCAGTAGCCAGGTGCTAGAGCTCAGAGTTCACCTGGGAAACAGCAGTGGGTAGAAGAGAGAAAGAAGCTAGTAGGTAAGCAAGGGCAATACAAGGCCATTAGAAGTGACTTTTATATTACTTTTTTTTTTTTTTTTTTGAAACGGGTTCCCACTCTTTTGCCCAGGCTAGAGGGCAGGGGGGGGATCTGGGCTCACTGCAGCCTCAACCTCCCAGGCTCAAGCAATCCTCCCACCTCAGCCTCCCAGGAAGCTGGGACTCCAGGTGTGCACCACTATGCCCAGCTAATTTCTGGGTTTTTTTTTTTTTCTTTTTTTTTTTTTTTTTTGTAGAGATGGGGTTTCGCCAGGTTGCCCAGGCTCATCTCAAGCTCCTGGGCTCAAGTGGTCCACCCATCTTGGCCTTCCAAAGTACTGGGATGCACCACTGGATCTGACTCTATTTTACTTTTTAAAAAACTTTTGGCCAGGCATGGTGGTTCACGCCTGTAATCCCAGTACTTTGGGAGGCCAAGGTGGGTGGATCCCCTGAGGTCAGGAGTTTTAGACCAGCCTGGTCAACATGGTGAAATCCTGTCTCTACTAAAAAGACAAAAATTAGCCGGGCATGGTGGAGAACACCTGCAGTCTCAGCCGCAGCCACTCGGGAGGCTGAAGCAGGAGAATCACTTGAACCTGAGAGACGGAGGTTGCAGTGAGCCAAGATTGCACCACTACACTCCAGCCTGGGCAATGGAGCAAGACTCTGTCTCAAAAAACAAATAAACAAACACCTTTTCATTTTAAAATAATTTCAGAATTACAAAAATGTTACAAAAACAAATTTCTCTACACTTTTTGCCCCATATTCTCCAAATGTTAACATCTTATATTATCACGGTGTAATTATCAAAATCAGGAAATGAAAACTGACTCAATATTATTATCATGAGCTTATTTTACCAATTGACCCACTAATGTCCCACCCAGGACTCCAATTCACCATCACACATTCCATTTACTTGTCAAGTCTCTGTAGTCTCTTTTAATAGGGGACAGTTCCTCAGTCTTTGTCTTTCATGACCTTGACATTTTTGAAGAGCACTGGCCAGTTATTTGGCAGAATAACCCTCAATTTTGGTTTACCTGATGTTTCCTCATGATTGAACTTAGGTCATACATAGTTTGTGCAATAATATCACAGAAGAGATGTTGTGTCCTTCTCAGAGCATCATATCGGAAGGAACATGGTGTGGATTTAACCCACAGTGGCTATTTAACTTTGATCACTTGGTTAAGATAATGTCTACCAGATTTGGCCACTATAAAACACCTACTGTACTGCCCTTTTTACTTAAATATCTTTGGGGAGACACTTTCTATGTAAATATCCTGTTAACATTCACCCACTAATTTTAGCATCCATTAATGATTCTTACCTGCATCATTTATTCTTGTGGTGTTTGCAAATGGTGATTTCGTATTTTTATCAAACCTTCTACTTTAATTGGAATGTTACTATAAGGAAGCGTTTTTCCTCCTCCCCTAATTTATTCACTTATTTTTATCAGTAGATATAAATAATTAATATTTATTTCTATGGGTCCATAATGGATTCGTATTTACTCTATGGGTTATAAATCATTACTATTATTATTTTGTTGTTCAAAATATCTGACTTGGTCATTGGTGTCCCTTCCAGTTGCTCCTGGGTTAAGCATGGCCCCATTCCTTTTTTTAAGACTAGTCAAGTGTGGTAGTAAGAGGGGGAGAAAGAGTAGAACAATGAGATTGATCTGTAACTGATTGTGAACTGAGATAACTCACTAACTTTGGACAGACTCTCACCATTTTTTTTCATTATTCTATTCTAACCCATCATTTTTTTAGCACTTCCTTTTCTGGCACCGCAGATGTTCCAGGCTCAGGTACCTTTCCCACCACAGTCTGCAATCAGCAAATTTCTCCAAAGATCTCTGTTTCCCTTTATTGGAGATAACACTAGGCATATTCATTGCTTCTAGGGTGTCACTGCCTAATGCCCTCTCATTAGATAGAGTTAGAAACCATATATAGGCACACATCTCTATGTGGGTATCTAGCTATAAACTCAAGAGTATGTATTGATATCTTCAATTCCAATCCAACATTACAGAGTTCATTCTATCCTTAGAAGTCTCTTTTATTTATTTCACCAAATATTTAGTGAACACCCTCCACGGGCCAGGCTCTGTGCTAGGCATTGTGGATACAGTAGAGGACAAAACAGGTATAGTCTCACACCCTTGCCTTCATGAAACTTAGATTCTAGCAAAGATCAATTTATGGATTATTTTCCTCTTCTCCAAAATTGTTAAATTTATGCTTTCTACCAGCTCACCAGGACTTAAACAGGTCACAGAAAGATTTTAATAAGGTGAGTAACATGATCAGGAGTTCATTACTTAAAAGGTCATTCTATTGGGTAGTCAATGGAGCAGAATGGACTGGACAGGCCAATTGCCAAATCAGTTGGAAAGAGGTGAAAGTGAGGCCGGGCGCGGTGGCTCACGCCTGTAATCCCAGCACTTTGGGAGGCCGAGGCGGGCGGATCACAAGGTCAGGAGATCGAGACCATGGTGAAACCCCGTCTCTACTAAAATACAAAAAATTAGCCGGGCGCGGTGGCGGGCGCCTGTAGTCCCAGCTACTCGGGAGGCTGAGGCAGGAGAATGGCGTGAACCCGAGAGGCGGAGCTTGCAGTGAGCCGAGATCGCGCCACTGCACTCCAGCCTGGGCGACAGAGCGAGACTCTGCCTCAAAAAAAAAAAAAAAAAAAAAAAAAAGAGGTGAAAGTGAATGTGGGGAGGCCAAATATGACACTGGTAATTACTCCTAGGTAAGAGATGCTGGTCAACTGGACAAGGGTAAACGAAAGGGAAATGAAAACAGTAGGTGGATTTGAGAGATATTTAGGAGATAAATGAACCAGACCTGGTGACTGACTGGTGGGTAGGGGAATGTGGTAAGAGAGAAGGATGACTCCAGGAGAACTCCTAGGATTCTGGGAGTGTGTAAATATATTGGCTCAGATTTTCACATATTGTATTTTATTCTTTTTTTTTCCCATCTAGGCCCTTTGTCTAGATCCAAATTCTGTAAATATGTCACTCCATACTTGTCTCTTCTGTAAACTGTAAAACAACTGTATAATTACTGATACGTTTATTAACATTTTTGTTTCGCCAATATCTCCTACAATATCTGGTATATAGTTGAAGCTCAATAAATAATGCTGAATAAATGATCAATTGAAGAGTCGATTGTCTTCAGACTTACCAAGATTTTAGCTATAATAAGGTCCAAAATTAGATATAATACCCTCACAAAGGCCTAAAATTTCTCAAATAAAGGAAAACTACTTATGCTGAATACCCATTCTCTAAAAAAGGTGTGTCTTGGTCTATCAGTTTATTACGTATATTTTCTCTTCTATCAATTCATTTATCCTACCCAAGATTTAAAACCCAGATGTCATAAAATGGAGGTAAACATTTGACCATAACAATAAAATTTCACTTCACACCTATCAGATTGACAAAAATTAACACCTATTAATTGCCTACTCCTGGCAGAGGGTGAGGGTAAGGAGAGGCCTCTGTTTCCTCACCTGTTAAATGGAGCTATGATGCCTAGGTGAGATGTTTCTAGTGCCAAGTAGGCATTCAGGAAAGGCTGACACTTTTCCTTGCTCTTTTATATATACTCCTCCTTGAAGATCCAGTTCAAACCAGTCTTCTATTAGGACATCTTCCCAGATCACTCTAACATGCAGCAACTTCTTTTCCCTTCCCTGAGCTCCTAGGGTACCTAGCTGTAAAATTCTTCAGAAATTAATCATTGGTAGTACTGTGATTGCTCCTGTAATAAATCACTTCTACTGTTAACTATTCACATACTCTTATACTTTCTGAAGTCAGCTGATTCAAATGTCAGGCATGCCACTTACTTGCTATGATTTCATTTTCCCAATGTTCAATTTTCTCATCTATGAAATGAGAGGCATATCCACCAACCTGAAAGGGTTGTTGTCACCATCTGAGATAATGCATGTAAAGGGCCCAGCACATGCCCATTGTAGATGTTCAGTAAGTAGATGCCAAACAAGTGCTCCCTGAGTGCAGCTGTCATCTTTTCTCAAAAGTCAATCTCCTTCCAGTTATGGCATCTCAAAAACTGCCTCACACATGGCTGCTCTTGATTTTTTTTATACTTCACCTTGGTTATCTTGCCTACTTTATTACTTAAAGATTTGCCCCAACTTAGCATCATATAAATACAAGCACTACAAGGGTATTTTAGCATTTTGCTCTATCCCATCCTCATCACCTAAATAGTACCTGGAATATAAGTATATGCTCAACAAGTACCTGATAACAAATGTCGTTCTAGGGCCAGGCATGGTGGCTCATGCCTGTAATCCCAGCACTTTGGGAGGCCGAGGTGGGTGGATCATTTGAGGTAAGGAGTTCAAGACCAGCCTGGCCAACATGGTGAAACACCGTCTCTACTAAAATACAAAAATTAGCTGGGTGTGGTGGTGCATGCCTGTAATCCCAGCTACTCAGGAGGCTGAGGCAAGAGAATTGCTTGAACCAAGTGAGCCGAGGCTGCACCACTGCACTCCAGCCTGGGCAAGAGAGGGAGACTCTATCTCAAAAAAAATAATAATAAAATAAAATAAAAGTAGTTCTTTCTGAGGAGTTGCCTTCATTTAAGGTATACTGTCCTCACTTCGCTAAATGGCAAGCAAGATTGATGAGATGTTCCCTTCTTAGATTTTGAACTGTGAGTAGAATAAAAACAGGGTTGAACCCATGAGAGCATGGAATGTTCCTGCTACCACGATTCTCTGGGATGGCTACTACTTGACTGTTCCCAGCTTGATTCTCATGCCTTACCTTCAATCCTGTGAGCTCACCCATGTCCTTCCAGTGAATTTCCTTTTTGCTTAAGTTAGCTCTGGGTTTCTCAGCCTCAGCACTGTTGATATTTTAGGCTATATCATCCTTTGTTGTGAGTGGCTCTCCTGTGCACCATAGTATGTTTAGCAGTATCCTTGGTCTCTACCCATCAGACGCCTATAACATCTCTCGATGTAACAATCAAAATGTCTCCAGACATTACCAAACAACCCCAAGTCACTACTCAATTAGCTAGAGTTGATTTCTGTGAAACAAAAAATCCTAAATGATGGATACTACATTCTGGGCAACTTTTCATTACTGGCCTGTATAGAAATATCTCAGTTGTTTACCAGCTCATGTTATATGGGTATGTCATAAATTATTGAGTAGTAAGTCTACTAACAGATTTTAAGGTTGCATCTGGTGTTACTATTAAATAACAGTTTTATGGAGCTATAATTCACTCACTTAAAGTATATAATTCAGTGACTTTTAGTACATTCAGAGCTATGCAACAATCACTATAATCAACTTCAGACCATTTTCATCACCCCAAAAAGAAACCCCAATACAACTTAGTTGTCAACTCCAAATCTCCAACTTCTCCAGCCCTAAGCAACCATTAATCTACTTTCTTTGTATATTTGCCTAGGAATTATAGAATATGTGATATTTTGTGACTGGCTCCTGTCACAGCAAAATGTTTTCAAGGTTCATCCAGGTTCATCCATGTTATAGCATGTATCAGTACTTCATTCTTTTTCATTATCAAATATTCCATTGTATGGACATTCCACATTTTATCCATTAATCAGTTGATGGACATTTGGGTTGTTTCCACTTTTGGCTATTATGAAAAATGATGCTTTTTTTTTTTTTTTTTTTGAGATGGAGTTTCGCTCTTGTTGCCCAGGTTGGAGTGCAATGGCACGATCTCAGCTCACTGCAACCTCCGCCTCCCAGTTTCAAGCTATTCTCCTGCCTCAGCCTCCGGAGTAGCTGGGATTACAGGCACCTGCCACCGCTCCCGGCTAATTTTTGTATTTTTAGTAGAGATGGGGTTTTGCCATGTTGGCCAGGCTGGTCTTGAACTCCTGACCTCAGGTGATCCACCCGCCTTGGCCTTCCAAAGTGCTGGGATTTCAGGCATGAGCCACCACACCTGGCCCATAATGCTGCTATTAACATTTATGTAATTTCTTTGGTTTTCTTGTAAAATAACAAGAAAAAGTAAAAACATTCATGTATAAGTGTTTGTGCAGGTATATGTTTTCATTTCTCTGGTATATACCTGTGAAGAGAATTGCTGGGCTATATGGTAACTCTATGTTTAACATTTTGAGAAAATGCCCGACTGTTTTCCAAAGCAGCTGTACCATTTTAACCTCCCACTAATAGTATATGAGGGTTCCAATTTCTTCACATTCTTGTCAATTCTTGTTATTAGCCATCCTATGATGGCTAGTCATCCTAGTGAGAGTGAAGTGGTATCTCATTTTGGTTCTGATTTATATTTCTCTGATTAATGATGGTGACCATCTTTTCACATGCTTATTGGCCATTTATATACCTTCTTTGGAGAAATATTTATTAAGATCTTTTAATTATTTTACATTATTGAGTTGAAGAGATTTTTTATACATTCCCTTTCAGATATGATTTTCAAACATTTGTTCCCATTCTATGTCTTTTCACTTTCTTAATATTATCCTTTCCAGCAAAAAATGTTTTGAATAAGTCCAATTCATTCTTTCTTTTGTTGCTTATGCTTTTGTTATTAATCTAATAAAACACAGTCTAATCCCAGGTCATGTAGATTTATGCCTGTGTTTACTTCTAAGAGTTATATAGTGTGAGATCTTACATTTTGGTCTTTCATCCATTTTGAATTAATTTTTGTTTCTGATGTGGGTAGGGATGCAACATCATTCTTTCACAAGTGGATATCTAGCTGTGCCAGCTTAATTTGTTAGAAATACTATTCTTTCCTCCATTAGACTGTTTTGGCATCCTTGTCAAAAATCTATTGACTATAAAAGTAAAGGCTTATTTCTGGACTCTTCATCCTGTTTCACTGATCTAAATTCTATTCTTATGCCACCACCACATTGTCTTGATTATTGTAGCTTAATAGGAAGTTTTAAAATCAGGACATGTGAGTCCTCAAATTTTGTTCTTCTCTTTCAAGATTCTTTTGGTGGTTGGGCGCAGTGGCTCACGCCCATAATCCCAACACATTGGGAGATCAAGGTGGGTGGATCATTTGAGGTCAGGAGTTCGAGACCAGCATGGCCAACATGGTGAAACCCCACCTCTACTAAAACTACAAAAATCAGCTGGGCATGGTGGCAAGTGCCTGTAGTCCCAGCTACTCGGGAGGCTGAGGCAGGAGAATCACTTGAACGTGGGACGTGAAGGTTGCAGTGAGTTAAGATTGTGCCACTGTACTCCAGCCTGGGGGACAGAGCAAGACTCTACCTTAAAAAACAGAAAGGCCGGGTGCAGGGGCTCACACCTGTAATCCCAGCACTTTGGGAGGCCAAGGCGGGTGGATCACGAGGTCAGGAGTTTAAGACCAGCCTCGCCAAAATGGTGAAACCCCATCTCTACTAAAAATACAAAAATTAGCCGGGCATGGTGACGCACACCTGTAATCCCAGCTACTCAGGAGGTTGAGGCAGAGAATTACCTGAACCCAGGAGGTGGAGGTTGCAGTGAGCCGAGATCGCGCCACTGCACTCCAGCCTGGGCAGCAGAGCGAGTCTCCATCTCAAAAAAAAAAAAGATTATTTTGGCTATTCTGGGCCACCTGAATTTCCATACAAATTTTAGGATTAGATTGTCATTTTCTATAAAGAAGTCAGATGGAATTTTGATAGGGACTGCACTGAATCTGTAAATCAGTTTAAGGAGTACTGCCATCTTAAAAACAGTAAATCTTCCAACGAACATGAGATTCTTTCTAATTATATCTTTAATTTCTTACAACAATATTTTTTACTTTTCAGATGTTATACACTTCTTGTGTTAAATTTATTTCTAAACATTTTATTCTTTGTAATGCCTTTATAAATCAAATTGTTTTCCATTCATATCTGGATTGTTCATTGATAATTTACATAAACACAACACATTTTTGCACATTGAGCTTATATCCTACAACTTTGCTGAATTCATTTATTGGTTCTAACAGGTGTTTTCACTTTTTTTGATTCTTGGAATTTTCTAAACACAAGATCATTTCATCTACAAATAGAGATAGTTTTACTTCTTCCTTTCCAATGTGGATGCCTTTTATTTCTTTTACTTGACTAACTGACCTGGCTAGAACCTCCACCACAATGTTGAATATAGGTTGTAAGAGGACATATTCTTGCCTTGTTCCTGATCATAGGGGGAAAGCACTCAATCTTTCACCATCAGGCATGATGTTGGCTATGGATTTTTTGTAGATGCACTTTATCAAGTTGAGGAAGTTCCTTTCTATTCCTGAGTGGTCTTTTTCTCTTCCTCTTACAAGCAAGCTGCAATTGGAAATAACAGATCAGTGAACACCCTGGCTTTTGCTTCAGGGCCCAAAATGTTTAATACTTGCTTTCTGACACATTCCCAAAATGTTGCTTGATTTTTCTTATTTTTCAGTAAATTATATTCCTATTTGTTTGAGTTCTAGGTAACACACAATGGCTGCAGTCTGTGTTTTTCCAAAGCTCTATCGTCCCCCTTTGATAATCCACTTTCATTTTTCCTTCACAGTACTCCAGCGTATGTCTATTTATAGCACTTCATACTTTAGATTCATTGCCATCTTTATTCCTTGCAACAGAAGATCTGCCATTGTGAGCAGGGACCACTACTAATTTCTGTAAAGGCTTGAGATCAACAGAGGTTTGGGATAATAGCAAACTGTTAAAGTCAAGTTTTAGGAGCAACAGCTATTAATCAATTTAGGGTAAAGAACCTCACCAGGAGGGAAAAAAATAAAGAGCAAAAAAACAGGCAAAGGTACCTACAAAAATAAAACCTAGGGAGGTCAAGATGGGTGGATCGCTTGATTGCTTGAACCCAGGAGTTTGAGACCAACCTGTACAACACGGCGAAACCCCGTCTCTACTAAAAATACAAAAATTAGCCAGGTGTGGTGGGGCGTGCCTGTAATCCCAGCTAACTGGGGAGGTTGAGGCATGAGAGTCACTTGAACCTGGGAGACAGAGGCTGCAATAAGCCAAGATTGCACCATTGCACTCCAGCCTGGGTGACAGAGTAAGACTCCATCAGAAAGAAAGAAAGAAGGAAGGAAAGGAAGGAAAGGAAGGAAAGAGGGAAAGAAAGAAAGAAAAGAAAGGAAAGAAAGGAAAGAAAGGAAAGAAAAGAAAGAAAGAAAGAAAGAAAGAAAGAAAGAAAGAAAGAAAGAAAGAAAGAAAGAAAGAAAGAAAGAAAGAAAGGAGAGAGAGGAAGAAGGGAGGGAGGGAGGGAAGGAAGGAAGGAAGGAAGGAAGGGAGGAAGGGAGGGAGGGAGGGAGGGAAAATACTGTAGACGTTAAAGCAGTAAAACATATTCTGGGAACCGAAGTCTCCTCTTAATGTCCTTAAGAGAGTAACAGGGACATCATCCACTTCAACTACTTAACCTATATAAGGATATCAAAAACTAATAGCCATGTGAAAGCAAACTTCTGAAAATGCTTACAGACCACGGTCAAGTTACTCAGACCTAGCCAAGGCCTAACTTATTTCTGTTTCCAACCCACCATACATACCACTCCAAGATTAATCCCCTAAATCAGCCAGCACAGTGGTTCATTCCTGTAATACCAGAACTTTGGGAGGCCGAGGTGGTTGGATCACTTCAGCTGAGGAATTCAAGGCCAGTTTGAGCAACATGGCGAAACCCCGTCTTTACAAAAAATACAAAAAATTATCTGGGCATGGCGGCGTGTGCCTGTAATCCTAGCTACCCAGGAGGCTGAGGTGGGAGGATCACCTGAGCCCGGTGGGCAAGGCCACAGTGAACCGTGATTTCACCACTGCACTCCAGCCTGGGCGACAGTGAGGCTGTCTCAAAAAAAAAAAAAAAAATCCCCTAAATCACTCTCACCTTTACTGAAGAACTGTCAGTAATAATTATTAAGAGCCCTTAACCACATGTCTGGCCTTGTACCGAACAATTTAAATGAATTTTCTCATTTACTCTTCCCAGGAATTCAAAAAGGGAGGTTTTATAATTCTCCCTGCTTCTGCTGGAGATGAGGAATCTGACTAAAAAGAGATTCTGTAACCTGCCCAAATCAAATCGCCAAGCTTCTGAATATCAATGTTAAGACTCAAACCTACGTTATCTCTGCAGAGATTCTCTAACATTAACAATCACTTAGAGAACTTGTTAAAAAGACAGCTAATTAGGCACCACTGCAGGGCATACAGATCAAAATTTCCAGGGCAGTTTTCTGATTCATAGCAGGTTTAGGAACCACTACAAGTTAACTTCCCAGTTCCTACAGAATGGGGTCTGTTTCTCTTTTCTTTTTTTTTTTTTTTTTTTTTTTTTGAGACAAGGTCTCACTCTGTGGCCCAGGCTGGTGTGCAGTGGCACGATCTCGGCTCAGTGCAACCTCCGCCTCCCTGGTTCAAGCAATTCTCCTGCCTCAGCCTCCCGAGTAGCTGGGATTACAGATGCTCGCCACCACACCTAGCTATTTTTTTGTATTTTTAGTAGAGACGGGGTTTCACCATGTTGGCCAGGCTGGTTGCAAACTCCTGACCTCAGGTGATCCACCTGCCTCAGCCTCCCAAACTGCTGGGATTACAGGTGTGAGCCACTGTGCCTGGCCCAGAATGGGGTCTCTTTTCTTTTTTTTTTTTTTACCTGAGACAGAATCTCACTCTGTCGCCAGGCTGGAGTGCAGTGGTGCAATCTCGGCTTACTGCAACCTCCGCCTCCCAGGTTCAAGCAATTTTCCTGCCTTAGCCTCTTGAGTAGCTGGGACCACAGGCGCACACCACCACACCCAGCTAATTTTTGTATTTTTAGTACAGACAGAGTTTCACCATTTTGGCCAGGATGGTCTCCATCTCTTGACCTCGTGATCAGACCAACTCAGCCTCCCAAAATGCTGGGATTACACACATAAGCCATCACGCCAGGCCAGAATGGGATCTATTTCCTACTCCTAAACCCTCCCACAAGCAGCTTCCTTCCCTCCTAGGATAGGGCAAAATTCCTTAAACTGGCATACAAAGCTCTGTGCTTCATAGCCTGTCATTCGGTGATATTTTTGGTTTTCTCTTGCCTCAAGATCTCCTTTTTGTTTCAGTTCTTCTACTCATCATTTCCTTCACAAGACATTTGCACACGCTGTTCTTTGGCCTGGAATGTTCTTCCCTCTTCCCTTTATCTAGTTAATGCCTGTTTTTATTGGGGTCTCAGTATAACAGACACTTCCTCAGAGAAACTTTCCATGACCTCCTGGTCTAAGTCAAATCCTAGTTATAATCACTCACAACACTATGTACCACATTTGCAATTTGATACGTTTATTTATGTGATAATCCCTCTCATGATAAACTATAAACCCCACAAACAAGGTAAAAACTGCTTGTTTTTGCTCATCATTGTATCTTTAGTCCCTAGCTTAGTGCCTGCCACATACAATCAATATTTGTTAAATGAATTAATAGATTCAAGGTTTTTTAACTATTCTCCCAATTTAACCAGTTGTCTTCCTCCATTTTATGCTACTATAACAGAATACCTGAGAATAAGTAATTTATAAAGAAAAGAAATTTACTTGGTTCACAGTTCTGGAGGCTGGGAAGTCCAAGATCAAGGGGCAGAAACTGGTGAGAGCCTTCCTGCTGCACCATAATGCGGCAGAAGGAATCACATGGTGAAAGTGCAACACAGAGAGCAAGAGAAGACCCAACTCACTTTCACAACAAACCTGCTCTCAAGATAATGAACTCTTTCCCTTGATAACTGTATTAATCCATTCACGAGGGCAGAGCCCTCACAACCTCATCACCTCTTAAAAATCCCATCTCTCAAGACTGCTGTATTAGAGTTTAAGTTTCTTTCTTTTCTTTTCTTTTTTTTTTTTTTTTTGAGACAGAGTCTCACTCGGTTGCCCAGGTTGGAGTGTAGTGACGCGATCTCAGCTCACTGCAACCTCCGACTCCCGGGTTCAAGTGATTCTCCTGCCTCAGCCTCCCGAGTAGATGGGATTATGGGCACACAACACCATGCCTGGCTAATTTTTGTATTTTTAGTAGAGATGGGGTTTCACTATGTTGGCCAGGCTGGTCTCCAATTCCTGACCTCAAGTGATCCGCCCACCTCGGCCTCCCAAAGTGCTGGGATGACAGGCGTGAGCCACCGTGCTCAGCCAGAATTTAAGTTTCTAGCATATGAACACTGAGGGACACATTCAAACCACAGCACCAGCCCTTTGTATTTTCCACTTACATAACAGAGATCTATAGTTCAAGTTATAAAGGACAACTTCTTTCTTTACATCCTTTCATCCTCACCCAGACCCAAGATCCTTCTTTACCTCTTCACCCACATAATTACTCCTCTTGCTACAAAGTAGAGCCTAAATGGGTTTTACAAAGCTCTCTTTAACGCACCAGTCCACAACAGTTTCCAGGGGAACTTCTACATCACTCTAAATTTCTATGCCGTTTATTTGACATTTCCTCAAATGCTATCATGCCATGTTATCATTATACAGTATTTCATTATTATACCCTGTTTTATTTGCTTTTTTCTTTTTTTTTTTTTTGAGAAGGAGTCTTGCTCTGTCCCCAGGCTGGAGTGCTCTGTCCCAGGCTGGTGTGCAGTGGTGCGATCTCAGCTCATTGCAAGCTCTGCCTCACAGATTCATGCCATTCTCCAGCCTCAGCCTTCCAAGTGGCTGGGACTACAGGTGTCTGCAACCAAGTCCAGCTAATTTTTTGTAATTTTAGTAGAGACAGGGTTTCACCATATTAGCCAGGATGGTTTCGATCTTCTGACCTCGTGATCTGCCCACCTCAGCCTCCCAAAGTGCTGGGATTAAAGGCATGAGCCATCATGCCCAACCTGCTTTTATTTTTCTAAATGCAAACATATTTAGTTATGCCCCTGAAGATTGTATGCCCCTGAAGGGTAGCTATAGGCCAGGCACAGTGACTCATGCCTGTAATCCCAGCACTTTGGGAGGCCAAGGCAAGTGGATCACTTGAGGTCAGGAGTTCGAGACCAGCCTGGCCAACATGGAAATACAAAAATTAGCTGCACGTGGTAATACACGCCTGTGATCCCACCTATTCGGGTGACTGAGGCATGAGAATCACTTGAACCTGGGAGTGGGAGGCTGCAGTGAGCTGAGATGACACCACTGCACTCCAGCCTGGGCAGCAGAGCAAGACTCTATCTAAAAAAAAAAAAAAAAAAAAAAAAAGTAGGTATAGTTGTATAGTTTAATTTGCTACTAGCGTACCTACGCATATATTTTCTGGAAACACCTGCTGAAGGAATTAATGAAAAAAAAAAAACTTTCTGTAGCTTGGAATGACGACTCAGCCTGCAGCTTATCACCAAAATTGGCAATTGACAGTTCTCCTTAGAGGGCACCTAAAAATATTATACCATTTCTATAAGGAATACTCCAGGCCCGTTTTTGGTGGACAGTTCAAAACAAGTGTGATGGAAGAACGTTAGAGTGATATATTATTTTAAATTTTCTGACATATTTACAGCAGTTCATAGTTATCTCTAAATCCATTACAGAATTATTAAAATAGTGGTGTGTGCCTATAATCCCAACTCTTTAGAACTTTACATTGTCAAGTTTTGTTCTTGTCCTGTGAACTCGGGAGAATCTTTAAATATTTTCTGTAGGTTAATTTCTATTTCAAAACATATCTCTGAGGAAAAGATGTTTTGGCTATAGTCATGCTGGTTACTCTCTTGGCTGAATATCATTTATCACAGACTTTTTTTTTTTTTTTTTTGAGACAGAGTCTCACTCTGTTGCCAGGCTGGAGTGCAGTGGCATGATCTCGGCTCACTGCAACCTCGGCCTCCCGGGTTCAAGCGATTCTCCTACCTCAGCCTCCTGAGTAGCTGGGACTACAGGTATGCGCCACTATCATAGATTTTCAACCCTATATATAAATGCAGGAGTGCATTTCAATGTAGTTTTGGTCAGACTAAGGTCTAAATAATTGAGACATTTTTTCCTTCAAAATCATAGAATATATTTTAATTCCAATTATTCTAAGTCTTACTGGAAAATCTAAGAGCCACAAAAAACAAAGTTGACGAACAATATTGAAATTCAGACAATATGTGTCACCCATTTCAAATGTTAGGATTAATTTATTTCCTGAGTTTTATGAATCACTATTTTGCCCATACTACTAAGAAGGAAAGTTTGATAATAAAGAATTATCAGTTATCTGCTTATATGTTTCTTTTAGATACCTTATGAACATTTTATGTGGAGCTAATTACTCTTTTAAAAGCTTTATTGAGATGTAATTTACGTAACATTAAAATTCACCCATTTTAAGTGTCCAATGGGTTTTTTGAGTATATTTACAGAGCTTTGCCACTGTAACCATAATCTAATTTTATCTTATTTGTGATATAATTTACAAAATTATATAACCAGAACCACTATCTAATTCTAGAACATTTTCATCCCTCTAATAAGGAAACTCACATTCATTAGCAGTCACTCCCCATTTCTCCCCAACCCCTTCAGCCCTATGCAATCACTAACCTACTTTCCGTCTCTATGGAGTTGCCTATTCTTGACATTTCATGCAAATAGAATCATACAATATGTAGTCTTTGTGACCGGCTCCTCTCACTTGGCATAATGTTTTCAAGGTTCTTTCATGTTATAGCATGTATCGTAACTTTACTCCTTGTTTTCTCCTAATAATATTCTATTGTATGATATACTACATGTGGTTTATCCATTCATCAATTGGTGGATATTTGGGTTTCCACTTCTTGGTTATCAAGAATAATGCTGTAGGCCAGTGGCTTTGGCTCACGCCTGTAATCCTAGCACTTTGGGAGGCCGAGGTGGGACGATTGTTTGCGCTCATGAGTTCGAGACCAGCCTGGGCAACATGGCAAAACACCATCTCTACAAAAAAAAAATTTTTTTAAGCCAGACATGGTGGCACGCCCCTGTAGTCCTAGCTACCTGGGGGGCTTAAGCAGGGGGATCACTTGAACCCGAGGCTGAGGATGTAGTGAGCTGGCACCACTGCACTCCAGCCTGGATGACAAAGTGAGACCCTGTCAAAAAAAACAAAACAAAACAAAACAACAACAACAACAAAAAAAACAGAATAATGCTGCTATAAACATTCACAAACAAGATTTTGTGTAGATACATGTTTTCATTTCTCTTAAAAATACCTAGAAGTGGAATTACTGGGTCACATGCTAATCACTCTTTAGACCAGTAACAGGATATTTTTTTTTTACTTCAAAAGGTTTTTGACACAGCCAGGAAGCTGACTTTTCATAAAAATGCAAACATAAAATCCATTTGTTGGTATAATAAGGTCAATTTACACACGTCTTCGCTATCAACAAAATGTATCATATTTTCCAATTCCAGTTGAAATAGAAATTCTAACATTGGGTAAGATCTTAGAGTCTCGGAGTTTGTACTAGTGTACTTATCCATATGCTGGGAGAAAATTCTGTTTTAAGCAGAAAGTATGTATCCAACTCCTATGGCTGACAACTACTTAAGAAATAAGTACACAATAAGGTTATACTGACACAGCACAAGGAGCAAAAAATAATAATTTAAAATGTTAAGACACTGGGCTGGGCATGGTGGCTCACATCTATGATCCCAGCCCAATGGGAGGCCGAGGCAGGCAGATCACCTGAGATCAGGAGTTCAAGATCAGCCTCGTCAGCCTGGTAAAATCCCGTCTCTGACAAAAATACAAAAGTTAGCTGGGCAGGGTGGTGCAAGCCTGTATTCCCAGCTACTCCAGAGGCTGGGGCACGAGAATCACTTGAACCCGGAGGCGGAGATTGCAGTGAGCCAAGATAGTGCCACTGCACTCCAGCCTGAGCAACACAGCAAGACTCTGTCTCAAAAAAATAAAATAGGCTGGGCGCAGTGGCTCACACCTGTAATCCCAGCACTTTGGGAGACCGAGACGGGCTGATGACCTGAGGTCAGGAGTTCGAGACCAGCCTGGACAACATATAGTGAAACCCTGTCTCTACTAAAAAATACAAAAATTAGCTGGGTGTGGTGGCACATACCTGTAGTCCCAGCTACTTGAGAAGCTGAGGCAGAAGGATCCCTTGAACCCAGGAGGCGGACCTTGCAGTGAGCCAAGATAGCACTACTGCACTCCAGCCTGGGCAACAGAGCAAGACTCTCAAAATAAATTAATTAAATAAAATATTAGACACTGGCCACATGCGGTGACTCACGCCTGTAATCCCAACACTTTGGGAGACTGATGCGGGTGGATCGCTTGAGCCCAGGCATTCCAAGACCAGCCTGGGCAACAAGGCGACAAGGCGAAACCGCGTCTCTACAAAAAAATATATATATTATATATCATATAATATCATGTATATATTACGTAATATATTACATATTATATATATTACCTAATGTAATATATATTACCTAATATAATATATATTAGGTAATATATAATACAAATATATATAAAATATTAGACATCCGGATTATACTACTCATTTTCTTTCCCTAGGAGGCGTGTGTGTGTGTGTGTGTGTGTGTGTGTGTGTGG